>NC_079441.1:41505901-41820901 GCF_903798145.1 Danio aesculapii | reverse complement strand
TTCACATTATCATTAGAGTTCCTCTGAATATACAAATCTGCACCAAAAGGACAAAGTCGTTTCAAAGGGAGCAGTGCACCTTCATGCAGAATAGATAATTGACAGGCCATTGACAATAAAGATGAGCCTGATTAATGAGCATGGAACCGGGAGTCATGCATTACGTTACTATTTCCACCAAGTCAATCAGCAGGATTGAGCTTGCAGCAAGCATTACCTTCCATTTTTTTTTTAAACTGAAATCAAATCTTGTGTTGTCGTTAGGGAGACCCAAGACATATTCCCTTGCTTTCTGTCACATTATGTAGCAAGCTCCAAGTGTTTGAGCTTTTGTCATATTTAGCTCATGCATTCGCTCTGCTGCATATTAAATCAGGAAAAAAAAACATGTCAAAAATAAAAATGTGACAAAACATTACTCCATGCCGTGCAAACGTTTATTTCCGGTGGGGATTTCAGATTGCAAGAACAATACCGGCGCAGGGATGAAAGCTGTTGTTTCAGGATGGCTGTACCAAAGGCTGACAGTTCATATTACAATGAGAGGGAAAAAAAGCTGCATTTCTGTTTTGCTTAACAAAATTGAGAGATGACACTTCACAATAGGGCTGCACAATATATCATTTCAGCATCGATATCGCAGTGTGCATATTCGCAATAGTCACATTGCAAAGATATAGAATGTGAGTCTATATTATTGTAAACCAGGAGCTGCAGACTTGTACATGTATTTAATCACTGTATTTATGCATTTATATGGAATTTATGTTAAAAAAAATAAAGTTTTTCATACTTTTTTCTTATTTGGTCCAAATATCTACAGTGAAAAAAAAATATTATTTTACTTAGCCCAATAAGGAAAAACACTTAGGCCCAATCCCAATTCTATATTTGTGCCCCTTCCCCATAATATACTCCTAAAAACTGGAACACCACTACAACATCTGCTCACGTCATCATGCGTCATCGTGATCTCATGCTTCAGATGAGATCAGACGATCGCAACTGCTGTAGTGATTCCAGTTGCATTATTTTTTGGTGTTTATCTTCTGGAAATCACCGCAGTGATATAATGTTATCATAAAGATATAATGTGGCAGTAAGCTCGTAACTGTACTGTGCATTTACACCATGGCCATATTCATCTACGTAAACACACAAAAAGAACATTACATTATACTAGACACTGTAGAAACTCAATCCCAGCCACTAGACTTTCTGAATGGTATTGAAGTGTCAGATATGAAAGTATGTTGTGGGACTGCTATAGACCATTTGAGGGATGTAAACAAAAACAATGTTCCCAACGTATTTCTTGTTTTACATTTTTAATTTCTATAGCTTCAGAGAATTCAAAAAGAGCCACATATTGATAAATAAGCCAAGCTGCCGTTGTAGCTGTTGTATTCTGGGAAATTTTCATATCCCTTGGTTTCGGCTGTGGTCCTGTAAAATCTCAGTTTCAAGAGCTACAGTATCTAGCCCTATGGCCGGCGCGTCCATAGAAGCGACCTAGGCATCCGCAACACCTCCCTTACCACCCGCATCTTCAGCAGTTATATCCGTGCCTAGGGCGGCAGAATAGAGAGGGCGGCGTCCGTGACACCTCCCTCACCCCCCGCATCTTCAATTATATCCGCGAATACCCCCAACCAAACCACCCCTAATCCCCCACCACTGGGCTTCAATTTCATCTGCGACACCTATGCCAAAATACAGGCGTTGCAAATATGGAAATTAGAAAAGTATAATAATAAAGTAATGAATGCAAACAATTGCACTCATTGAAAAGTTGTATCGCTGTGAGTTGAGAACATTAGTTATAAAGTAGAAACAGTTTTGTTTAGTCCTCCTTTAAATTCAGCAAGTTAAGACAGTCCAGTCTGTTGACATTATCAGGGGACAATGTAGCCCTTTTCTTTTGAATGATGTGACCTGAGAGTGAGAACAATCTCTCACAAGCAGAATCACTGAATCAGCACATGAATTTCGGTGACTAATTTTGGTGCAACGGGTGCTACGACAAAGACGTAAGAAGGATCAAGGGGTACATCAAAGGCACCCACAGGTATGCGTTGTGTCACACCAAAGACTAATTCTTACAGGGACTTTGGTCACACCATCTCTAAACATTTAATTTTAAACAAGTTTGAGGGATACACCGTCAGTGATGTTTAGGTGTTTGTTCTTGTTGCTAGGAAATATATATATATATATATATATATATATATATATATATATATATATATATATATATATATATATATATATATAAAATTAAAAAATATTTAATATTAAATTATTAATATTTTTTATGTTTATATACATACAAGTAAACAAAATGTATAAAACTTATGCAAAATAAAAGTACAAAAACGGGGTGGTTCTCCCCAAAGGGGTTCAAAGAGAACATTTATTAATATGGACTTTTTAGACGCAAACACGTCTATAAAACGTACTATTTTAAGCTACTAGGCCAGCTATAGTACAATTTGTGTGTGATAATAGACATGCACAATATTCGACTGTTTTTTGTTTTGTTCGTCTGTTTTTTACGAAAGAATAATAATTTGTCCATTCATGCACATGTTTTGACAGCTAATATGACGGTGATTTGATGCTTTGCAAAAGTTGCAGACATCTTTACCAATATCAAAATGCTTTTCGATGCAAAATTTATTTAAATTCCGTACGCCGATTAAGAAACTTAAATATGCCTAGGGTACTATAATAAAGAAAGTCCGATCTAAAACGTAAAACTAAATAAATTGCTAAATACTCTTCACACACGAAAGTGTAAGGCCTGTGTCTCACAACGAAGGTGAAAAGTTATTGCGTATATCATTTAACAAACAGTTTACTACAAATTTTATATCATTTTGCTCAGATGGATAATTGAATATTAATCAGATGATGTCATTACACTGCTGTGCCATGAGCCAATCATTGCACTGCTGATCCTGATTTCGAGGATCGATAGATCTGTCCTTCACAATACACGCAGCAATCTCAGATCAGTTCATATAGATATTTTAATCTGATTCGCGAACTTGTTTGAAGAACCAAATTAGCCATTAGCCACAAGATTAAAAGATCCAGGATCTGTCAAATCATCCTAGATCATTTAAGCAAGGTATGAAGAACGGACCCCTGTGCAAATTCTGTGTTGTTGTTTTTGTGTTAGTTGTTTTTTTTTCGTTCAAAAACACAAATGTGTTTATAATGTTATATATATATAATACAAATATACAAATGTGATATATAATGTTGTCTGCAACAGTAATTATAAATTTGTTTTAGTATCAACTAATAGCTATTTACTTGTATTTTATTATGTATAGTACATAGTACAGCAGTTATGTGCCTTGCCTCAGTGGCCATGGCCACATATTCCCACTGCCATATATATATATATCGCAACAGGGGTTATGTGATACATGGATCAAATTCTTGTCATATCTGGTAGGATCTCAGCAAAACTGCTTATGAAAAAAGCATGAAGATAAAACAGCACCTCATGAAGATGTCTGGTTTGAGGCAGAGTCTCAGTAGGGGACTTGTCCTATGCAATACTCTCTGTCCTGGAGCACCAATAGCCAGAGGATTCATTTACACTTAGAGTGCCTGATTTCATGCCTTTCTAGTCTTTGGAGATGTGCTTTGAGTAGAAATAGCACTGTTTTTTTGTTGCTCAAAACCAGTTAAGGTCCAGAATGACAAGACTTCTGCAGTTTATCGATTTAGCAAAGAAAGGACAAAAAAGGTTTATGGGTCTTATTTCGTCCTTAGTTGTTATTGTTGTCTATTTTTTAATAACTGTATGTGTATGTATTTAAAATGACATTTATCAATGCATTATGCAAGCACACTCATATTGAGCATATTTCTACAAACAACTGAGTACCTTTTCATTCTTATTAATTATTAATTTATTTGAACTGATATAAAATAATCGAACTGTTAATTAAGCAGAAATTCAGGATACTGAATTTGATGCCAGAGGTCAGAGAAGAATGGCCAGGCTGGTTCGAGCTGAGAGAAAGGCAACAGTAATTCAAATAACCACTTGTTTCAACCGAGGTATGCAGAAGAATCTATAAACCTTGAGGCAGATGGGCTACAGCAGCAGAAGACCACAGCAGGTGCCGCTCCTGTCAGCTAAGAACAGGAAACTGAGGCTACAAATGGCACAGGCTCAACAAAATTGGACAATAGAAGATTGGAAAAATGTTGCCTCGTTTACCATTCGATGGTAGAGTCAAAATTCGGCATCAACAACATAAAAGCATGGATCCATCCTGCCTTGTATCAACAGTTCAGGCTGGTGGTGGTGGTGTAATAGTGTGGGGGATATTTTCTTGGCACACTTTGGGCCCATTAGTACCAACTGAGCATTGTATCAATGCCACAGCCTACCTGAGTAGTGTTGCTGACCATGTCCATCCCTTTATGACCACAGTGTATACATCTTATGATGGCTACTTCCAGCAGGATAACCCACCATGTCATAAAGCACAAATCATCTCAGACTGGTTTCTTAAACATGACAATGAGTTCACTGTACTCAAATGGCCTCCACAGTCACCAAATCTCAATCCAATAGAGCACCTTTGGGATGTGGTGGAACGGGAGATTCGCATCATGAATGTGCAGCCAACAAATCTGCAGCATGTCAGTATGAACCAAAATCTCTGAGGAATATTTCCAGTACCTTGTTAAATATATGCCACGAAGGATTAAATCAGTTCTGAGGGCAAAGGGGGGTCCAACCCGGTTCTAGTAAGGTGCACCTAATAAAGTGGTAAATGTAATATGGTAATTGAAAATGGTAAGTCTTCTCAAAACCCTTTTTTAAAGTATGAACAGAATGGAAATTATGTCACCATCTTACAAGACTAATACTTCCCATTAAGAGGCAGGCAGTCAGACGAGTACAATATTACTCACACAATACCTTTCTAGACAGAGGACTCCATGGACAGCTGTTGGATTTGATGCCTAATTACGACGTGCCATTTCCACTATTGCTGCTTGTCAAATACGTAACAATAAAGCTTAAAAACAAGCGCACCGTGAATCAATTGACGTTCTGAACCGAGCCAGCCAGGACCCTTTGGACAGCAATCAAACGCAGCTCTGCTTGTTTTGAGCAAAGAAAACATGCTTGTCAATACCTTCAGCCACTTAAAAAGAACCCCAAAATGCAATGTTATTCCTTGGGAAACAACAAGTACACTCTAGTTATCTTGATTAATTGCTGTTGTATGCAAGAAAATTTAAAGGTTCAATTTGAATTCTTCCCTTGTGGGTGCTGCCTAATTGTTATAGTAAGTGCAATAGAGTGAAGTCAATTTCTTCCATCTGAAGAATAGAAAATGAAGAAAGATTGAAAAGATAATGAACATAAATGGCTCTTCAGTTTAGTTCGGCACCCCTTGACTCATACAGAATTCTCAAATGTTTCTTGCGCCAGAAAGTCGAAGAATGTCTGTGGGTGCCTGTGACCTTTGTTCAGCACAACTTACACATCCTGACCACTATCAGTGTAAGTCTAATGATCGACAACGTGACATTTTCTATCGGTAAAATGTCAGATTCAGCTTATTGTATGACAGACAAAACACTGTAATGGAATTCTCTCCGTTTTTAAACCTTAGCGGTGAACAACATATAGGAAGTCCCTGGGGAAATCAAGCGCAGCATTTAATATGTTCTGCCCACGCTCTGTGAAGAGGTGTGGACCTTGGCCGTACTCACACTAGCAGAGATGAATTCATCATGAGAACATATCTGCTCTCCCACAGGGGCAGTCAGACGGTGATGATCACCACTTCTGCTCATAGGCAATTTCCACATGATGAGTAATTATTGTTTAATTCTCTCCACACCCATCTCTAATGACACTATGTAAAAAGTGAACAACTTAGGGCACATTTACACTACAATAACTGCGTTTTGGAAATTTACTTAAACAACAAGGGAGCCTGAAAAGGATGCAATTACAGTATAATGCCTGTGTAAACTACGAAAAATTGAAATTAAAATTGGGATGTGCTGTAGCTGCACATGCTCAGTCTGTTCAAACAAGTGATTTTTTTGTATTTGAAATATGGCGGCAGCTTATGACAGAAAAAAGTAAAGGAGATATATATCAAACAAAGGTGGAGTAGGATATTGCACGTCCCATAATTTAGCAACACTTCAGTGTTTCTTTGTAAATAAATGAATCATTTGAGATAATGTTTCAGTCATCTATTCCTAAAGACGGAAAGTTGGATAAAAATATACTTCAATATTCCACTTTAGACAATACTTGAATTATCTTTGTCAACTACATTATCAACTACAACTACTTTACATGCTATTTATTGCTGAACTGAACTGAACATAATGCATAATGTATGCATAATTGTGATTATTCAAGAGGTTTTGATAGACACAAAAATCACGCTTTGCACAGACATCAGCAGACTTTACTGATGATGAAAATGACACATTGGTTTAAGCATACAGTAACATATAACATTAGTATTTACTGTAAGCAAGAAATTATTCAACATTCTAAATGACTTGGTTTGATAATTAAGCTCATGTCATGAATATTGTTGGTTGAGCTTAACTTGCATTAAACCTGGCATATTTCATTAATAAGAGCATAATGAGGCCTAGACCCACACCATTCAAAGCCATAGGAGCCACAGACTCCAGCCATTGTCAATAATTGCTCTGCCAAAACCGAGGTCCTCCTCAGGCAGGGATGGATAACATAAGATTAATAATGCATAATTACAAAGGGAAGATTGGACTGTCACTGTGTCGAAAGCAAAAAAATGAAAGGCTTCCTGTTGGAAGGGAGCGTGGCCACAGACGTCTGTGTCAGAGCTGTTCAGCCTCGGTGACGAATGTTTGTATCGCACTTATTCTCTCTGTATCTTTCAAGGGGAAAATCCCCCATAAGAGTGAGCCCTCTGGAGCTCCCAGGCAGCTTTTGTCTGATACAAGGACTGTGTGGCGCTGTGGTCGCCTAAGCAGGTGTATCTCATCCTCTAGTAACAGCGTGGCAGATTGGCCCACTTGTTGAGCACCTACAGCACAAATCTGTCCTCATAGGAACGGGAGACTTCACTAGCATTGAGTTATCAAAGCCAGGGCTCACAGAATAGTTTGGGCTGCACGTATATATGTGATAATGAGGCAGCAAAACATGCAGCGCAGTTTTATCTCGGACCTGCAGTCTGACCTTTAAAAGTGACACAACTGCATTTAGGAGAGTCTTATTGCTTTTCTGCGGGCTAAAGGTGCCGACCCCCCCTATAATCATTAAATGTGCTACGGCTGACATGCTGTTCTGTCTGGTGCATGCTGGGTCGGCGCTCGAAGAGGTGACGCCACAGAGGTCAGCGTGAGAAAAAAAAGCACAGCCGCTATAGCGAGATATTCAATATTAAAGACATATTCATAATGAGAGGCCTAGGGACAAACTGCAGTTTCTCAAAGATCACATCGGAGCCTACAGCTATATAGGAAGAGAGCGTTAAAACGGTATTGGATGTTTTTACAAGGTGGAATGTTTTATCTTTATTCAAGATTTATTCAAGATTTGGCCAGCTCTGTTCCATAAATGACACTGTTGGGCGTTTTAAGTGATGAATCATTCAGAGTGCATTTCTCTGACCTTTTTCTACCATTTCTACCCATTAGTTGTCAGAAATATACATATTACATGGACGAAGAGACGTTTAATCTCTCAAGTCAATGCATGTTAGCATATGATTACCTAACAGCTGCAAAGGAAAGGAGCAGCAGAACTCATTTCTCCACAACAGATTGGTGCATCTTGATCATTAAGACTGAACAAACAGCATAATGCCCAACAAATTTTAATTGTACTCTGTTGTTTCTTTACAAATACTGTATAAAAGTGGTGATGGGGATATGTTGTGACATAAGGACTGTTGTATTCATAACTTATATCTATTTAAAATATTTTGATGGTCCTCGTTGTGCATATTTTTGAGTATAAGTGACTATAATAACTATAGACCATTTCAATGGGGTCATTTCATTGGCCTATGAACATTTCCTGCTTGTTATCAAACTGTTTCATAACTGTAACAAGAAGGAATTCAATCATAACTTTATGTTAAAACAGCTATAATAACATTATTGATCAATATGTGGCTCTTTTTGGCTTCTTGGAAGCTATAGAAATTAAAAATGTAAAACAGGAAATGCATTGGAATTATTGTTTTTGTTTACATCCCTCAAAATGGTCTAAACAACGAATTAGGGCTGCACACTATATTGTTTTTATCATCGATTGTAGCAAACAGGACTATTAACCATTCATCCAGCCAGCAGAGGGAGCCCTTGCACTAAATCTGTCCACCAGTTCTTTGTTGGTTGCTTCCTGTTTGGTGGCCATATTAACCTGGCCACACCAAACACTGGCTGTTTCTCAATATACGTTCTACAGTGATCTTCTGTTCTTGTGTAACGTCGTCATCAACTGTGAATGTTCAGTTCCAGAACTCAAGACCACAAGAATGGAGGACGCGTGAAAGTTCCCGGATGTGTTCTTGATATCGAGGATGCGTCGATGCAGACTTGAGCGCAATATTTGTTCGAGAAGTCCCAGAAGTCATTGCGACTGAATAAAGGAGGTGGGAAGAGCAGCATTCTATGCCTGTTTATTATTAAAGTTCAGATATATAACTTATTTATCTGAGTTTCCCTAAATGACACAGTGAAAGTAAACATTACCATGAAAATTTAAATAAAGGAATAAACACATTAAGGGTGTTTATTTGCTGAAATTCGTATTAAAATCTCTTTTATTTGTATTGTGCAAAGTATATATGTAAGGTTTTTGTGCATGTTTTATATATTGTGAAAAGGGGAAACAATAAATTGTTGTATAAATGCTGTAATACTTAATTTTCCGGTAAAAATGCATGAAGGTCATGTGACCATCAGGAAGAACACCGCATCTAATTTCTCACAGGATGCGTTGTGTTCTCGCAACCTACCAAGTTCGTTCTTCTGAGATAACCTGGCAAGGCCGTTCTCCAAGAGAATGCAAGTTCGTTCTTTGCGTTCTCAGAATTGAGAAACAGCCATTCACTGCGAAGTATTGCCAGTATCTGCTACCTTGCCAAGCGTTTTGTCATTGCTGTGTATTGCTTTACTGTTGTGACCATTGTGCCTGGTTTTTTTTTTTTTTTGATTACTGATTTTGCCTTGACTGCCTTTTGTTGGACTGTCTGTTTACTTATCGGAATCTTTGATGAAATGAAGCTTTCTGAAGTAGTGATCCATTCAACTCCATTGTATCGGGGAAAAAAAAAAAATGTTACTTTAAGCTTTCTATATCAGAGCTCGGTGAGAACCTCTGCTGGTAAAAGTGTGGGAAAGCACTGTTGCAAAAATGTCAAATGTTCACAACTGACTAACTCATTCATGTAGTAATACAACACTAGTAATATAAACAAATTACCCAATTACTATAGTATTTTAAACCTAAGGTATGTTGCATTACACCATGAAGACTGTAGTAAAATCCAAGTTATTCAAAATTATTTACGTTTATCGTATTCCAACCGATCCTACGCCCACCCACTCGTTCCTGCATGGAAGGCGAATGCTCTGAGGAGGTTATGAGAGTAAGACTTTTGCGCCGCACTCGTCAGCTGGCCTTTGTTACACCATATACTACAACATACAGTTGCCTTCTTTATAGTTGTAATTAATACACTTTAGTATTGTTCAAAAGTGTTTACTATTGACCATTTCAATGTGGTGATGCCATTGTCCCATAAACATTTTCTGCTTAATGTCAAACTCTAAATAACTGTAACAAGTGGCAATTCAGAAACATCTTAATGTTAAAACCGCTTGTCATAGCATTATTTATAATGTGGAACTTTTAGTATTCGTGGAAGCTATGGAAATTAAAAATGTAAAACAGAAAATATGTGAGGACCATTGTTATTGTTTTCATCACCAAAAATGGTCTATAAATTACTGTTGCGTTTTAGTTGAACCGGCACCAGTGCTTTGAAAAAGTGGAAATTTGTGTAATCAATGCTGTACACTTTACTAACCCATGAGGGTGTTTAAACCTTTGAATCAAAATTTGAAGCAGTCACGTACATAGGTGAAAATGAAGGTTAGCATGTCACTAATCATATGATTTATGATGAAACGAATCAAGCACACTGCTTATCTACAAGGTGTATCTTTTTGGAAACATGCTTCGAAGCCTTGGTGCACAATGCCACATCACTATGAATCTTGCCTGCTTCATCGTCTACTATTTAGCCTTGTGATTTGGATTTCTTTTCTGAGACCTATTACACTTCTACTTGGATCTACTCTTTCTCCATGTCATCACCACGATGATGCAATGGGTAGGGCTGTCGCCTCACAGCAAGAAGGTTGCTGGTTCAAACCCCGGCTGGGTCAGTTGGCATTTCTGTGTGGAGTTTGCGTTTTCTCTCTGTGTCTGCGTGGGTTTCCTCCTGGTACTCCAATTTCCACCACTGTCCAAATTGTCTAAATTACAAGCTAAATAGTTTGTAGTGTATGTGTGTATGTCCTGGTCCTCCAGGTTGGGGGTTGAGCGTTGGGCTAACGACCCACCTTGTAAAAATTAAATGTTTCGAAACCCCAACATGGTGCAGTTAAATATCAACTTCGATATAAGTGGCCCTGGGAGTCAGTGTATATACAATGAAGACTATACAACTTTACTGTACATTTGATTATTTCTGTATCTGAGACTGTTAGACTCTTATATCATTGCTCTACTGTATTCATCTATGCTGGTATTTAGTCTATTATATTTTCTGCAGATGTACTCCTTTAAAAAAATTGTCCCATTCAATATGAATGTACTAATTCTTTCAAAATTGAACTATTCTTGTAGTTTGGTGAAATATTCCAATATAAGTTGCAGAAAATAAAAATATTACAATGTAAGTTTTTTTGTCCAATATCGTGCAGCCCTTGAACTAATTGTCCCATAGTAGCATAAGAATAGTTGTGATGAAAGGAATATTTGTTCATTCTTACAAAGTTATCTGCAAGTTATTAGAGTCAATTGAATGTCTGTTTGGAGGACCATTTAAAATAATAAAACCGTAAGTGCTAGCAAATACAGAGTTCAGATGCAAAAACTTCTAAGTACCATCTGAAATTTTATTATAAAATGAGCTTTTATCTCAGCCTCCTGTGTGGTTCAGTAATTTCAGTTTTATGGCAAATAATAGTTTCCTTTTATTGCCTTCTAAGTGAAATAACTGAACATAAACAGAAGACTGAGGAAAAAAAAGCATAGTTTATAAGATTTCAGATGGAGGTTTTTGCATTTGAACTTTGTATATATTAATAATATAAGCAACAAATATCACATAATAGCAACAACGATGATAATAATAATTTACATATTTTTTTATTTAAAATATAAAATGTATTATTATTATTATGAAAAAATATTTATATTATTATTATTATTATTATTATTATTATTATTATTATTATTGACAGATTATTATTGGGGAAAAAAGGAAATTACTAACTAAATTAAAAAAATATAAAAGTATTTCATAAACATATTTCTGTGACACAGTCACCATATAATGCATTCAACTTATGTCAGAAGTGTCATTAAATTACCCCATTATGTCCTATTATCTGTGAATTTTCTGTGTAAACTCTATATACCTGAGCTCCATGTAAATTTGGAAGTCATTGCACATCAGTGGCACTTATCTCTCCTTCACTTAGAGAGAGATAGAGTGAAGACGAGAATGTGTGAGAGTGACCTCTCTGATAAATTCCCTCCATTTTCGCTCTGTATGAGTGAGACCTGATGGGGAAGGCACTTCATCATTGAGAAAGGCTCTCACCATTCTGCCTTCAGCATTTCTCAACTTAATACGTTGTGGGAATGGCGCTAATAATGTTTTGAGGTATGTTTGTTTTGGGAAAATGATTTCATATATCAGTTTGATGTGGGATTTCAGTCCTGACATCTGGTTTAAGGAAGTTTTATTATGAACATTATCCACAAACCAGATAGTGTGTTTTTAAAAAAAGGGGATGCCTATTATAAGGCTTCTTGTGTTAATTGGCCATTATATTTTATAATCATACGATTCACTTAAGTACAGTATGCTGATTTTTCTATTGGAAAATAATACTCTAACAGTCCTCTCAGCCATGCAGTCGTAGTAATTAATAGATCACCTTTGTTTCAAGTGGGCAGGGTGCTGTGCAATTGTGAAACAGTCATAAATCAGCTTTTCTGACTGTTCATGGGTGGCTTCATTACAAGTAGGCTTTTCAAAATTGAAAAGGTTAGTAAAATGTTACAATCAACCAATCTGTAAATCATAAAAAATATTTTTAACTGAAGTCTGAACTTAAGTATCACTTTGGGAAAATAAACACTACACAGAAGTCTTAAATACTCCCACTGACCCCGTACATGCGTTTTTTTCAACATGACAATTTTTTTTGGAATGCATTTGCTTAAATGTTTCCATGGTGACACGTCGCTTTTATCATGTGACACACTGCAGCCCAATGATTAATGTGCATTTTGTTTAAACCTTTCTTTCAAATATCAGTATACAAGTATAGTATAGTCTATATATATATATATATATATATATATATATATATATATATATATATATATATATATATATATATATATATATATATATATATATATAATTCAAGTCAAAGCCAGATTTATTGTTAATTCAACCACATGTACAGGACACGCAGAGAATCGAAATTGCGTTACTCTCAGACCCTAGATGCCTAACATATAATATTATAACAAAAAGTAGAATTTTAAAAACAAATTACAATAAATACAATTACACATATAATATAATCTAAAAATATAAGTTAAAAAAACTTAAAAACAATACAGTTACACCTAAGAGCATATGGCGTAGTGCACACCATTTGCAAAACGGTATATAGTGCAAAAGGTACAGTGTAATGCAAAACAGTATAAAGTGAAAAAAGCTTGTAAACATGATGGTTATTATTATATACATATTAAAATATTGACATCATAATTATATTATGAAATATCTGACTTTCAGATTCTCAAATAAATGGAAGTGCATGTATTCTGTCATTTAAACAGCTTAATAGTGATCATATTATTTGATTTATTATGGTTGATGGGTGCACTGATGTTAGTCTGCGCTGTAGTGGTCCATAGACAGCAGCTTGTATTTTACAAGCCATACATGCTATGATGTGCTAGTACTTACAGTTAGGGCCATACATATTTGGACATCGACACAAGTCTAACATTTTTTGGCTCTATACACCAAAACTAATTTTGAAATTAAACGGAGATAATAAGATGTGCTTTAACTGCAGACTGTCAGCTTTAATTTGAGGATATTTACATCCAAATCAGGCGAATGCTGTAGGAATGACAACAGTTTGCATATGCGCCTCCCACTTGTTAAGGGTCCAAAAGTAATTGGACGGAATAATAATCATGAATCAAACTTTTACTTTTTAATACTTGGTTGCAAATCCATTGCTTTCAATTACAGCCTGAAGTCTGGAACATATAGACATCACCAGATGCTGGGTTTCATCCCTGGTGTTGCTCTACCAGACCTCAGCAACTGTCTTCAGTTCCTGCTCCTTATTATTATCCCCCAGTACTATTCGGCATATAAAAACTATTACTGTGTTTATTTGATTTAATTCTGAATGTTCTAGTAGCCCAGAACAGTTCTACTAGTGAAAGCAGATTTGAATTTAATGGCCCGTTTCCACTGAGTGGTACGGTACGGTTTGGTTTGGTACGCTTTTATGGCCGTTTCCACTGTCAAAAAGCGTACCGAACCGAACCGTACCAAACCACTTTTTCGGCACCCTTTCGAAAGGGTACCAAACACGAGAAAGGGTACCAAAAGGCGGAGCCACACGCGCAGCTGAACGCTATTGGTTTACAGAGATACGTCATTCGCTTACGCAACAAGCCAGAATGAAAACAAAAAACCCGCCATGTTTGAAAAACACAGCGAGAGATTTTAGCGGAATTATAAATACATATAATAATGAGCCATGGTCGATCTGGGCTCAAACAAACCTTGTCGTCATCTTGATGGACAGCCACAAATCCAAGAAGAAGGGCAGATTTACCCTGTGCCCCGTAGTTTTTTACGAGCCAGTCTGAGGCGAGAGCAGTTTCGCTTTCTTGCTAGCGCTCGCCGCACGTCTAACATTATATCTGAAATAACAAACTTCTTGAGCTGATGATAATAACCTGCGCTTGATTATTGACGTGCTTTTGAAACCCGATTCTGTCAGACACTGACAAATGCGAGAGTGAAGCGCGAAGAAACAAAGGAGAAGCCGGAAAAAAAGGAGCACATTAAATACGGGCGAAATGTCTACTTTATGTAGTTCTTCTGTAGTTGGGAGCATATCGGAGACTGTAAGGGGCTGTATGTGTTTATATATGTTCATTTATTTAGTTATTTAATATAATTACAGACGTTACATTAGGCTGTTTCGCACTGTCTTTGATCTGCAGTTATAATCAACTCATGTTCATTGAAAAGTTATTAATAAACATTTCTACACAAGTATTTATGTGTACGAAGCATCTGTTTTGTGAGAAGTGCTTCTCATATGATATGTGAACGACCCGTACAGCTTTATTGTAGACATTTCCTCGAGCGAGAATGACGTCGACTGAAACTTTCTGTCATACCACGCCCACCAAAAGGGTACCCTTGTTAGTGGAAACGCAAGCCTGATAAAGGTGACCCGTACCAAACCGAACCGTACCGTACCAGTCAGTGGAAACGAGCCATAACAGCTTATTGTTTGATGCACTGAACATTCTAATCATACCTGTGTGATTGTATGCTCCAGGAACCAGCCAAGCCCAATCACACCAGCGTCATAAGGTTATTAGATAACTTGAGTTCTCAGATCGTCTGGATTTACATTTTATTGTTGTGTGGTTGGGTGACAAAGTGGCTCAGTAGTTAGCACCATCGCTTCACAGCACGAAGGTTGCTGGTTCGAGTCCCGACTGGGCCAGTTAGCATTTCTGTGTGAAGTTTGCATGTTCTCCCCATGTTCGCATGGGTTTCCTCCGGGTGCTCCGGATCTCCCCACAGTCCATAGACATGCTGGATTGCAGCTGGAAGGGCATCCGCTGTCTAAAACATGCTGGATATGTTGACGGTTCATTCTGCTGTGGCGACCCCAGATGAAGGGACTAAGCTGAAGGAAAATTAATGAATGTTGTGGTTGAGCATAGGTAATTTATATTTTCTTCTGTAAATTACTAAAATGTTTTCATTAAAAAGCATTTAATTGGTATAAAATACTTTTTAAAAAGGCACCATGTTTTCAGGCATGTTTAGACATGTTTTCAGACATGTATGTTTGTATAGTTGAATAAGAGGATACATGCATGTGCAGAAAGCACCAGGGGCACTTCTTGTAAGGAGTTTTGTTGCTCATTACCCTCAGGCCTGCAACACTGCATGTTTCTCCATGCAGCACCAAGTCCCCAGGTTCCACCAGTGTTATCTCTTTATTGCCTCCCTCTCTTTTTTGCTAAAATGCCCTGTCGGCGTTGATTAAGGTGCGCCAAGAACCTGCTTATGTGTTTAAATTATCTGCACCTTGTGCTTGGGGACAGGCATTCACAGTGGAGCCAAGGGAATGTATTATTCCTGAGTTAGAAATTCTTTGAGGATCTCAGCTTTGCATCTTATTTGGTTGCTAAGCCTGAAGACAAGCCCTAGGGTTTGGGGTTCATAATTGGGCTGATTAATGCCTGATGTCTGATGGTGATAAAGTTTAGGGTGAAAGAAAAAAAAAGGCTCTCCATGTGTTGCTCAGCAGTTTATACTCAAGAGCTGCAAACAGATTAGGTGATCGCTCATGTGTCAGGCACAAGAGTAAAGAATAATTGTCTCCCTAAGTAGGCTTGTGCTTCAATAAGGCATTCTGACATAAATGTTCTCTATTTGCATGTTATCCTATGAATTGTGTGACCTGAGGGCTCCATTAAAGGCTTTGTGTATGGAAAAGTGCACTATCGAGTTCACCTTTGACGGGCTAATTAGACGAGCTCAGTTCAAATAGCACATTTATATTATACAGTATTTATTGTGAACAGAGGCTACATCTTCATAAATCAGAATACATTTGAAAACACGTCTTTTTATGTTTGGCCTTCTGTACACTCGTATTATAAAAATGGAAGTATTTCAAATGACACGTTTAGTAATTTGGTGCATATTGTGCCAATGGAAATCTGTGTTAATAACAGCATAACAGCATGTGTCTGCTATACACATTCAGAATTACACTAGTTATGATATTTTGACTAATAAAAAAAACTATCATGTCTTTGTAGAACTTGTAATTACAGATTGTAAACTAGTAAATCTTGACCATGTAACTAGACCACATGACCACTGTACCACCTGAACGCTGCCCAGCAGTAATAAAATTAACATTTAAAGGGGTGCTCCACTATGATATCATATTTTAAACTTTAGTTGATGTGTAATGTAGATGTGTGAACATAAGCAACATCTCTGAATGTAATGCGCTCAAAGTTCAATGCAAAGAGTTACATTGACTTTTACAGAGTTTAGCAATGCCTACAGCGAACAAAGTTTGGGGACTAGAAAAAAATACATCTGGGTTAGAGAGATCACAAATACTTCAGGTTACGTGCATACATCCTGTGCAGCGAAGGGCTATGGCCGGAGGTGTTGTAATGTTATAGCAGAAAAAGCTTAAACGCCGTCTAAAAGCTGCTTAACAGAGCTTGTTCTGTTTCTGTATTTAGGCTTCCAAAGGACATGAAACAAAGAGAGAAGTGCTTACAACTGAATTTTATATTATGTTCCAGAGAATTATAAAAACAATACATAGCTCTAGCATTTGACAAAGGATAGCTTCCAGAATCTCTCCCGGTTCAGTGCTGGATTCGGCTAAAAACTCCTCAAAGAAAGAGCAGCTCCAGCCACAATAACAGAAGCTGTGGATTGTGAGCCACAACCTTTAAGTATTTTTGTTTGTTAAAATTGATCTATTACATGCATAGTTTCTAGCGTTAACGGTAACGGTTGTAGCAAAGACGTAAACAATGCTATAAATAACAGGAAATGCAGTTTGGCACAGTTAACAATGTAGCAACAAATTCATATTTATCTGTCAAACCCCTGTAAACACCCACAATCTTCAGCAGCACTGCAGTGTCTCCCTATGCGGCCACTTTCCCTGCGCTCTACATCTCAAATAACAAACTCGCAAAATATATGAAAACATTTCAAATTAATTACACATACTTATTCTGAATATGTCAAAGACACTTGTCAGATTTTATTTTAGAGAACAGGCATGAGGCTCAACTGTGTCCTCAGTGTAATTTTCTGTCTGATTCAGGCACAAATTGATACGGCTAACAGTTACTCTGACTGACTGTTTGCACAGTGCAAAAAGTGTGTGCTTGTAGAGGCATGACGCTTTTCCTGATGACGTGGAGCCGATCAATGAAACAAAGTACATTATGTTAGCTGACCAATCAGAGCCTCTTGGGGGCAGTCTTTTGGTGGAACTAGAAAATATGACAGTCGTTTTCTGACCAATAAAATTCTCTTTAGTATTTGAAATTTCCTGCCCCCTTCAAAACTGTCAAGCTCCTGCTGAATTCTGCAATTAATTCAAATGTTCATTCCAAGAGTTCACCTACTTTTAAATAGGGGAGGAACCCAGAGTTTTGAAATGTATTTTTAAGCATGTACACTCTCCTCTCTACGGCAAGCTGTGAGGGGGAAAGTTAATTGTACACAAACATACACACAATCACTATACAGGCTGCTAGAACATTCAATATTAAATCAAATTAACACAGTAACTGTTTTTATATAGTGAGTAGTATTAGGGAATAACAATAGTAGTAAGTAATATATTATTCACACATTGTAAATAGGATTTTATTTGGGGTGGTTGACATCTGGTTTAATATTAGTGTCATGTGAACCACAGCATGTTTGAACCATTAGAATTACACTAAATGGTGTATTTTAAGTCAAATAAACAGTTATACAGACTCAGGATTACTTATATGGATTGTGCTTTTGCTCAATGATTCTGACAAGGCTGTGATACAATTGAAATGCTATACGATGCGTTTTATGGGAGAGGAGTAACTCTGTTTCCTGACATAATCTTCATTTTTAATTTGAAAGAATGTCAAAAATCCAACAAAACGTCATGTTAAGGCACTTAGCGGGACCCTTAATTGTACAGTATAAGACATTGTGTTAATAACAAAAGCAGGGAAAAGACAATAGACTGAATCATGGACTGACCGTTTTCCAAAACAAACAACAAGAATGTTATGTAGCAACAAACCTAACAAGGTGCGATTAAATGTTAATGTTTTACACAGGAGGGACCACAGGTTCTTAAACTTCCCCACAAAGTCCACAAACTTTATTAAAGGACAAATAGCATTCAACACCTGACGACAGATGAGACAAACAAGAGGGCTTAAATACACAGGAGAACAAAAACTAATTTAGCATGAACCAATCACGAGGTAAGAATAATGAACAAAACAAATTAGTTAACAAGGCTAAATCAACATGAACCAATCACAAGACAAGACAAATGAGCATAAACAAGACTGGTAAACATGAAGCAATCACAGGACACTTGGAGTATTCGACTTCAGCTGGGGCTGGATGTAATCGATTGCCAAGATTTTCTGTTTGCAGTTTGAGGAATAATTGCAAACATTTATATCATTCATTCATTTTCCTTTTGGCTTAGTCGCTTAATTAATCAGGGGTCGCCACAGCGGAATGAACCGTCAACTTATACAGCATATGTTTTACGCTCTGATGCCCTTCCAGCTGCAATCCATCACTGGGAAACACCCATACACTATCATTCGCACACATACAATACGGCCAATCTAGCTTGCCCATTTCACCTATAGTGCATGTGTTTGGATTGTGAGGGAAACCAGAGCACCCAGAGGAAACCCACACCAGAGCATGCAAACTCCACACAGAAACGCCAACTGACCCCACCGAGGCTCGAACCAGCGACCTTTTTGCTGTGAGGTGACAATGCTACCCAATGCACCACCGCGCCACCCACATTTATATCACTCATTTATATTATTTGACTTTTTAGTATAGGGTATTGTTTCAGAAATCTTGTGGTTTATTGGTGGAATCATCTTAATTCTGCTGTTGTCTGGTCCTAAAATAAAGTTTATTCTCATTAAAAACTAGTTGTTACCTATTATTAAGATAATGGCTGTTTATTTTGCATTTATAAAGTGTAAAATCTGTATGATTTTTTTTTATACATCCCTAATCCAACCCAATTCTTAAATCTAATTACTACCTTAATAAATAGTAGTTATTTATTAGCAGCAAATTAAAGGAGTTTGAGTCAAAAGTCATAGCTAAATGTTTGTTAATAGTGAGAATTGTACCTTGTGTGACCTAAAATGTTACTTAAGATGACAAAATTATTTTGCCAGAGAGTGCATAAGTGCATACCACTTCTGCCTTTCAGCATTCAAGTTATTTGGGTCATTTCTTCAATTGTGATGCAAATGAGAGGCAGAATATGTAAAAATGCATTTTTTTTAAAATAATAAAATAAAAAAATATATATTTTTTATAATAAAATGTACAATATTGCTATGCATTTAAAATATTTTAGTATGATATGTGCTTTAAAATAGATTTTAAATAAAATATAGATTTTTTTTTAATAATTATCAACCAATGGCAGCACAACATACTGTATATGTGGAGTTACCAGGAAGACAATGACACAAAAAATACATTTGCCTAAATAAAAATAAAAAGTAAATATGTGAACTGCAAATTATCAACATAATAACACCAGAGATACTAATAAAGTGTGACATAAAATTTTCAAAATAAATTGTAAACTGTAATAACCTTTAGGCAGGGAGTAGTCCAAATAGTAGTCTTTTTTTTTTTCTAATTAGTCGACATTCAATGTGGTAACACTATAGATATAAATTTGAGGTACATACATATGTTTTTTTTAAAACAATTGAACATAATTAAACATGTTAAATAAAATCTATATGATTATTCGCAAAATCATATTCAGCACAATTTGTGTTAATGTTATATTGTTTCAGTAACATTCTATGATACCCTTTGAGGTACAGTATGGTGGATTTTTTTTTTCTTTTTACAAATGCAATGAAACTTGATTAAATATGTATTTTATGATTTTTTTGTACTTTAAAGTTAATTTCAACTATTATAAAGTAGAAGGACACCACTTGCCACAACAAATCAGGAATGCTACATTTACTTTGTAGGGGAAAATGACAAACATGAAATGTTTATGGATATGTGTATATATAAATGTGCGCTGTATAAATAGAACATGTTCATTTTGTCTCAGAAAAAAGCAATAATACAAATGATCAGAACATTTTACTAAGAAACGGTATTATATCTTTAACAATGAGGACAGCAATAAGTAACATAACAAAAGATTTCAGACAATGACTTCCATTTTATTCAAGTGGTGCACAGTATATAATTAGCACGCCAGACGTAACAAGTGCTTAAATCTTAGTGTATCAAAATGATACAGCACTCCACAGAACACACTGTTAAGCCCCTTCATCAAACAAGCACTTCTTTAATTAAACCAGCACAGATTGCCATCAACTGACTAATGGACATCTGATTATGCTTTTAAAAAAAAGAATGACAAGATTTTTTTTCTTCAACATTTTCAAAGAAAATGCAATTATTGTGTGCTTATCTTAAGCAATTCTCAATGGGGTTCCCATAATGATACCATTCTTGATAAATTTGCACAAGATTATTGTGCATAGAAAAATGCTGAAAGTAATTAGAATGTTTAATTTTTGAGGTTTTTCAGCCACCTGTTTCTAGTTCTCAAATGTACTTTTGTGGACTTTTGTGTATGAGATATACGTATTGTGTACATTTGTATAATTACATGGGTATGACCTATAAATTACAATCTTTTTGGATATGAGGATATGCCTGTGTTCTCATAATTCAAAATGCTTTAAAATCACACTTACTGTAACAAGGTAACAATTTGCCACATGTTCCCTGTGAGGATTGGGTTTAGGTGTAGTAATAATTCTTTATATTTATATAATGCTTTTCTGAACACTTGTTTTGCACATTTTTGGGGGTAATTTTCTCATCCACCACTAGTGTGCACCTGGATGACGCAACGGCAGCCCGAGGTTAATATAGTTTATGAAAACGAACTAAAATTGAAAAAACATTTTCTTTAACTGAAATAAATATGAAATAATAATAAAGTATGAATATGAAAATATGTAATAATAATAAAAATTGTTTTCCTCTTTGTAAATGTATTTAATACATATGCCTTTTAGAAGTAAATCTATTTACTTCTCGATGCCAGTTTCACGCCGGGTGTTTGAGCCAAACGGCACATCGGAGTCTGTAATCCTGCTGCCATTGGCTAAATCAAGCTGGTCCTCCTCCAGTCAGTCCTTGCTGTTGCTCCTGCAAAAATCAAAAAGTGGACATGACAGTAGCTTGGTGACAGCATTAAATACAAGCCGAGCAAACACCTATAAGTATTAATTTAACACATTTATGCCCAATAATGGATTTTATTTCTGTATTAGTGATCCTGATTGCAATTTTTATTTATTTTTTAACCGGATCTTCTAAGTGAACCGGTTCACTAAATCGAACTGAAGCATTTGAAATGATTCGCATCTCCAGTAAGCACTTATCCACAAAGACTTACTTGTTTTTATGTCTGATATACCCCTCTGACTCGAAATAAACCAATTTCCCAAGTTATTCAGTTATTAAAACAGTACACAGAGATCAAATTTGAGAATGGGTGAACTCAAATTACTGAACCGAGCACAAACAGTACATGACAGCCTGCTGTGACTGAACTAAACTTGAACAACTGTAGTGCAGGTGAACCGACGACTTAAATGAGAGGATCGGGTGAAAACTTAAGTTTATTTCATAACAGAAAATCTTAATGGAGTTTAAATAAATGAATCATGCTTCAGTTGGGTTGCAAAACTTAATTGTAAGAAACATTTAAATCATGCTGATGTTTAAACTGACTGAAATTATGATTGCTGACTACATATTTTTGTTGAGCCCTAACATGGGAGGATTGTCACGAAAGATCCGGTTCACGGAAAAGATCTGAACTTTCCATCACTACTGTGTATCTAACCACAGAGGCAGCCTTGCACACTTACGCCTGCTATCTTGTGGGCTGTTGTAATTGAATTTGAGGATGGGTAAATGGTAGTGTTCATCTGTCATTTGAATACGCGTTTCAGAAAATATATTTGGTTGAGTTATTATACAATATTCTGATGATTTTGAATCTTGCACCTAACAAATATTCTAATTTATTAATAAAAAACTGAAACTAATAAAAACTAATTTAAAACTAAGCAATTTCAAAATATAAAAACTTCTAAATCTGCCTCTAAAAACAAATTAAAACGAACTGAATTTGAAAACAAAAAGTCAAAATGAAATAAAAACTAAAACTAATGAAAAATCTAAAACTATTATAACCTTGCAGCAGCCATATTGCCAGCTGATTGGTGGAGAGTGATGAAGCCAATTATGAAATGTTTAGGAGGATGTTATGAGGATGGTTAGGAGGCCATGATAGACAGAGGCAAGTGGGCAAATTTCGGAATTTTTAACGACCACAGAGAGTCAGGACCTCAGTTTAACGTCTCATCCGAGAGTCCCCAACCATCTTCTGGGACATTAGGACCCACACAGACAACAGGTTGAATGCCCCCCGCTGGTCTCACTAAAACCACTTCCGGGAACAACAAAGCTTTCCCACGTGGTTTCCCTTCCAGATACTGACGGAGCACAGCCCTGTTTAGCTTCAGTGGCCAACCATGTGAGAGTTGCAGAGAGCTAGCTGCCAGTGCATGGGTACAAAGTAGGAAAACATAATAAGCATATTTTACATTAATAAAAACATCATGCCAATGGAGACTCCTTATAAACCATGATACCCAACATGTGTGTGTGAGTTTGCATGTTTAATTGATTTTCATGTAAAGATTTTGCACATATTCATATGATAATCACAGTATTACTTTTGTTTAAACTCATTTTATCACAGTGCTACTATAATTGCTTTGTAAGGGTGCATGTAAATGTAGTCTCTGTAGCAATTAGGATGACACTGCCCTATTAAAGAAAAAGAGACAATTTATTCTATAGCCATCTCTGCCATTATATGGATAATACCCTAATTAATTTAGACCCGAATATAAAACATCTCACTTTACTATATTATCAGTTGCCATTTTGCACTGATTAGACGGCAGCAGAAAAGCATGTCAGTTCCCCCCTTTTTTTTAATATGGCACGCTCTCATCACCAAAGCCACTTAATACATACCATGACACGATTGCCAAGGACACTGGTGAATGAGTTGTGTCTCCTCACGCTCTGGCTCCGAAGGAGTCCTTGAAGCCAATTCTGCTCTTTAAAAGAACGAAATAAATAAATAAATAAAGCAAAAATATAAACTCTCCCTTTTGTTCCCTCATGCTGCAATTATTGACATGATTTTCACCCTTTATCTTTGCATTACACTGGGGGAAATGTGAGCAAACTCTTAAGAGTGGTGGCCTGCAGAGAAGGGAGACACAGCTCCCTCTTTCCGGACACACTTTGTATGCAAGACACTCGACCAGGCAGCCAACGGGTCTCTGCTGCAAATTTACTCACATTTGTCCAAATTTGCTGGCGCGAGACAGGAATGGAAAGACAATCTTAGGCAATGCTATAAAACTGATAAATCATAAACAAACTAAGTGAAAATGTTAATTTGGTGAAGTGATGAGAAGCACCAGAAGAATGATCTGGAGGTGTGTGAACATAGTTTGAAATGATACATGACACTCTCGTCGATGGCAAAACCGTGGCCATTACGCGTAGCCATCCGCAAATGTTCTCTTGATTACAAGTGATTGTTAAACTGATGATAATGATATCATTATTTTCAAGAGGGCGATATAATAGTGGAGTAATATTGTGTTAATTGAGTAGATAAAGAACGCGTGTAAAGAACTCACTCATCTGGACAGGTTGAATTGAAACACACTGTCACCAGTCGCTTGGGGTAAAAAAAAATAATAATGCAGCAAAAGCCCATATATCTTTCAACTGAAAAAGACGCCAAAACACTCCAAAAAATATCTACAGATTCTACCGAACCGTATTGCTGAAATAATACGTCCACCAATTTCCTGTGATCTATGATATCGCATAGTGGCTGGGGGTGGTTAATTTACACCAATGACAGAGATCTACTGGCTGCCCGTGATGAAGCTGTCAGTAGTTTCTTTTTCCCTTTGCTCTTTTCCCCCCCTCAAGTTCCAATTTTCAGCTTGTCCCCTCTATTCTGTCAGATAGCTGCAACGTGTGAGACTAATGGACATTCCGAGAGGTTAAAAATCTTCCAAAAATAAGCATAACCTTTATTCTGGTCTTCATGACAGATTACACAATGAATGCAGCTTCCAGAACAAAGCTGATAATGCTAAAATATATATGCTACTGTAGGTAATTCTGGCATTTCATAAGATATAATCAAGCATGGGTGTCGTGTCCATTCAAACTGAGGGGGCAAATCCCAATTGCATTTTTAGCAAGGTTTTTGGCTGTTTGTTTAGTCAATAGGTGATGTTTGACCAGAAATACTGGGTCAATTTTACCCATCACTGTTATTCAAATTTACATAACAGACCTTCAGTAAAACATTCAAGCCTCCCAGTCATTGACTTTTACTAAAATTGCCTTATTTAAAATGTTCAGATATTAAAAAGTTTAGATAAAAATAAATTAAAAAGTGGGACATTTATACTTCTAAGCGCCAGTGTGGGTCAAATTTATCCACTATAAAAATGCTTGTATTTATGCACTGCTTTTGTTTGAAATTACTCACCAATGACTTTTTCTTTCAATTTCACTCACTGAATTAGTGGTTATAATAAATGAATAAAGTCACAATGACTAAAATAAGGCGATTTTTGTCGAGCTATTAAAAACACAAAATGGAATGAATGATGGAGAGTCTGGGGAAATCAGTCATGCATCAGAGTATTACAAGTGGTGCTCACTGCAGATTCACTTGGGCAGAGCTGGGCTCCAGCAAGGGGGAGTTTGAGCTCCAGCTCCTCCTTCCTTGCACTACTTCGAAAGATGTCACTGGGGGTTGGGGTTAGGGGTGGGGTGGGTGTACGCATTAAAACAGCTTATCGGAGGAGGAGCTCGAGCTCGAGCTCCCCCTCGCTGGAGCTCAAGTGGCTCTGCAGCGAGCAGTGTCTCGAGTATGATGGCTCAAATTTGGATATTTTAACCTACTCATAACCTACTCCTAAAATAATCCTGTTATTCTGAAATAATAATTTCATGAGTCTAGACACTTTTTGTTAACAGTGGCGAAAAACAGTGAAATATTATGTTTTTTATGTTTTTTTATTTAGCAATTTCTAAACAAAATTTGTGCTGGGTAAAATGTACCCGCATTGACGATTTTTAGATATACAGCAACCTCCGGCGGTTCTAGTGTTAAACAAACCATTACAATTATTGACCTTGCAAACATTTATTCACAGTGAGGCCAGCAGGGGCTGCTAAACTTGTACTCAGTGTAAGTTCTAATGCCCGAGTATAGTGAAGGGCACACTATACTGTCAGTGAGCACAGTCTTTTAGATGAGACCTTAAACCGAAGTTCTGACTCTTTGTGGTCATTTAAAATCCAACATAGGCTCATTCTGAAAACGTAGCCCTATATACATTTTTGAAGATTGCGAATTATGTAGCCAGAGCTATGTATGGCTACACTTAATCTTTATAACAAATGCTACGGGTGGTATGACACCATTTCTTTTCTCGTTTACCAGCTAACTTGAGATGCAGAGAGGAGTTGACCATGACAACGGTGTTCGAGTCCAGTGAAAAACGGTTCCAGAAAGCAGGTAAGACAAAACAGATGCCAAAAAGTAAAATAAACAAGTAAATAACAGAGTGAAAATGTGGTAAAATCTGAAAACGTAGTAAAAATCTGGGGGCTTTTCTTTTTCTGGCTTGCTTTTTAAAACACTGCGGTTGGGTTTAGGGAAGGGGTGCATGGGTCAATCTGTGCTTTTTAAAATACTATTGGTTGGGTGTAGGTGTAACAGACGCCAGCTAGTTCCCTTGCAGAAAGTTGCCGGTTCAATCCCAGCTCAGAGCGGGTTGGGTTGTGTAGGACTGGACAGGGTTACATTGGTGCCGTGACCCGGATGGGAGTTAGGTTTAGGGGGTAAATGTAACAGACAGCCAGCTAGTGAAGTGCTGTACAGGTAAACGTCACTCCTCTGACTTCTAAAATGTGCTCTAGTGACAGATGCTAGAGGCCATTGTCTTTAGCCTCCTTGGTAGAGCAACCGACTCCAATGCGGAAAGTCGTCGGTTCGATCCCAGCTCAGAGTGGGTTGGGGGGTGTAGGACCAGAAGGGGGAGGATAGGGGGGATTGATCAGTCAGTAAATCAGTTAGTCGACAATGGCCTCTAGTGGATTTATGTGAGAACAGCAGGCGTGAATGGCACTCGTGAGAGAAATTTGAGATCTAAAAAAAGTGTACAAAGTGGCCTCTGGTGGATTCGCAAAAACAGAAACTGGCAAAAAAAAAACATAGCTCATGGGGCGCATTTTGCTCTCTGCAGAATTGTATATAGGGGTACGTATCAGAAAAAGCCTGGGTTGTAAACATCTCATAGTACTTTTCGTAAAGAACAGGGGTGTAACCTCGCTGTCCTGGCAAAATTACCTCCATCAACCTTCCATGGCCTCCAGTCGCATCACCCAAGTAGATGTGGAGAGTGGAGCCCCCTCATGATTGTAAAGCACAATAAATGCACTTATTTACTCACAGATCTGTATGATCAGGGATTGTTTTGACAATGATGGTATCTGTAGTGTATGTGAAACTTAAAACACAAAAACAAAAAGGAAAAGAGTCCTTTTTTTCCAGTTCATTATAACAATTACAACGATTTTAAAACATCCACCCTTGCATATTAAACATTAATTAACGTAATGCACTTGAATGGTTCATAGTCTTTGCAGAATGGATAGTTTTTAATCATGTGATGTGTGTGGAGACCTGGCGGGCAAAACAATGGGCTGTGATGGCAGCTTACACTGGGATCTCCATAGAAACACGGTAGCCAGTCAGATTTCCTTCTGTTTTAAGCTGTAAATATTTGGATCATATATGTCAACAGAACAAAAACAGAGATATGAATACAAACTATAAACTGTCAGTGATAAATCATGTTAATAAATAGTTCACAAACACGAATAACATGCAAATTTAGCTGAGGTTTCCTCTTTTAACACTCCAAAACTGTGTCCATTTAGAACTCTTTTGTCTCTGACTTTGATCAACATGTCTGGAGCTCTAATGCTGCCTCTATAGCATGCATTAGTTTATGAGTAACTTAAAATGAATAAAGATTGTGTAGTGCTGAACCTGAGTCTTTGTTATTTGTTCATGGTAACTAATGCAGTAACATTAATATGTTAGTTTACATTAACAGCGATTCAGTATTGCTGAATAACAGTTCATTGTCCAATCCATTATCAAACACAAAGCTATATGTAAACACAAAACTAAATAAGATGTTACTGTAACAATGAATTAGAATATGCTTTATAATATGAGTTACCATAAACAACGATTATGGAATGCTAAAACAAAGTCATTGTTCACCATTAGTTCATGTTAACGAATGCATTAAAGGCAGTTTACCCAAAGATGACATTTTACTCACTACTTATTTTCCCTTAAGTGAGTCCAAACCTTTATTCTCTCATTTTCCTTCGTCTTAGTCCCTTATTTATCAGGGGTCGCCACCGTGGAATGAACCGCCAACTATTCCAGCATATGTTTTTACGCAGCGGATGCCCTTCCAGCTACAACCCAGTACTGGGAAAAACACCCATGCACTCTTGCATTCACACACAATGGCCAATTTAGTTCAATCAGTTCATTATTGTACATGTCTTTGGACTGTGGGGGAAACCGGAGCACCCATGAGAAACCCCCATGAACATGGGAGAACATGCAAACTCCACACAGAAATGCCACCTGACCCAGCCGTGGCTCAAGCCAGCGATCTTCATGCTGTGAGTTGACAGTGCTTACTAGTTACTTTATTCTGTTGAACACTGAATAAGATGTTTTGATGAAAGCTGAAAATCTGTAACTATAGATTTCCAACTATTGACTTTGGAGTCAATGGTTACAGGTTATCAGCTTTCTTCACAACATCTTCCTCTGTGTTTAACAGAAGAAAGAAACTGATAAAGGTTTTGAACCAAAGAGTAAATACAACCCAGGGTCATTCTGGAGACTGCGAAATGCATTCCGGGAGGTACGTATTTGTGCAGTTTTTGTTTTCGCGAATCCGCGAGAGGCCGCTGTGTGCGCTTTTTTTGCATCTCGAACATCTCTCGCGAGCGTCGTTCGCACCTGCGCCGTTCTCACATAAACCCACAAGAGTCCGCTGTCGAACGACCATCCGTCCGACTGGCTGAATGATTGATTTAGCGACCGGCCAATCGGCTGACCCACCCTCCTCCTCCTCCTTCATCACACCGCCCTGTAGCGCCCTGTAACTAAATGCAGCCACGCGTACCTCTGGCTACATAATTTGCGGTCTCCAGAAACGTCCATGGGACTACGTTTTCAGAATGAGCCTGAGTTGGGTAAATAATAAGAGAATTTTCAATTTTGGGTTAACTATCCCTTTAACTAACGCAATATGTGTAGTTAATATAAACAAAGATGATTAAGAAGTAATTATCATTAACTCAACTAATGTCAACAAATTCATCAACTAGCGCAACATTTTTTTTTAATGAAACAGCATCAACATTAGTCTTTTAGCATTAGTATTATTAGCATTTGTCATATTTGTTGTAAGTTAAAGGACACCTATTTGTTCCCGTTTTCAAGATTTAATATCTCTTTGGTGTCTCCAGAATGTGTCTGTAAAGTTTCAGCTGAAGACACCCATCAGATTATTTATTGTACCTTTCAGAATATTAGAATTTTCTGCTGTGAACAGATTGTAGCTGTTTTGGTTGCCTGTGCTTTTAAAGCTAGTTCTCCCCACCCACTTTTCCCACGTGCCTGTCTGTCAAAACCTGCCTCAATCTCTGCCTTGGCTGCGTGAGATAAACAGCATAGAGACAGACATAAAGGAAGCAGATCTCATGCAACATTTGTGAGAAATACCAAGACCTTTCACAATGATTATTTGGTGTATTTGTTGTGGAGTTAATTCAAGCCTTTCTGTGATGATGAGTCACACACAATGTTGTTACAAAGCTCATGCATGCAGACACACACACAAAGAGCGGACACAAACACAGAGCATGCACTTAACTTTACACTGTTTTTGCACGGCAAATGTGACGGGATACAGGTTAATATCCACTGCTCTATGGATATCCGTTATGTTAATGTACAAAATAAACCTGATGTAACTTCTACAAATCGGGATTGAAGCATCTTCGTTTATATTTATACTGACATGCGGCTGTGGTGATAAAGTAAAGACGGTAAAATCGCTGTAATTCATCACAAACATGCACGGTTTACAAACGTTTTAAACTTGTAAAACTCATTCTTAATCACATTTAATGATGAATGATGATTACAGCGAGCTGACCAGATCTTTTAATCCCAGTTGCTTTGCGCACGTCCTGTCTTGTTATGATTATACGTGTTACGTGATTATACATGGAGACATGTTAATTCGTGGCTGTCAATCAATTCGGTGGGTGGGGAAACTGCAATTCTACGTCATATTGTGGTTGGCCTCAAAATAGGTGGGATTTGTATCCTACCTATTGTCTTTATGACTGTGGACACACTACACCTACACACAGTTCTGGCTAAACAGCTGACTTTCATCATAGGTGCCCTTTAATCTATATATGCAATATTGGCATCTAGCTTTAGACTGTTTACTCCTTGTTGTCCACAATCATATAATGATTTGCAACTCATTTTGGGAGCTTGGAACATGCACCATGGTTAAAACATCATTTATTTGTTTAGTTATTTATCAGGGAGCCGATTCCCTGTATAAGTCCATGAGTGCAAAGCAAACAAACACAGCGGATTTCAAATATTTGCCCATGCAAAGTCCTGACTTGTGCTCTAGCATGTGAGATGGCAATGATGTCAGATTGTTTGTCCAACAGATTAATTTCCATGTCCCTAATATTGTGAGAAATGGATAGACAATTTTTTATGACAATAAAAGGGTAATGTGCAGATAAATGTCTATAATTGAGTGAAGTCATAAACATGCCGCAAATATAGGATGTGTTGTAGTATTCAATTATTTCTGTTGATTATTTTTTAATTATTTAAATAAATTTTGCATTTTTTGCTTAAATGTTTGGTGCAAATTCACAACAGATGCAGCCATGCTATCAGTACTGAGCAGAGGGGGGAATAAAGATGGTGAAAGACTGGATTGATTACAATTGTTAATCAAGATCCAGTTGAATGCACTCCAAGAAAGTGCACTTACTGAGAGAGGTATGCTCCATCAACTGCTAGAATTTGCTCCCTCCACGAGGATTAGTTTGTAAAGTTTAAATAAGTTCCCCTTAACTATTTAATGTTTTCGTAATAAGGGTAAGCATAATGGAGCAGGCACACGCCATAAAGCAGTATAGGACCTCCAAGCTTCTCTGAGCATTCAACCCATTCTACTGCATTAAGTGAATATTAGCTTTGCACCACATTATCCATTGAGACACATCAACCCCTTTTGTACACTTACAGTTTATTGCAAAATGCATTATTACTACTAAAATTGTTTCATGAAGAACATTATGAATCTAAACACTTTTTTTTCTTTTTTTATTCACTTTGCTGAATGCAATTTATTCTGTAGAGAACAGGGTCTTTTCATGCTTTTACAGTTATACAGATTATCTGAAATGCTGATTGCAATTTCTTGTGTTTCCAGTTACATTATTCATTATCATATATAATACCAATATATTCTATATTTTATTAGACAGCATAGTGGCTCAGTGGTCAGCACTGCCACCTGAAGGTCGCTGGTTTGAGTTCCGGCTGGGTCAGTTGGCATTTCTGTGTGGAGTTTGAATGTTCTCCCCATGTTCTCGTGGGGTTTATATATTTATATTTAAGTGGTGGGCCGTTATCTGCGTTAACGTGACTCTTATCGCGCGATAAAAAAATAATCTATTCTCAAAGTTGGATTGGGAGCTGGGTCTATTCTACGTAGGCTATGATGACTTTCATCTTGATGTTTTAGCACAGATTTATACTGACCGGTGAGCCGTCTGACAAAAAAGCGTGTGTGCGTGCGTGCGTGTGTGCGTGCGTGCGTGCGTGCGTGCGTGCGTGCGTGCGTGCGTGCGTGCGTGCGTGCGTGCGTGCGTGTGTGTGTGTGTGTGTGTGTGCGCGTGGTCATTTACTGACAGCCGCGTGTGTGGATCTTTTCGGAAAATATCAGTAGTATCTGGATGCAGTCTTTATGATGTAAGCTGAGATTGCGAATGGCGAATATATGGCGAAAAGTCCTACATGGCGGTAATAAATTGATTGCGATGTTTACTTCAATAATGCCACTAATATATGCATACTCCACATCTTAATTCCATCTCTGTTTAGTTCAGTTATGACTTTAGTTGCGTTAAGGTAATCAAAAATTGCTGTTTCGAGCTTATGTAGTTCAAAAATTCAAAATTAATGTTTAACTGAACAAACAGTTAGTAAACACAAGTACATATTATTGAACATAGTTTATTTTCATCACCAATTATCATAGTTGAACAGTTTTTCAAGCAGTTTGTGATGCATTTTGGAAACAGGAGATGAGCCCCTGGTCTAATGCGCCACCTGGCTTGAAAAACCCATTCGCAAAGACTTATTATTTGGGTAGCATACATATTCTGAATGCCTTCAGCAGAATTCAAATGAGCCATTTTAATCTAGATTAATTCCAAGATCTTCTGGAGAAAGTCTTATTTGTTTTATTTCAGCTAGAATAAAAGCAGTTAAAAAAAAATAAATAAATAAAATAAAATTTAAATTTAAAGGTCAATATTATTAGCCTCTTTAAGTTATATATTTTTTCCGATAGTCTACAGAACAAACCGTCATAATACGATAACTTGCCCAATTCCCCTAACCTGCCTAGTTAACCTAATTAGCCCAGTTAAGCCTTTAAATGTCACTTTAAGCTGTATAGAAGTGTCTTCTATATAAAATATCTAGTCAAATATTATTTACTGTCATCATGGCAAACAAGTTATTAGAAATGAGTTATTAAAACAATTATGTTTAGAAATGTGTTAAAAAAAATCTGCTCTTCTTTAAACAGAAATTGGGGGGTGAGAGATAAACAGGGGGGTTAATAATTAAGGGAGGATAATAATTCTGACTCCAACTGTGTGTGTGTGTATATATATATATATATATATATATATATATATATATATATATATATATATATATATATATATATATATATATATATATATATATATATATATATATATATATTGCTTGCGTGTGTGTGTGTGTGTGCGTGTGTGTGCGTGTGTGTGTGTAAATGTAATGTTGGGGTCATTTTTAGAAAAAGTCATCAAATTTCAAGATTATTATTATTATTATTTTGTATGTATCTTTTAATATGGTCATGGGTCATTTTTGACATTTAAGTCAACAGGAGGCTTCAGCATCCATTACGTTATTTTGCTAAAGTCTTACATCATCACTATTATTATTATTATTTCTTTTATTAGCACACGCACTGGTGACATTATTTTTCCTCCTCCTCTCTCCTGGATTCTCCCTCACGCGCTGTCTCCTTCCTTGTATCCATGCTTTACATTCATAAGCAGAAGGTTTGGACAACTGGAGCAGGTAGGAAATGTCGGCTGTTGCAGCATGGCAGAATTATTAATGTCACCCTGTGACTTACCCATATGCTGTTAGGTGTGGAGTCAGCATGTGCATCTGTTTACTCCTTCCACCCAGACACTGCATAAATATTATGCACCTGAAAATCCGGTCTGCAGCCTGAGATCAAATGATTCCGAATGCGTCTTTCTTTCTTCTCAGAAAACAAACGCTGGCGACGCGTTTGCCTAAAGATACATTTTGAGATTGGGCACTGGTCTAACTTGATAAATGTTTAATTCCTTTGTCCCATGAGAAATTCATGGGCAATTCTGTAATCAAATAGAGGAGAATAATGTGACAGGAACTGGGGCAATTGTGCTCAGGAAAGTCCATTTTTCTGGTTGGTATGGAGATTCTCTGCTCCGCTCTTCTCCAACATTGGCAGCTTGTGTCAGAGAAGAGAAGTCTGTTTGGCTGAAAATGAAAGGGCCCCTGATATTTGTGCTGGGAGATGGGTTTCGTAGCAATTCTGAATACAAACCTAGAGAACCGCAGCATTTCCAATCATCTTTCAGACACCATTCAGCATCTGATCAGCGGGTACCCAGGGCACAGAGTTCAAGCAATCCCCCATACCTAAGAATCACATGACCAGCTGGCACAGCAACCCGCACACACCGCCTGTGACCAGCTTCAGATGAAAGACAGCAGCTGCCAGTGTGGAGAAAGCAAAATGGACAATAACAAAAACAGTTTCTTCCAAGAAGGGGGAATGCTTGTGTAATGCATTTTGGAATACAAAAAGGAAATGGCTTTTGGGGTTTACAAGAAGTTCACAGGCATTCAGTTATTAGTTTGGTTTAATTAAACATACTTGGTTGGTCACTTTTAAATTGTAGTCTGTTTACAACTTATTGTAAACTGTAGTCAATAACAAATCTAGATTTTAATTTAATTAGAATTTTAATTTACTTTGACTTAACGTTTTTAGTAACACAGTTTGAAAAGGTTCCAGAAAGAGTGAGGAAGAAAACATTGTTGCTTACATGATAACGTTATATATTTGGTCAGGGCTTCCCAAACTGCCTTTCACTGTGGCAATTAACCAGCATCACAGCATTACTGAAATATTAGCTTTGAATCAGGTGGAACTGTAACTATTAGTTCCAAGGAGTTTGACTGACAAAATGCCTGACGTAAAATATGAGATATAACAATGCCTTTGTAAAAGTCATGTTTTTTTTTTTTTTTTTTTTTTTTTGCAGATATAGATGTGTTTAAATTTATATTTATTCAGTTTTTACAATAATTTCACTAATATTACTGTGATATAAAAACAGTAATATTAAAATGTTTAAATGATTTGTTTACAATTGAGTTATATTAGGTTAAGGTTATATTTTCAATCTTTTAGTAAATATATTATATGGGAGACTTGCCTTGTTTACAAATAAGTGGATCTAATTGGATTAGCATTGTAAACATTAAAAAAAGTTCCGGCAGCTTGCTCTCTGCAACTCTCACATTGTCAGCCACTGAAGCTAAGCGGGGCTATGCCTGGTCAGTACCACTTGCTGTTGGGAGTGGTGTTAGTGAGACCAGCAGGGGGCACTCAACCTGCGGTCTGTGTGGGTTCTAACACCCCAGTATAGTGAAGGACACTCTATACTGTTCAGTAAGTGCTGTCTTTCAGATGAGACTCGCTGTGGTCGGGAAAAATCCGCGAAAAAGAGTAGGGGTTTAACCCCGGCATCCTGGCCAAATTTGTCCACTGGCCTCAGTCCATCATGCCCTCCTAACCATCCCCATATCATAATTGGCTTCATCACTCTGTCTCCTCTCCACCAATCTGCTGGTCTGGTGCAATATGGCTACCGTCGCGTCATCCAGGTGGATGCTACACAGTGGTGGTGAATGAAGAGATTCCCCCAATGTGTGTGTAAAGTGCTTTGAGTGTCTAGAAAAGCACTATATAAATGTAAGGAATTAATTAATTAAAAGTTTAAAATGTATTATTTTTAATTCATATATTAAGTTTTTAGTTATGATACTGCTAAAATCATTCTGCATAAATCCACAGATTGTTTTACAAAATTCTCTGCAGAAATAGCTAAATATGTCCGCAGATTCTGTCTGGCCCTACTCACAAGGTATTCTTTAGTAAGAGGCGTGTTTGTCCCCAAATTCAGATAAATATGAATCAACAACAACAATAATAATAATATTATTATTATTATTATTATTATTAATAATAATAATAATAACAACAACAACAACAACAACAACAACAACAATAATAATAATAGCATTTCATTTTGTGAATTCTCAAACTAAATATTGTGGTATGACAATGTGCAAATCAAGTATGTACGGTACGTACCAATCAATACATTTAAATAAACAGAAAATAGTATGACTATTACTATTACTTCTAAGCAGCAATGCAAATGAACGACATGCAAATGGATATACCCAGCTTTAGCCACATACAGAGTACATTAATAATTTTCAGCCATTAAATAATTAATCATCACCATATTGAAAATATTCCTAAAATATCACCTTGACCTATACTCCTAAACTACAATTAGTTACCAAGGTATTATAAACACTACATCTTTCATTAAAGCTGCTTTGAAATAATGCATACAGTGAAAAAAATAAGTCAGTACAATCACTATAGTTTATCCTAATCGACAATTTATTCCTTTTATAAGAATCTACATTTAACTTTTTAACAAGCTACATGTCAAGGTCATTGATTCATTTTCCATAAAAATACAGCATGTGTCCATACAGCAAAGATTAAACAATAAAAAACAATATGTTATTGAACAAAATATCAAAATGTAAAATGACCGATAAGGTCATCTGACTTTATCGGGTATGCACACTTATGAAAATATTGAGAAAATATTGGTTATCATAATTCATTAGGTGTTCATTGGTTATTTTATCAGCTCTATTTATCACACCTGTTTGACTATGCTGTATAGTAAACAACAATATATAAAAGAAGAGCTACTGTTACTGAGTTCGGCAATACTCAAATGCCATTTTGGATTGCTGTTGTAATCATAAATGATTACAAATTAATATAATTACAATGCAAATTAGTAGCAGCCATATACACAAGCTTGTAAAGCACGGGCTCTGGCATTTCTTCTGTATTTTGCTCATAAATTTCCGATCATAATATCCACTGGTGCTCTGTGTCCTTGATGTGATTTAGTCCTGCATTAATAAGTTGTAATTTATTAGCACCATGTTGGCCTATTTGAGACATATTATGCACTGATGTTTAGCCAATTACAGTGCCACGCTGAGAAACTGGTAACAAATTGGACAATACGGGGCTAATTAAGGCTTATTGGTTGTTGTGCTGAGGTGGCGTTTCTCAATTGTCTGATTTACAGCAGAGCTTTGGCCGGTGGTCATTGTCAGACTAATGTGTTATGGAATGGCACTTTAAAAACCCAGCACTGTATCTTAAACAGACACCAATATAAAACATAATTTAAGCTGACCAGCCTGAAGCTAATTCTAACAAAGCACTTATTAGAATTGCAAAACCATTATTGGACTTTCTTGTTCATCCATTTAGATTTTTTTGACTCCCCTTTTTAGAGAGTCACAGTGTTAATTACTAGTTTTGGACCACAGTGATTTTTTTTTACCCCCTTCATAATACATAGATCTAACTAAACAGCCCTTTATAGTCTCTTTCAGAAGAATTAAAGCTTAAATCTTTTATTTTCTTAATTTTTTTGCTGTAAGATGAAGTTTTTGTGCGTTGATCGCTCTGATCTCTTCTCTCAGAAGGGATGAGCTAATTTCATTCTCCTAGCTGTTCAGCCTAGGTTTGCAAATAATGCTGTAATTTTCAGCTCGGAAGAACACCTGCACCTTGTGGGATTAGGGGAAAAGGTGGATGTCTGTTTAGAATGTACCGAGTCCCAGCTCTGGGTACTTTAGTAGAGAAAACAGGCACTATAAACGGCTTCATGCGCAAACCAGAAGAATCAAGATACCGTGATTATTCAAACAAACCATTAGAACATTAACCTGTACATTTATATGAAAATAAATCATTTTTCCTGAATGAAAAAGGAAGCAGGTGATGTATTTTTCAAGGTTAGAATGTAGGCTATGCCAAAAAAGAGCTCTGACTCCAGGGTGGCTTACTAGAGGAGATGAATTGGTTGAATACTCATTGTTTTCTTTGTCATTAACTAAGGTTGATTCATAGTGATCCTGAAAACGGCCACAGTGGCCCAGCAGCAGCAGGTGATCGTATCCCAGCAGTGCCATATGTTTTTCCTGGCCCATGTTTTGCCTCCTCCGGTCTCACAGAAGGCACATACACAAACAAACCACATTATGGTCAAGGGCCCTGAGGTGTAGGATCAGAGGAGCACTGCACACACACATCCACACCCGCTAGCACATAATGAAAATACCCCTTATAGACACAGCTGATCACTGTCACTAGGTCTTTACTTTCATGTGCCACTGATAAATGTGGATTTGTTTTTCAGAATATTAATAACAACCCCTCATATATCCTATTCATATATTCTTTCATATATGGTCATATGTTATTATTAACATTTTATCTAAATAAATTGGAGTTAAGAAGTTGCCAGTGAATATCAGACAAGTAGATAGATTTTTTTGGTTTGTTTTTAGAACAGCAGAATCTGAGTTCACCCCGTTTTACCTTCAATAATTAATAGGTTATAAAGGTTATCGTAGACTAGGTATGGGTTGGTATATGATTCTGACAGTATGATGACCTTGGATAAATATATCATGGTTTCATGCTATTGTGATGACTGCTCTAAAATATATTCTTTTTAAATGTTTGTGTAAAAAACTAACTTTTTAACTAAGTATTTTGGAACCGTAAACATGTCAGGCTAAATAATCCAAATAAATTATTGACTTCTGCTGTCTTCATTTGTTTAAAAAACACTGATTTCTTCACAATTTAAAATCTTTGGATATCTTTTCTGCTGAAGATACAGTTGCGTTAAAAAAAATAATTAAAACAAATCTTACATATACCATAGCAACGTTATAGCAGAAAATGCTAGCGTTTTTAAAACCTTGACTTTTCCAAATCGTGGTATACCTTGATAACGGTTATTGTCCCATGCCTATCGTAAACAATTTATACATATTAAAGCCATATTGTAGACATATTTGTGTTTGTGTTTACTTTTTTCTCTGTTATTTGGCCAACATCATGCAAAAAGTGCCACTTACCTATTTTCTTTTCTTTTCTTTTTTTTTTTTTGAGTATTGGCTATGACATGATAAAATGCTACACTAGACTGATCCTTAAATTCTTAGAACTTTAATGTACAGTGTTGAGAATGTTATTAACTTAATAACTTATTTGTCACAAGTTATTAACCATTAGTTTATTGATATAGTTGTACTTTATCTACACCATTGCTGCTCCATTCTGAGATCACCAATCTGTCTATGCAGTGCGCAGCTATGAGATTGTATACACAGTTAAAGGGTCCAATGAAGTTACAGACTTTATACATTTTAGCAATTGTTTTACTTTAATTACTATTTTTCATTGCTTGAACATTTGCAATACAGACAGACCGAATGATGAGCAATATCAATAATAAAAAAGGAAATATAGAGATTTGTGGTTCTTTGCCACACCAAAACTACTTTGTTTATAAGACCATTTCAATGTGGTCATCTTATTGGCCCATGAACATTTCCTGCTTGTTATCAAACTATTTCATAGCTGTAACAAGAGGCAATTCATTCATTACTGTTAAAACAGCTATCATAACATTATTTATTAATATGTGGCTCTTTTTGGATTGTCAGAAGCTCTAGAAATTAAAAAAATGTAAAACAGGAAATGCTTTGGGAACATTAATTTTGTTTACATCCCTCACAATGGTCTAAAATGCACAATTGTAAGCTCTGGGTTGGACTTCCTTTTTCTAGTCTTTCTTTAATCCATTGTGCCATTGATTCCACAGAATAAATGCCATTGTCACTACTTTTCTTTTTGTTTTTCAATATTGTATTCCATATGGTTGTGCAAGAAATGTCTGTATATCAGAAGTTTATATAATGCCACCTGGCACCAACAGAAATTCCATGTAAAGTCACTTTTCTTCATTTATTTTGATGATTGGTTTGAGGTTCAGTAGATTATCTTGATCATATCCACATGCCTTAATAGAGTTGCTGTCATCAGATTTGCTGCTATTGTCAGTTAACTGTTAAACTGGTGTACCTAAAATTGGAGCTGCCCATTGACGGACTGCTCTTCAGTGTTTGGACTTTCAGCAGTGAAATGTTAACCACACTGAACTGAACTAAACTAATCTGGACTGACAAAGTTTTAATTTACTAGAACTTCTGTTAAGCTGCTTTGACAATCTACATTGTAAAAGCGCTGTATAAATAAATACATTAAAAAAAACGTGGATGTATTTATAGCATATTCAGGTCTTCAAAAAACTCTAAGACCTGTCAGCAAAAGCTTGCTTGTTTGAAAGGACGGAATCCTTTAGTGCATTAAAACCCACCATCGTCAGCCTGTAAAGCAGCATAAAATGCCGAACAATGGCTTCAGTGGTGACTCACTGTCTGTAAAGATCACTTTGGTCTAATCTCCAGAGAATCGTCAATATTTCTGGTGTAAACACACAAACTTGGCTCTGTAAATCTATGTAAATCCGAGGGATTACGTGCAGACAACAGTACACACATAATGACAGGGTGACAGCTCTGAAAAATCAAGCTAGCGTGTTTAAGGGCATGAGGAGACAGGAGGCTCAGAAAGAAGGAAACCATCAATAAACTTGTCCTGAAGTCTTTACTGAGGTTATATTAGTGCAATCTATCAATAATGTAGTGGGAAATCCATAATGTACAGTGGAGTTTCACCCCTGTGTGCGCTGTTCTTTTTATGAAGTGCAATCTCTCCTGCACAGCTCTATTCTGTGGGTGCCATTTTTCAAGCACTCTGATGTGGAATGGTGTTGTCAAAAAATATAAAAACTCTGTATCGTCTGTGATTTTTATGCCTTATATCTATCAACAGAGCCTGCCACTCAGTTTGAAGCCAAGACTATTGACTATATGACTCTCAACCAAAGCAAGGCAAAGTGAGCAAATGAAATACTGTTTAATGAATATTTCATTTGGTTCTTCTTAGATTGGTCTTAGTGCTGTAATTGGACCAAGCTTTTTTTCATATACTTTTTTTTTTTTGCTTAGCACCTACACAATTTCCAGCAAGCTTTTTTTTTTTTTAAAAGATGTCTAATAGACCAGGGGTTCTCAACCTTTTACACTTCGGGCCCGCCTCCTTTAAAAATATTGAAAATTCTGAAATTTATTCTTAAACTGATTGTCCTGAGAAAACGCTTACTTTAAACCTTTATTTATTAGCAAAACATTTCTTTTGCTTATACTATTATTATCTTTTTTTTTTATAAAAAAAACTTACATTCTCACACACACACACACACACACACACATATATACACACAGTCAAATATTTAACCGAACAGATCAGCCACTTTTGATGCTATGTATGTGAGGTGCAGCTGTCCTGCAGTGTGGGGTTTGTGTTTTTTAATAATCTACGACAGTTAGCGTTCATTGAACAGTAAGAATAATTAATAAATCATATGAAACAGTGCCTTAAAAGTCACGTCTCGTCTTCAGTTTCAGGCTTAGGCACGCTTTGCACTCACACTACAAGTGTACCTCGCCAAAGCCCAAGTGAACTGCGCTCTGACACACCTCTTCCAACCAGGCCAGGGCCGGCCAAGTGAACCATGCCTGAGCCCGATTCAAAGCACTCACACTTCTCAAACAATCCGGGAAACGGGCCAGGGCATGGTTCGGATAGCATAGTGTGAGTACGCCCTGAAAGACATGTAATGAGTGTGATAGAAAAAGGAGACATCCAAAACATGCAGTGTTGGTTGGTGGAACGTGGTTGAAAAACACTGCCATGTGGGATCCATGTGGGGGATTCCCATGTGGGACCCACCTGGGATTGCCCTGGGATGGCCCATGTGGGACCCACATGGTACCCACCTGGGATGGCCCATGTGAGGCCCACCTGGGCTTGCCCATCTGGGGGCCACATGGGATGGCCCATCTAGGGCCCACCCCCACCTGGGATGGCCCATCTGGGGCCCACCTGGCATGGTCCATCTGGGGCCCACCTGGCATGGCCCATCTGGGGCCCACATGGGATGGCCCATCAGACTTTTTTTAATAAATGAACTTGTACAGGACATGACACAAAAGCTGCTCTTTTGAATTGGACTGACTACTATTCATTTATTGATCATATCCATTAGAAATAAACCAAAAATGTAAAATACAATAAAAACACTCTGAGTCTGTTGAAACACATCAATCTAACGGTGGTTGGGTTTTTAGGATATTATTTGAGTTCGCTGACAGTAGTGACCAGCTCTTCGCTAAAACACCACAGAGTCTCGCTAGATCCTCTGGGCGCTTGTCTGTTATAAAACACTCGCACTCGCTTTATAAAACTCTAATTTGGACAACTATGCTGATATTTTAAAGAGTTCATACAAAGAGAGCACGCATGGTTTGTGAATCATTGGAGATGTGCAACCAGGGGCGGACTGGCCATCTGGCAGATCGGGCAGTTTCCTGCTGGGCCGACATACTTTTTGGGCCGAGCTGATCATCTTCTTATGATCTGATTGGCCCATAAAACGCTTGCCTAATTCTGCCTAATTAATTGACAATGCTGTGATCTGTGACACTCTTTTTTTTGGACAGAACGGCCCATGTGACATAATCTGCATCCAATTAGTTCTTTTTTTATTGATATTGGGCTGACCCAATCACAAACTCCCATTTTGGGCTCTGTGTGAGTGTTCAACGTTGGTGTGTACTTGTCAAAATAGTTGAGATGTATTGCCTGTTTCACACCACATGCGCGCGTATGGAGAGCAGAAGCGTGCAGCGGATCGGCTGTTGCACAGATCTATCTATCTATCTATCTATCTATCTATCTATCTATCTATCTATCTATCTATCTATCTATCTATCTATCTGTCTGTCTGTCTGTCTGTCTGTCTGTCTGTCTGTCTGTCTGTCTGTCTGTCTGTCTGTCTGTCTGTCTGTCTGTCTGTCTGTCTGTCTGTCTGTCTGTCTGTCTGTCTGTCTGTCTGTCTGTCTGTCTGTCTGTCTGTCTGTCTGTCTGTCTAGTTACCCATCTGTCTGTATAAATACTTTTTATTTTTACTTATCATCTGCACCTAGGCCCGCGACAACTTCCTCCCATGCTGTTTCCTTAACCTGCAAGTCTTTATTCTACACATTATATAGATCCTAAAGAACTGTCTGCTTCTCAAGCTCTATAAGGAGTGTCATTCATGTATTTTAAGATGCATTCAGTCAGAAGCCAATCGCCTGTGATATCATGACATTTTGTTTTTGATTGTCAGCATGATGTAGGCTACAATAATATTTATACAATATGGTTATAATGATATTTATACATGACCAAACTAGTGTGCAACTTAACTAATACTATTTTCTTTTTACATTTAGTTTTGTAGTTCGGGCTCAAACAAATATTTGTTACATTTTTTAATTGTTTAGGTTCATTTGATTGACTATACACAATCTTTAAGTTATGTTTGATGTTTTATTGTTGAGTTAAATTTTTAAGGGTCTATGAAACATTGCTTTTATTATTTATCTTTATTTTGTTAATCAACATTAACTGTGTGCATTAGCAGGTAGTTTTATGTTCATTATTTAATATAGGCTCCCTCAAAACACACAGGCACACACAAGATGGAATTCCAGTCTGGATTATAATTTTATTGTAATAATAAATATATATTTTTAAGGTTTTTAATTTAAACTCTCATTATTTCCTGTATATGGCTTTTGGGCTTTTACATAATGAGAGTTGCGTTGGTAAACATATTCAAGGGCGAGCACAGATAGGGAGATTGTATCTAGTCGGCCACTCTGTCCCAAAATGCCAGGGCCAATTTTTATTTATATTTTGTCCCAGTCCAACCCTGTGTGCGACTCTGATATGAGTCACAGATGTGAGGCACGTGCAAACTGGTTATAACTCTAATCATCGTTACCTTTACATTTGCGTGATGGTTTGCTTCACACAGCTGAGCATGGAGTCCTAGTTGACATGGAGCCGTTAGTAGTGCAGCCACGGTTAAGTCTGTATTTTACAGTGAGGCTCTTTTTGCACCAGGTCAGAAGTAATCAATAACATATAATGGGAAATGCCTTTACACCAATCATTTTAATTTTTCTATAAAACATATTTAATAATGAAATCAGGTAATTATACTACAGTAATGAAGTTAATTTTAAGCTTGTGGCCCATCTGCAGGATCGCTGAGGCCCACTAGTGGGCCACAGCCCACCGGTTGAGAATCCCTGAAATAGACGTCTAAGAATAGGCCAAAACTAGATTAGTCATCAAATACACAGAAATGAATGACTACACATATAAAGTCTGTCTAATCTGTTTATTTGACTAGTCTAGTTTGGGCTAATCTTAGATGTCTATTAGATTTTTACTGACAGCCCAAGTTTAGCCATGTTTTTAGCCAAACTGACTATGTTTTGATGTCTATTCGACATCTAATGAACACAAAATTGATTGCTGGGTTCGAACATGCAAACGTGAACAAAACTGAATATGAATGCAGAGAAATAAAAATAGCTGACCTTTAAGAAAGTGCATCAATCCGGGAAGAGTATTTGACCAAATGTATGCTACTTTCTGGCTAAAATATATCAGCGCTGCTGCTCAAGACGCAGATGACAGACTGCGTTTCTGTTATCTTACTGCACATGATGAATGTGCATCATTGGATTGTGATAGCAGCACAAATATCATTTTATGATGCTCATAATAACCGTGAATCAGTAGATAGCCTCAAACTACTAGTGAGGTACGACATGTCAGATGAAGATGAGAGTGACAGCATGTTCAGCACCTCTAAATGTTGCGGCGTAGAAGCTCAGCAAATCCCCATCTCTCCCATCTCGACTGCTTCAAAGTTCTTTCAAATGTGCTTCTCATCTTTGGAGAGACGTGCTCCTTTTGAACCCGCAGCAAGACAAAAAGAGCTTTCTGAAGGAATAATGGCTGTTTATATGGAGTGCGTTGTGAGGAGCTGTCAGGCGCTGCCTTTAAGTTGATTTGCTAGAGTGTCAGAGAAGCGGGGCTTTGGGAGGTGAATCATGGATTGTCAGAAATCAATTCTCAGGGCCACTCTCCAGAGAGACTCAGAGCCATCAGGCATGAGAAAATAAATAAACCCAATCTTAAAAAACACATACCTTGCAATATAATGGCCTGCCTGTATGCAATAGTATAATTTAGCCACAAAGGGTGGTGCTTGGTCAACAGGAAATTCAATCTCTGAATTAGATTTCTTCACAAATCCTTTATTTATTTTTCTCCTCCTTAGCATTTTTTCCTTTTTATTTATTATGTCATGGCTAAAGCTAATAACATGCTTTGAGCTCAGAAGTAACTCACCGTAATGTCTTCAGGAGAACCCCGGGTACGTTTGTCATTCAATAGTGACAGGCCAATTTCCGTTTTCATCTCCTCTGCTTTGCATTTCCACTAAGGCTCATTAGGACTCCCGTATTACCATTCACTGGGGCAGGTAAAATTGTTTGTCTCTAAATGGCAGGTAACATTGTTCTGGTGCCATTCATAGCTGGGGCTGCTAAACACATATGCAATATAATCATGATGTGGAAAAGAGCAAAAGTGCACCTCAGGGACTGTTTCATTGTTCTCCCTTTCAGCATTGCGTGTGAACCAGATTTAATCAGTGCTTGTTTCAATATGGATGTTTGTAATAAAGCTATACCTGTTTTCTTTCTCTTTTCAGAGACCGCATCAATATGCTGTATTACTTACCACGCATTCATGTTTGTTAATCATATAGCAAAAGCTGAGAGCTGGATTTCTTTAGCCTTCTGGGATATTTTCCACTGTAACTTTTATTGTCGCTGAAGTAATATACGATATAAATCCTTAATCGCATTCCCATCTGATCGGCTACCATCAAATTTACTCTCTCCGAGGAGATATGAGCCGGACTTGATGCTGCTTTATCATCTCAGCTCTGATTCTGATGTGTTTACCTCTCATCTTGTTGTTACAGAATTGAGTTATAGCACATCTCTGCTTTGTCCAAACATTTACAAGAAATGGAGCTCTGTAAACAGCAGAGCTGCTTCGATGTTCCCCCTGTCTGTTGTTTTGAACAAGAAGAAGAGAGCTGGAAATGAACCCAGCTGTGCTGATCTATAGGATTAGAAGTCCAAAGTGTAAATTTACTGCCATAGATTCAGCTCTCAGTGGATTGGGAAGTTTTCAGACTCTATCCACTTACAAAAAAAGCAGTAAAAAAACAGGCATGATGACTAACCATAGCAAAGCAGACGACCAATAGCTCTCACCAATTACCTTCTAATGCCCTGGTGGTGTCACAGATTGCTGACACAAGCTGATAGTGAAGAGGCCATAGTCAGGATTCTATCACAGCTCTCCAATCCCTTGATCCTTGATCTCTATATGAAGTTAAGAGTGCTTCAGCACTAAAAGGTAAGGACCACGGACAGCTCCATAATAGGCAACTTGGACTACACAAAGCACAAAGAGCTCTATTACTGTATGCAAAAACACTGGGTCAAGGCTCTTGGGTGGCCTGCTAGGTTGATTTAAACCTATAGTGTGTGGGTGATTGTTTCTTCTTTTTTTAGTATTGATCGAAGGGTTTAATAAGGTTTTAAGTGGTACAATGTTTGCTATTTGAACATATGAATTAGAGAGAGAGCGTTTGAATGATAGAGTGGATGTTGACTTTAAGGGCACAGTTTACCCGAAATGGAAAATTCTTCCATCATTTACTCACTCTTCACTGGTTTGAGTTTATTATTATTATTATTATTATTATTATTATTATTATTATTATTATTATTATTATTATTTTCTGTTGAACATGAAAGAAAATATTTGGAAAAATGTTGGAAACCTTTAACTATTGACTTCCATAGTATTTGTTTTTCAAAATATCTTCATTTGTATTTATTAGACAAAGGAAACTCTTATGGCCCGTTTCCACTGAGTGGTACGGTACGGTACGGTTCAGTTTGGTACGCTTTTATGGCCGTTTCCACTGTCAAAAAGCGTACCGAACCGAACCGTATCACTTTTTCGGCACCCTTTCGAAAGGGTACCGAACACGAGAAAGGATCCCAAAAGGCGGAGCCACACGCGCAGCTGAACTCTATTGGTTTACAGAGATACGTCATTTGCTTACACAACAAGCCAGAATGAAAACAAAAAACCCGCCATGTTTGAAATACACAGTGAGAGATTATAGCGGAATTATAAATACATATAATAATGAGCCATGGTCGATCTGGGCTCAAACAAACCTTGTCGTCATCTTGATAAACAGCCACAAAGCCAAGAAGAAGAGCAGATTTACCCTGTGCCCCGTAGTTTTTTACGAGTCAGTCTGAGGTGCAAGCGGTTTGGCTTTCTTCCTTGCGTTCGCCGCGCGTCTAACATTATATCTGAAAAAACAAACTTCTTGAGCTGATGATAATAACCTGCACTTGATTATTGGCGTGCTTTTGAAACCCGATCCTGTCAGACACTGACAAACACGAGAGTGAAGCGTGAAGAAACAAAGGAGAAGCCGGAAAAAAAGGAGCTCATTATTTTTCAATAAACATGAACAAAATGCCATGTATAACTAAATTATTATCTTCACCTTTTGGGCTATTATGAACTGGGAATGACGGAATTACTCTCTAACAGAGGCTACATGTGCTGCTGAAGCTTACAGACACAGATGAGAGGTTTTCACTGACTGTAGGCTATATTTTGTGTTGTTTTGAACCTAAATACGGACAAAATGTCTGTTATATGTAGTTCTTCTGTAGTTCGTAACATATTGAAGACTGTAAGGGGCTGTATGTGTTTATATATGTTCATTTATTTAGTTATTTAATATAATTACAGACGTTACAGTAGGTTGTTTCGCACTGTCTTTGATCTGCAGTTATAATCAACTCATGTTCATAGAAAAGTTAGTAATAAACATTTCTACACAAGTATTTGTGTATGAAGCATCTGTTTTGTGAGAAGTGCATCTCATATGATATGTAAGTGACCCTTACAGCTTTATTGTAGACATTTCCTCGAGCGAGAATGATGTCGACTGAAACTGTCTGTCATACACCACGCCCACCAAAAGGGTACCCTTGTTAGTGAAAACGCAAGCCTGATAAAGGTGACCCGTACCAAACCGAACCATACCGTACCGTACCAGTCAGTGGAAACGAGCCATTAAAGAACCACTTTCAGGTGAGTACTTTTTCATTTTTGGGTGAACTATAACTATATAGATTTGCATGTGTTCTACATCGGATATTGCGATATTTTATTTTGCTGTGATTTATATTGCGATATGAATACGATTTTGGCAGATGATTTGAATAGATCTATTTGTATTAAAATCATTAACTTAGTTTGATTGGAATAATCTTGTAGAGGAGTGAATCAAAGAAATGACAAGAATAAATAAATAACATAAGTGAAATAAGTAGAGATATTCAGGTACAGTAATATGATAGGATATTTTGCCCCTGATAATGATAGATCACGATATTAGCGATATATCACAAGAAAACCATCCACAATGTAGAATGATATTTTGAAAAATGAAGAAGGGATATGGCATCAAAAAGTTATGAGATGTATTTCTTTTCCAAGTGGACCTACCCAATCAGGCTGACCAATACAATCTCATGGAAATTTGTAACTTTTTGATTTAGTGGCTAATTCGTACAGTTTCGTATGATTTGCTCATCCCCCAATGACAGTTGGGTTTAGGGGTGAGGTTAGGTGCCACGCCACTTTTTTAAAATCGTACAATTTCGTACGACTGAACTCATACGAATTAGCCACTAAACTGACAAAACATAAAATACTTACATTTTCTCGTGAGATCAGGCTGGGCTGACACAAATTTTTGATATTTAAGTTTTTCAAAATAGCTGTTAGACATGTTTACAGGAAATTCCATAATTCCCAATTAAATTCCATAATTAAGGAAAGAAAACTGAAGCAACACATCCCTTTACATAATGTTCCATTAATACAAAAACTATTTACAGAAGTAACCAAGCCATTAGAAAAAAAAATATCCTTAGTGTTTATCCCTGTATAAGTCTAAAATTTTATTCACAATGGTCTTAAAAGGGTCTTAAAAAGTCTAATATTTAACTTCAAGAAATCTGAAGAAACCCTGATTGGTGATCAACAATAATAATCCCAACTCCACATTGCTGATGCTGCGATGTGACTATTGCGAATGCTCACATTGTAAAATCGATGCTGAAACAATATATTGTGCAGCCTTAGTATATATGTATGTATGTAATAATTTACTTTATGGTGATATAGTTTTACCACGTTTACCTGTGACTGAAGACATACCAAAAAAAGGTAATTCTTGTACCTTTTAAATGTATGTATTATTAATGTGTATCTCTGTCAACTGAGACTTAAATAAACTGAATTATTATTATTACTACTATTTTTATTATTTTTATTAGTAGTAGTAGTAGTAGTAGTAGTAGTAGTAGTAGTAGTTAATGTTTCCTATTCTTACTATATTTAGTAAATTAATGTGCAAAAGAAGAAATTTAGGCAGGTGTCAAGCAGGTAAATCTCCAGCCTTCCTCTGCACCAGCCACAAGGGAAACAGGCACTTGCTGCAATACAGTGAAAGATCCATGCCATAAATGAGGCGCTTTCCAGTGGGAAGACAGTACGGAAGAGATTAGCTGACTCCCCACCAGGATGCTCTGGCTGTGCTGAAGACTTGCACTTTCTTCATGCCCTTCCTCTTCTTCCTGGCCTGCTCAGTGGCGTGCCACAGACAGGGAGTCTCTATCTGCACCACTGATTTAAAGGCTTGTAGCACAAAAGCTGTGTAAAACCTACCTGTGTGTCCCAGAGCACAACGGGTAGCCGCAAATACCAAGTTACCAAATACCAAAAAAAGCACTTTTGAATGCCATGCAAGCGATCAAGTAAATATGAGGTGTGTCTGCTTCTCTCTAAAATGATCCTACAACTTCACAATAATAGCTAATTATTTTATATATTTGCTATAAGTAATTTTTTTTTTTTTATGTATTTATTTATTTAGGCTCAAGGTTATTATATTTAACGAAAACATTTTCGTTAACTGTAATGAAAATTTTTTTTTTTTAAACTAGAACTAACTCAAACTGTATTGTGTGTGTGTGTGTGTGTGTGTGTATATATATATATATATATATATATATATATATATATATATATATATATATATATATATATATATATATATATACACATACAAAACTAACTGAAACTAAAATTATAGCAAACATTTTCATCTTTGTAAATGTATTTAATACATAGGCCTACTGTAAGCCTTTTAGATGTCTATTTACTTCATGCTGCCAGATGTTTGACCGTACAGCACCTGTCTGTGATCCTGATGCCTTTGGCCAGATCAAGCCGGTCCTCCTTCAGTCATACTCGCTGTAGCTCCTGCGACAAAAACAATGGCTGGACATAGCAGCAGCATGGTGACGGCATTACATATGACCCGAACAGACACTTAAGAGTATTAACTTTACACATCTGTGCCCAATAATGGGTTTTATTTCTGTATTTTTGATCGCGATCATGAACGAATCATTCTTTTAACCGGATCTTCTAAGTGAACCGGTTGAACTAGTTGGGAAGATTGTGACAAAAGGTCCAGTTCGCATTAAACCTCCAAACTTCCCATCACAAACTTCCCTTAGAGGCAGCCTTGCACACATATTTTAGCCTACGTAAGGCTGCTATCTTGGTAGTGGTAAATGGTAGTGCTCTTGTGTCAAAAAAATAAATAAATGTAGCGTATCTTTGGTTGAGTTTTTATTATGCAATAGTTATTCTGATGATTTTGAGTTTTGCACCTAACAAATTTCCTAATTGACAAAAAAAAATAACTAGCAAAAAATGAATTCGGAAACTAATAAACACTAAACTAAAACTAATAAAACTAAGTATAAAAACTAATAAAACTAGTAAATATACCTCTAAAACGAATTAAAATTAGCTGAATTTGAAAACAAAAGTTAAAGTGAAATAAAACTAAAACTAATGAAAGACCCAAAGCTATTATAACCTTGTATAGGCTGGCATATATAGGTGGCATATCATTCACATATTCATCACTCAGCAGGTGAATATAGTAATTGCGTGTCTCTGCACTTGCACAATCAGGGAAGTGTAAAATCAAATTCAGCTTTTTTTTCCACATCTTACATTTTTTGTTAGTGTTGAAGGTCTATTGACTTTATTCTGAAAAGAGCTGAGCACTCGCATTGATTTAGGTCCTCCTAAAAAGCAAGCTCTGGAAATAAATCCTTAGTGGCCATAAGTGGGGTATAAAATTTTACACCCTCTGTCTTACATCACTGGCTGATCCATAATGATGGTTTCTGTCGGCCGCTGTGTGACGAGGGACATGGGGGACTGAAAGATTATTAGATGTGCTTGTAAGGACTTCATGTTTGCTGGGAATTTAAAGCAGACATATAGTTTGAGGCGACAGATTCTGATCGGTCACCCTTCGTGATTGCTAGAGTAGATATTGATTCAATTGATTTAGACACGCATCGATTTTAAATCCTGCTCGGGAGATTGAATGAATATCGAGGAGGCTGACCGAGTTAGGAAAGCAACCAATAATGCTTTTGCCAACACCAGTTTTGCCTCTAAACATGAAAATTGATTCAGACAGCAGTATATATACTTTATTTGCAGACATGTCTTCGTGGGATGTGTCAAATTGACTTGCTGTTAAAGCACACATTGCTATGCATTTGTGTTTACAGACGCATCCTTGTTGTCCACACACTCCAAAGGGACTTTTGTTGAATCACAAGCTCTCCATAAACTTTAAATAGCCTGGGGACCACATTACACACAATTCGAGCTGCTTCTCATGTTCCATAAATCCAAATATATGTGGATATAAGTCTTTAATTTTATTGTCCCATCATCCTCTCTGTTTGCTAGCTGTGGTTTGGCCTCCTCCCCGGGCTTTGGCTTCCTATAAGTAGCTGGAGCAGGTCGGATTAATGATGAATCACCTCCTTACTAGTAATCAATCAGGTGGGATTTCTTGAGTCTCGGCGGGATTTCTCATCTCTTAAAGCATCCAGGCCAGCTTCAGCCTACAGGACCGCAGCTGTCTCTGCTGCCCCGCTGATAGCCTTTCTTAAAGGTAAACATCCCCAATTTATGGGACTCCGCTATTGGTTTTCTTTGTTTTTGTGCACTTGATGTGTTTATTTTTTTATTAAAACGCCCTTTTAAAGAAAAATTACATGAATCAAAGGTCAACTAACATGAATGTTCTTATAACATGCATTTAAAATCAGCTGTATTTATTTTTTTGTTTGTTTGTTTTTTAAGATTCTCTTTCTTTATGAGAGTCTGCTCTGCACTGACTTGTCAGATAGGGGGTAAATCAAGTGATACCATCGTTTTTCGGGGCTTTAGCAGTGATATTTACATTATTAAATTGAACTTCAACTGTGAAAACTGGACTGAAGCAGTATCAATTTGTTAGGACTTCATCTACATTAAGCACTATAGACATAAAGATGAATTGAATTGAGTACTGTTTTGATATTGTTTTACATTTCTGTCTTAAAACAGCACTAGAACATTAAATATTAAGCTATACTCTCCTTTACCTTCAGTCAGCCACTTACATTTGCTTCATTCTAATCATGTGCATCATCAATGCCTAACACTTAGTCAGCATCTGGTTTCACTGTAGACATCATAGACTCATCATTCTTTTTTATGGTCATAAACTCTGTCAAAGGTGAAACTAATACAATTCTTCTGTGAATATGTATTTATCTTTGTTCCAGCTATCGACTATGGAATTTTAATTTGAGTGTTTTCTTTAATGAAAAGGTCTCTGTGTGAACACATACTTCAGTGGATGCTTGAGTTTAATGCTTCAATAAAAGGAATGTATCTGTGATTTGATGATCAGAGCTGGATGGATTATTAAGAGAAATTTGAACTACGTTTAGACATTCTGGCCTGGATGAAAATATTCTATGAAATAAAAAAAAAATAAATAAATAAAAAAAAATAAATAAATTAAAAAAAAAAAAAAAAAAAAAATATATATATATATATATATATATATATATATATATATATATATATATATATATATATATATATATATATATATATATATATATATATATTAAGACATTTAAAGGCTTAACTTGGTTAATTAGGTTAACTGGGCAGGTTAGAGTAATTAGGCAAGTTATTGTATAAGGATGGTTTGTTCTGTAGATTATCGGGAAAAAAAAAACTGCTTAAAGGGGCTAATAATGTTGACCTTAAAATGGCTTTTAAAAAAATAAAAAACTGCTTTTATTCTAGCTGAAATAAAACAAATAAGACTTTCTCCAGAAGAAAAAAGATTATCAGACATACTGTGAAAAATTTTTTGCTCTGTTAAACATCATTTGGGAAATAGTTAAAAAAGAAAAAAAAAATTCAAAGAGGGGCTAATAATTCTGACTTCAACTGTAGATGCATTAAGTGCATTAAACATTGACGCATATGAATCATTTATTAAGCATTAGCATTTAGTGAATTCATTATTTGTTAAACATTAACTCTACATTAATAAACGTTAGTAAGCAGTTCATAACTGCAGCTACAAATGCTGTATTATTTACTTATAACCACATTTATAATGTGCTTAATGATTGTATTTTCATACTTTGTTAATGATTTATTTTTCATTACTAAATTAAGAATTACATTATTTACAAATTATTTGTATTTAAGAGTAGTTGGGGATTTTTAAGGTCATTCAGTACTACAATAAGATATGAACGATTGAATTAAATTGGATGATAAAATTAACAAAAATAATCAATCTAAGTTAAAAGCAATGGTAAAAAAGTGAGTCTTGAGAAGTTTCCAGAGAAACAGCATTCCTGACGCTGGTGGGTAGGCCATTCCATAACTTAGGGGCACTGTACGAAAAAACACGACCACCCATAGTCTTTAGTTTATAGGGTGGCTGATACAACAAAAGTCCAGATAAAGAACGAAGACTGCGGGTGGGAGTGACCAGAGTTACCAGGTCACAGATGTAGTCAGGTGCAAGCCCATGCACTTCTTTGTATGTTAAAATAAGAGTCTTAAAATCAATATATGATGTAACAGGAAGCCTGTGAAGTTGCTGAAGTATAGGAGTGATATGGTGGCGTGAGGAAGTATGTGTTAAAACCCGTGCAGCAGAATGTTTAATGTACTGTAAACGTCTCAAAGAGCTAGCTGGTAGGCCCCCGAAGAGTGAGTTACAGAAGTCGAGACGTGATGTAATAAAGGCATAGATAAGCCTTTCCGCATTAGGCAGTGATAAAAAAGGTTCAATCCGCACAATGTTATGTAGGTGAAAGAAGGCTGTTTTAGTCAAGTGTTTGAAGTGTGAGTTAAAACTAAGCTGTGCATCAAAAAGCACCCCAAGGTTGCGCACCTGGGTAGAAGGAGATACTTGAAGATCACCATCAGAGAGTTTAAAATCATTACACTAACATTGGTAGGAGTGCCAATTAGTAGAACCTGTGTTTTAGTACTGTTTAATTTGAGAAAATGTTGATTCATCCAGGCTTTAACTTCCAGTAAACAGGCAGATAAACTTAGAAACTGCTTACTAATGTTTATTAATGTAGATTTGATGCTTAACAGATAATGAATTCACAATTTGCTAATGCTTAATAAATGGTTCGTAGTGTGTAGTTATTATAAACTGTTACAGATTTTTTTTTTTATTCTGTGTAATGCAGAAGACTTAAAATGTTCATCCAATTTAAATTTGTCAGGCCGATAATTCGCACAATTCTGATAAGTAGCTCAAACTGTCTGTCAACAAATGTAGATTTGTACATCTGCGCAGCCGTTCACGCAGAGAGCTCTGTTGTTAGCGTGCACACACGTTCACCTGCACACGAGAAAGCAGTAGCAGTAAAAACAAATGCTGAATCAAAACTTTTTAAAACCCTGAATCAATATTGAAGTTGCACGCTGGAGGAAAAATGAGACCATGGCTGAAGTATTTCTTTTAGACAGGTAATTTTATGTTTTAGAACTATATTAGTCACACAAAGCTTAGGCAAATTGTGTTGTGTTATGAATAGGTTATATGCATAGAAGGTTGTTCAGTCACTGAAATCTTTGGTGAAAGATTATTGTGACTATTTTCAATTTCATATGGTACCTTAAGCATCGATAATGTAGGTTTTTATTTAGTTTAACAACAAAACATCAGTAATTCTGCCTAGCCTGCTTTACTGAGGTGAAGTTGGTTTTATATTCACATTGGTTCACATTCGCGCTCCCTATATTGTTTACCATGCTACACTGAATATTCGGTCTGAAATAGCATGTAAGTATGGCTTAGTAATAAGTGTAATTCCTGCACCCCATCGGCCAAACACTAGGCATACAGTTGTCACTTTAGGACAAAGTATGTGAGAGAGTGATTCTTGCAATATAATGAAATATTGCACATTATGACAAGTTTTGCTTACTACACAACTGAAAACGTTCTAGATATAATACCGCTTTTTTGTTGGGAATTGTAGTATTATAAAGTACTATAAGGTTTTTTAACTGCAAATGACTTGATCAAGTGGGTTGTCTACTGTCATCTTTAAAGTGTGCGTTCGTGATATCAGGAGGTGTGGCTTTGGACAGCAGGGGAGGGACTGTGTTTCAAAGATATTATGCTAACGGATAGCATTTAGGCAGATCACCTACTGCACCTTTAACATATACTTAAATAAACTTAAATATGGGGGGGGGGGGGGTGTATCACTGTAATCTCACAAGGTAATGCTGCTAATCAAACTCAACCCGACATGCAAAATTAAAATAATTTGCAAAATGATTAACTATGACTCAATGCAGACATGACTTGATTTAGGTTTTAATGAAAAACAAATCATACATGTTTGATTGAACATTGAATTAAAAGTGTTTGCTCTTTCACGTGTGTAATAGAATACAACGTCAGATGAGGATTTCTATAAAAAGAAACCTTTTTCAGTCAGCTCTGTCACCCAGCACACTCGCGCTTAATGGAAACAGATCCGTGTTGAGCCACAGACCTTTTGACTCATGCTAGTTCAGGATCACACATCATATACCCCTTACAGTGGAATCCAGCTGAATATAGTGTGTCAATTGGGCTGAGCAAAGTCCTCAGTTTGTGTGCTGAATATTGTTTTTTCTGTTCAAAGTTAGATCACACTGAGCTGCAGCATGGGGAAGCTTGGTTGTTTAACCCGAGAATAACTGTTTCACTATATGAGCCCTAACACCCCCCTTCCCCCCTACATGTTACCACTGGCCTTAGAGTATCAGTCACGCCTGGAGAACTACTGCCAAGCACTCTGTAGAGTGTGCAAACCACACACATCCACGTCGACAGAAGCACTGAAACAAAGCAACTCATGCTGAGTACTGTTATGTACTTCTCGACAAATATAAACCCATACTGAGTCATAGGGACTCCAACTCCCACTGAAAACTGATATTAGACAGTCAATAAAATATGCGCCAACATTTTCACCACCCAGGTTACAGTTACCTACTGTTCACGGAAAGAAACATTTTTAAAGAGTTTATTGTTCTTTGTCAAATATACTTCGTGTTTATATTTGTCAATATGACAAAGGCCTGTGGGACACAATAAAATTACTTACCCACAGCCCTCCATATTTAACAATACTGTAAGACTATAGCACTGAAAAGGCACCTACTTACATGTACATTGTTAAACAACAAAAACATGACTACAAACATATTGTTATGAATATGGCAGATCAAACACATTATTATTCTGCTTTTATTCAACAAATACACATCAACTTCTACCCAGGAAAAGACTGGATGGTCAGTTGTAATCTGATTTCAGGGTATTTAGGACACGAAGGAGTGCTAAGAAATGGAAACACAGAGAAATTCTATAAGCTTCTTGCTTAAATCTTTTAATGTAAACCTTTTTTCTCTCTTTATGTGTAATCAGGCGTTTTGCAACAAGTCTCTTGCTCATGTAGTAATAATATGGTTTTAATACTTCTGCAATCAATGTCTAACCCTACCACAGCTAAACAAGATCATACAGTAGATGGTTCATGTTTGATGTCCCTACAAAGCTAATTGGGTGTACTGAACGATTGTTTACATTTTATGTTAATACATGTGCAACATACTAACATTTTAAGAAGCTTTGAACATTTCTGCATCAGTTTACACTCAGAATGCCAATGCAAATCACCACATTTCTGAAGAAAGGACTATAAACTTTCCTCGGGGGAGTTAACCTTTCATTGGTCAACTCAGCTCCTGAGGGTAGGTACAAAATCATCCTTAAAAAAAACTTGTGACCTAAGGCCACCCCCTAGAAGACTACAGACTACAACCCAGACCAGAGTGAACCCAGAGGACTCTATTGGAGCAGGCATGGACCCAGAGAGAATGGGTCAATCGCACAGCTTAGACAATCCCATCTCTGATACCTTTCTTTCTTTCTTTTCAGCCGAGAGTCTACTTAAGTTTAGTGCACCGCAAAACCAGTAGTCAACACGACTAGCCCTTTTGCCGCTTCAAAACCTGAAACGACCGACTCCACCTCACTCCAAGCCTGGCGAGGACAAAGAACTGACCATCAGCTAGCCATGAGCTCATCAGAGGGAGTTCTTCACATCACACAAGGAATGCAAGTAACACTTCCAGACTACCACTAAACTATTGTAAACTAAATGTAACCCTAAAGAGACCATAGGAGGGTTAAAATTAATATTTTTGGTTCGCTTGGTTTGGTCTTACAAAATCCAAGGTTTTTCCATCATCACACTCTCTTAAACTCTTATTTTTCATTCTTTACTCTTCTCTACACTTGTATGAATGTGTGTTTGTGTTAGGTGTTAGTTTGTGTTAAGTTGGTCAATAAAGTTTCATTTTGTATAAAAAAGGTGTCTGTCCATATTTATGAATCTAATGTCTTAAACTTTTATCTTGTTACCCAACTTAAACATAAATGGGTTTTTATTTTTGATAGCAATAGCCGTAATTGAAGTCAACTGTCCATTTGAACAATCACAGGACAATTTGTTTGTTCGGATTTAAAGAGTTGATTCTTTTGAAGCCCCATTCAAATGAATCTTCAGTTCCCTTTGAGCTAATTCGCTACAATGCAATTCACAACAGTTTAAGTGGCAGACTGACGATACATACATTTGTATTTCTTTTCACACATTATAAATAGGGGGCAACTGAATCTCAAAACATTTAATATAGAAGGTCATGATTTGTTTAATGCATTTTGATATTTGCAGTACATTATCAACTCCATACATACAGTATTGTCAACTTGCTGTGTGGGTTAATTTGTAAAGCGAGCTGAAATGTCATTGTTGCTTAAGTTTTTTATTATTTTTTTTATTTAAAGATAATATAGGTGTTACATTTTTTGGTTCCACTTTTGAACATTCCAACATTTATACTTCAGTTCTTGATTTCAATATATTGACATTTTTTTCAGCTTGCTTCAGCTTATCTATCAAAGGGGACACAAACTGGATATTTTATTATTTTATTCTGTTGTCTGGGGTGCACTTATGATATTCGTATGGTTATAAGTACTGTAATGCACTATTTTCTTCCCTGGTTTTGAGGCCAGCTCGGGAGATGCTTTGATTCAATAACACTTCTGCATAGTAAACTAGCTCTAGCTCTTGACTCCCCTGTCAGTTCTTGTGAGGAATTTAAAGCATCTGTACAACTTGACAAGACAGTCCATTTCTACTATTGAAGAGTCCATTTCAATAGTTTGCTTTTACTATTGAATTTTACCCATGTGAAAATTCCCATGATATTAAGGCCCAATGCCAATTCTATTTTTGTGCCCCTACACCTTCCCCTTCCCCTTGACTCTTGAAACAGAGTGTGAAGGGGAAGGGCTTTAAAATTTACTCCTAAGAAATGGCACAGCACTACAACACCTGCACACGTCATCATATGTCACGTCATCATATGTCATCATGAGCTCTTGCTTCATATGGGATCATACGATGGCGACTGCTGTAGTAATTCCAGTTGTGTTTTTATTTTGGTAATTATCTTCAGGAAATTACTTAAGGCAATTATATCATGTTTACATAACAATATAATGTGGCAATAAGATCGTAACTGTACTGATTTACACCATGGCCCATATTCATTGTAAACACACAAAAACAACATTGACAATATAGCAGACACTGTTAAAAGGTCATTGCCAGCCATTAGACTTTTCTGACAGGGTATTCCAGTGTCATCAAGTAACAGTATGTTATGGGACTGCTATACAGGAGTTATTATTAGGGATTAGAAAAATTTAGCGGTGTTTATTTTAGCATTTTTTTTTTGTTTGTTTGTTTGTTTTGTTTTTTTACATGAATGCCGTTATGATTGAAATAAAACACAAAAAAAAAAAAACTAATTTATGCATCTCTTTACTTCTGTGTGCAGCCATGCTGCCATTGTAGACAGTGAATTCTGGGAAATTTTCTTACCCCTTGGTTTTGAGTGTGGTCCTGAAAAATCTCTGTTTCGAGGTTATCTAGCCCTTCCCCTTAGCCCTACGCCTTAGAACTAAAGAGAATTGGGACACCCATGTGTGCATTCACATGAAGGAGTAGGGGTGTCCCAATTCTCTTTAGCTCTAAGGCAAGGGCTAAGGGGTAACGGGAAGGGCTAAGGGCTAGAATTGGGATTGGGCCTTAAAATCATGATTGTCAAATTAGGACTCAGATTAACTTTTTTAGCATTTTGATTTTGATTGTGATCAGGCTAGGGCTGTCGGAACTGTTTCCAGGTTACTGCAAAAGCTAAACAAATATTTCCCTTCATCTGACTACAGCAGCTGGTTTAGGCCAAAAATGTGTAGTAGTTTTTTGCAGATTAACCTGTTCAGATCTTGTTCTCACAACAAATAAACCGCTCAAGTGTCTGTTGGAAAGCGTACTGAGACCACCTCTTTAAGCAGGTCTTGAAACGCTTGTTTGATTCACTTTTTGTGCATACTCGAGTGTGACTGCTTCATTGACACCAGCCCAGATGGAAAAACTCTCATGCGATTCAACCGAACTAAATGAGGCAGGTGTGAAAGCACTCTAAATAAAGGTTTTAATGTAAAATCTTTTGAGCTTTGTCAGCATTTGACGACTTTTAAGGGTAGTTAAAATGGGCTACTACCTGCATAATGATACATGTTGGAAATGCAAAGAGAAAGCATACAATATCATAACATAATTTACTAAAACACATTATGTTTAATCATGTGCAAAAGCAATGTAACATGGGTTAATTCATTTAATAGCAGTATGAGTGTTTAGTACTGTGCTGCACTGCACTGCACGCATCGCAAAAAGTGTGAATGTGACAGAATAAGAAATAAAAACATGCTTTCAAAGAAATCTGAACAAAAGTGCCACAAGAGACTGATCTGTCACACAGTTAATGTTGTGTTTTTTAATGAGATTGTCTAAATAATGTATGTAATACAACATTAATGCCACTCACTGGACATTAAATTTCTGATCACTGTGATGCCACAACAAGAAATGTAATGAAACACTGCACGTCCACCTGTTCCAGATAAATCCAAACATCTTGTAATGCTACTCACTCTGAAAATATATAACAAGCAATGTAATATGATTTTTTAGAACTGTACAGTAGCTGCAGGCATAATGAGAGCTAGCATCACAATACCACTTCTGCTTTTGTCAAAATGTTCTGTCGTGGCTCACTTTTAATGCAAAGCTTCTGTTTAATGTTGTGGGTTAATTCAGTGGTTTTGTGCATTAATTCTGTTGTGTCGAAGATGAATTTCTTTGTGCTGTGGGCTAAATCTCATGTTGTTTGTTAATCCTTTTGTATTTGTTCTCTTAATAGTGTTACATCGTACCCCCACAAGTCTTACTGACAGAAAGAATGGAAAATTGGCATCGGTTTACAACAAACAAAATCTGAGCATGCTCTATCACACCCACTCTCTCTCTCTCTCGTTATATTGAGTGAGTATATGAATACATTTACACATATCTTAAGTCTGAAAGCTTTGGTCTGTGATTGAGTATAAGTTTTGGCCTGAACCTATCCTTTAAGCAAACCAGTCTCCACTGGTGGGCTGAAGCACAGGAGGGTGTTGCAGTCGCAAGGAGAGATTAACATGGTGGGCGAAGGCGATGACCTTCCTGTCTGAGCGAGATCTTCTCTGCCACTGATGCCAATTACACCTTCTTGCCATCAGTTTCCCACTGACACCCTCTGAACTGCACCTCTGCCTCTGTAATCCTGTAGGCCTCTACCACCATCTCAGGCTCCCTGGAGAGCAGAAGGACTTTTTGAGCAATTACCACAGAGTCGCTCCTTGTCTCCAAGGGTAATCTTCTATTTACATATCACTCTGAAGTCCTGCTCCACTTCAAGCCCCGTTTGTGCTCCTGCTGCTCCAGGTCTCGAGTTAAATGTTCTCTCGTCTTTGAAATCCTGCGGTGGAGGCTATTGAACAAGAACATTAGCGCTGTTAATTCTTTGGCATCTGTCAGGTCCACGCTTAGAAAACCCATAGCGGCTTTCCTTTCCGTTTCATTTTCCCGGAAACACTTAACAACTGCAGGTTTAAGTCGTGAAAAATGGCTATTTTTATCTGAATGTGACAGCTTAAAAACACAGTATTGCATTGACGGTGACAACTCTGTGAGCTCCGGTTGCGGCAAACAAGCGTGTGTGTGTGTGTACTCTGTAGATGTGGAGTGGTAAATGTAATTCTTTCTCTTCGTTAATGTAATAGATCCACTGACTGAAGCGTTATGTTTCCTCCCTTTCTTGTGTCTTACTGGAAGAGTGAGGGGGAAGAGGAGGGGTGGGATCAGATGAAAACCTTTTACACAGACTGTGGCAAGCGAATTGCTCTTCTTGCACTTTTATTTATTTATTTATTTATTTATTTATTTATTTATTTATTTGTTTGTTTGTTTATTTGCTTGTTTATTTATTTATTTGCTTGTTTATTCATTTGATTGTTTATTTACTTATTTATTTGCTTGTTTGTTTATTTATTTATTCATTTACTTATTTATTTATTTGCTTGTTTGTTTTTTACTTATTTATTTATTTACTTATTTATTTATTTGCTTGTTTATTTAATTATTTATTTGCTTGTTTATTTGTTTATTTATTTGTTTATTTATTTATGTGTTTATTTATTTATTTGCTTGTTTGCATAAGTGTTGATGTGTTGTGAGGACTGGCTCCTCATGAGAACAAATAATTTATAATGCAAGATCAGAACGAGTGTTTATTAACAATTAAGTTTTAGGTTAAAATGCCTTTTTTTAATGGTGCTAAATGTTTGAGAAGTTAAATTACATTTTGAGAGACTTTTGAGAGAGTTTTTTGTTTTTCACTTGTTTTTATAGAGCTTTTGAACTGTTTCGGAAAAAAACAGTACATCATAGTTTTCCCAGATGTATGACTATACAAATGATGAAAGTTGTAAACCCTGGTAAATAGCAGTGAAGCATTGCGTTATAAACTAAATGATTGATTGATTTGATTGATTGAGCATCAAAATTTCACTCAAATTTTATGTTTTGATATTTAGTAATCAGTAGTTGTTTTCGTAGAGTTGGCATTGCTGTTATTTGTGTCTTTTATGTATGGATAATGCAATGGTAAAGTGCCTTGTGATTCAGTATGACTGACTTGACTTTTATGCAAAAAACATTGGTCCTATTGAATTTCAGAGAACGAGTTACAGTAATTAGCCTAATCAGTCTACAATAATAATAATAATAATAATAATAATAATAATAATAATAAAGAATCATTACTTACATAGACATCACAGACATCAAATTACTTTATACTGATTTCACCACTTGTTTTTGCTTGTTTCTCCCCTGGTAAAGAATGACAGTAAGTGTCCTTCACTGTCTATTTGTTTATTTATTTATTTGTTGCTCGCCATCAAATATATTACCTGTGCTATTCAAAGAGGTGACTAACAATAATATTTTTTTTTTTTTTTTATGATTTTATGGCATTAGCCACACACACTGAAGTTTCAGGAGTTACACTTGGATTAACATATAATTTCTCTAAATATTTAACATTCAATATTTAATATTTATTTAACATGAAGTGTTTTGTTTATACGTCTGTGTAAAATTGCCATGTCTACTTATTATTATTATCTTCCTGGCTCCTTGTTAAGGAAGATTTTTTTTTCTTCTGGCAAGATCTGGCATCAAGTATGAGTCATGACTCTACTTCTTGTCTGGCTGATCATCACCAGGACACAACTAAATATGTTGTTAACAACTAGTTGTTCAGTTTAGTTCCATATACAGAGTATATTGTAAAAATCATTTTTAACTGAGTTTTGAATGAAATTATTTAAATGTGGTTGTAGAATGTGCTTGTCATTTGTGTGAATTACTCAACTCTTTATTCAGAACATGATTAAGCACTAACAAATTAACTTTTACATGGCTGAAAATGATTAAAGTCAGTTTTTATTACAAAGAAATCATGTCTATCTCACCACAAGTGGCAATTCAAATATTTATAGGCGCAGAGGTGTTGAAAAACAAATCAGGGCTGTAGGGTTATATGTCTGTACACTTCAAGTTTATCAAAGTTTACTCTATTACCAAAGCATTGCACTTAATGCATAAACAGTGAATGAAATAGTGATTATATAATGCATATAAACAGATAAAATCGATCAGAAATTAAACAAATGAATACACAAATATGACAATGACTAACATGATGTAAAAGGATATTAGGAGAAAATAAGAATAAAAATACTAATGACTAATAAAATACACAACTGTACATACTTTTGGATGACATAACGTTTCTGACAGGCTGATACATATTTTGCCACTGTTGATATTAAACTGGAGGTCTTTCCCAAGAAAATCTATCCCATGTCTTTTTTTCTCTCTCTATTTCCCAGCTGAATTTCTACACTTAAGCTGACTACACTTGTGTTTTCTCATCTCATACATCTATTTTCTTACCAATTGTGTTACCAGTGTAATCATAACAAAAAAAATAACGTTATCCATCCATTTCAATTACAAACTATCTGTGAATTACTTTTGACTCAACACAAAGATTGAACAGCTATCTATTGCGATACAGTATAGTCCCAGAATAGCAATGCTCCCCCATATATTTTGCTATTCTGTGTTTATTTCCGTCATGACCACTTAATGACCATGTAATCAAAACAGCATTTTTTTTATAGAAGTCTAGTACAGTTTTTATACCATTTTTGTTTGGTTGTTATTGTAGGGAAAAAAAACTGAAATAAGATCGTAATGTAGTGGACTTGGTCAAGCTTGGCCAAACCATGATGCATGTGGAATAAGCGCAACGTATCTGGCTTAGTGGTTGCAACCCCCCACCTACCCTTTTTTTTTTCCAGATACTCATTCTTGATGGACCTGTAATAGGGAAATCTGTCCAACCTACTTCCAAATTACACCTTCAGGCTAAAGTGTGAAAATCAGCCAATAGTTGAAAAACAATTCCAAAGTGCAAACCACAGTGGTTTGGTCAAGAATCCCAAATAAACAGTCAATGCCTGCTTTACTGCCTACTCTGGTGGCAGTGGCACAAGCAGTGAAAAGTCTAGCTCTAAGAAAATCTGTGCAAAACAGACAAATCTTAAACAAACACAAAAAACTGTGGCTTAGCCTTCTTGATGCCGAACATACAGTACTTCAACTGTGAAGCCTGGACAACAATTTTACAAGACATTTAAGTGTTAGCTACACTCACAGCAAACTTTCAAGGATTTAAGATTATGAGGACCATTAAACATGTCACAACAGTCTTGTGAATAGGGTCCATCAATCAATGAATTTTATTAATCAATTTTATAAATTTTATCAATCGATCAATCATTAATTTTCTTTTCTGCTTTATTAATTAGGGGTTGCCAAAGCTAAATAAACTGCCAACTTATCCAGCTATTATTTTATGCAACGGATGCCCTTCCAGTCCCAACCCAACACTGGGAAGCAGCCACACACTCTTGCACACACTCACATACACTACGGCCAATTTAGCTTATTCAATTCACCTGTACCGCATGTCTTTGGATTGTGGGGGAAACCGGAGCACCTAGAGGAAAGCCAAGCAAAGACGGGGAGAACATGCAAACTCCACACAGAAACGCCAACTGACCCAGCCGGGGCTCAAACCAGCGAGCTACTTGCTGTGAGGTGATTGTGTTACCCACTGCGCCACCGTGCTGTCATCGATCAATCAATCAATTAATAAAACTTTTTTTATGTTAGCAAACAGCTAAAGGTTTTTTACCTTTTTAATCACATTGGACTCGCCACTTTCCAGTTGAGGGGTTTCATAATAATATTGTCCATATAGAATAAAAAATATTTCTAACACCAACATTAAAAATAAATTACAAGTAAATAAGGCCTCTTTCACAGAACAGAGCAATTTGGACCGCAGACTGCCTCGCTCACCCTCCACTGCAAACATGATGTCTGTCCAGCCTCTTCACCGGGATTTCAGTTTAATTGCTTAATTATAAATAAATGCTTAATTATAAATAAACTCCCCTCTGGTGCATAACCGAGTTATCTCAGTGTGCAAATCAACCCTGCCACTCATGATATTTCAAAATCTGACTGCAAATATCCTCAAAAACACATTAGCGTGGGCACAATCTCTCTCTCTATCTATCTCTCTCTCTCCGTCGGTCTCTCTGGCTTCCTCTTGGAATGCCCTTTAATTACAGGTTTACATCAGTCCACAAGGTCTATGGGAGCCGAACAGCTGCTCTGCTCAATGGTCCATTTCAAAGCAACGTAGCCTCCTGAAGTACCTGCGTGTGTCAGGCAGATGTTCATTAGCTCGCCAGCCTTTCATCTCGGCGCTGATAACAATGGGCTGGCACTGTTTCTTGTCCTTTCATGGCGGTGTCTCCTCCATCCTCTACAGCCTCTCCTCCCCTCCTTCCCTTCTCCATCTCTCTGTGCCAGCACAGCCTGAGCAGTCAAAGTGTCAAAAACTTTCTGAAGTTGGACGAAGGGGTCATGTGACTGTAATAAAACACCAAGTTGTTCTCAGAGAGTGATGAGAGGAGGAGTATAAGGTCATACGGCACACCAGAGGATAACGCATGGCTGAATTAGTCCATTTTAAAAGAACAGTTGACTTCAGAATGAAAATTGTGCTGTTAATTTGCTGCCCTCAGGCAAAACAAGATGTAGGTTAGATTTTTCTTTTCTTTAGTGGTGCATTAAAGAAATACTCATATATTTCTGATATATAAACATATTTCTAAAGGTGCTTTTGACTTGAAATATTAACTAGATATCAGTAACAACTAAAGTAATCTATCGCCAACCTGATTTCACCAAGTAGGATATGTTCTTGGATTCAAGAGATATGAGATATGTTTACTATTTATGTTATGGTTTAAGTTTACTGTTTTACATGTACTTCTACATGATTGTTATCCAACTATTATTCTCCTCTGATTTTGGGAATAATTTACAGTTATGGTTGGATTTAGGCGTAGGGAATAGGTATGGATTACATTTTCCAACAAAAATGATGTCCCAGGATCAACATAGATGCTAATCCGGAATCGGATCATACATGGCAAAATCATGACAAGCGTAACCTATACATACAAAGAAAACACAACTTGTTACTTTAGAAATTAATTATATTACATAATTATACAGTTGAAGTCAGAATTATTAGCCCCCCTGAATTATCTGCGACACCCTGCCCCCACCCCGTTTATTTTTTTTCCCCAATTTCTGTTTAACAGAGAGATTTTTTTTTTCAACACATTTCTAAACATAATAGTTTTAATAACTCATTTCTAACAACTGATTTATTTTATCTTTGCCATGATGACAGTAAATAATATTTGACTACATATTTTTCAAGACACTTCTATACAGCTTAAAAAGTGACATTTAAAGGCTTAACTAGGTTAATTGGGTTAACTAGGCAGGTTAGGGTAATTAGGCAAGTTATTGTATAAAGATGGTTTGTTCTGTAGACTAATGAAAAAAAAATGCTTAAAGGGGTTAATAATTTTGACCTAAAAATGGTGTTTAAAAAATTAAAAACTGCTTTTATTTTAGCCAAAATAAAACAAATAAGACTTTTTTTCCCCTTGCTCTGTTAAACATAATTTAGAAAATAATTAAAAAAAAAAAAAAAAAATCAAAGAGGGGCTAATAATTCTGACTTCAACTGTATATGGCTTCACATCGGGTTTTATAAAGCAAAACAATTGGTCTGTTCAAGAAACTGAACTTTACTTACAGCATTACCTTTGACCCACATATTTAGCAATCAGTTCTTGCATGACCACAATAGGTGTAGCACACGCTTCATGTTGCATAATGATGTATATGTATCAAACATATATTCTATGTGTCAGTTGAAGCCCCCAGACTGTTATCAGAAGCTGTGGATTAAAAGTACCAATCGCTTAGGAGCAAAGGGTATTTATTTTGCCTGTACACTATGTGTGTTGTTTTTTAATCAATGTACATCAAATTATTGTTTACATGACATCAATCACCAAGGACCATGCATTCAGCAGAAAACAAATATGTTGATTTAAAAAAAGTGGACAACCTGAGGGTGAGTAAATTAACACAATTTACATAGTTGTAAAAGATAAATAAATAAGTAAAAATGCTACCTGTTTAACAGTATGTTCCTTTATTATTTAAATAATGATAAATAAATTTTCTCAGAATATCATGCATGACACTTGAATGGTTCTTTTGTGAAATGATTTTTTTTCTTTCCATGTTACATTTAATTTAGATAAATAATGTTTACTGCACACATTTAATGGAAAAGTCATTTGTAATGAATTCTGGTTGATTGTGTACTGTAAACTTCCCATCTCTACATGCTTTTGGTTGTGTGTAGATTTTAAAGAGCCCCATTATGAGTTTTTGAAAATGACCTTTCATGTGTGTAACACAGCACTAAGTGAATAAAAACATCTAGCTGAGGTTTAAATCTGAAAGTGCACCATGTTTAAAACTATTAATTCTTTAACAAAATAGTCGACTCAGAGTCGGATATTGGGTTCGCATCTTTTGCCTGAATGCATCAATGTCAACATGGTACATCACCAAATATGTAGTACCGGATCCAATAAAATGTGAACGCGCCTTTCCCTTTAGACACAAGCGGAGCTTGGGGGATCATGGGACTGATCATGATGCGAAGATGACGATCACTGACAGATGGAGATTCGGCTGTGGGGAATAAAGGGTTAAAGTTCATTTTCACAACAATACTACAGTATAGCCAACCTAGTGCTGTGTTTGTTCCTGTCATTTTTCAGATTTGTGATACAATAACCTATGCTGCAATGCAGGATTCACCGGGTGTTTGTTATTAAAGGAAGGATCAGCAAAGACTATTAATGTATGGGACTTTATCAGTAACTGTTACAGTTCATATGGATCCGTTTTTGCTTCCTCCGGATCATAACATGTAAGTGTAATTAAAATTGTTGCCTTGTTTTGTGTAGTTTGTAAAATATGTGTTTAATTGTTTGTTGTAAGCTGTAATCGCCCCGCACGGCTTATAATCTCTTATCTATTATAGATCAGTGCTTGTACTGTATCTCTCAGGTTAAATCTTTAAGGGCCTATTCGTATATTCCGTCCAAAACCACTTGCTGCGCAATGCGTACTTGTTCCTTTACTGATTTAAATGTGTTTCTGAACTGGCGATCCTCTGCCATTTGTCTTTGCTATGGCCACCATTTCGCATTTCTTTATTGTATTCCTGCATTGGGCTCCCACATATCTGCTACTTCATAGCCGTGGAGGGCATTTCTCTCTGTCTCGCGCTAAACCCAGTCGACCAAGTCACAACAGACTGGGTCATCTGTCCAATCAGCACAGATTAGCCTCACGCAAAGGAGGGGTTTGGGAACAAATGAACCACTGATTGAATCATATGGGAGTCGCTGGGATTATTAGGTAAAAAAGTGTTTTTTGACCTTGCATGCATATCAGACTGTTGTTGGAGAGCCCCAAAACCAAAATATGACTTTTTAATGTAACATATGGGTTATTTAATAATTTTAGTATTTCAAAACATTTTTGTATTAACATTATAAATTAATGAAATATGGCAGTTTACCATAACAATTTAGACATTTCTTTTACAGTTTCTACTTTATTTTTAACTGTGAAATTCGGACAGCTCTCAGTTTGCTGTCTTAGTTTATGATTTTATTTTAAACAATGTAGCCATTCAGATTTTGTGTGCATTACAACATGAAAGAAAACAGAAAAGAAATATGTAGATATTTTGTAAAGGACCATATAAAGGCAACATATATGCTGGAAACTCAAAACTGTGTTAAACCATTCACACTGAATAAGTTCTCAATAGCTTTGCTCACAGGGATCCACTTCTAGCTTGAAACCAATTTTCACAGAAAGCCCAGTGGACTTTAACAAATGGGGCGCACTCTCAAATATCCATGCGGGTCAAAACATTCACATCTTCACTGGAGTGGCCCTTCTGGAAAAGACAAGAGACATTCAGAATAACTTTTCATATATCGTCTGGTTTGAAACGAAAGGAACAATGGGCCACCGTGAAAAGCTCTAAAAACACATTGACGTGCTCTTTAACACCACAGGAAGTATTATTCAGCATGATGTTATATAAAGTGCTCACGGCATAATTAAATGCTGAAAGAGGGCATTTCAGAATAAAAGAACATAGAAACAATTGGTTATTAAAAAACACATTACACTACAGCTTAAAACGTAACCAAATAAATCATTTGAAAAAAAGACTGATTCAAAGTCATGTACAAAAGTGACTTTTTTCTCACAAAGAAATGCAACATGAACACTTTATGCGTAGGATGACTTATTAACTGAAGGCGCTTTAGATGAATGAGCACTAATGTAGCTCCCACAGATTGACATCTTTGAAAGCTGTAGGAGGATATGTAGCAAGAAACGTTTTCTTGTTAAATTGTGGTCATTTATATTGGCATATATTTTATATTCCTCGATTCTAATGTTGACATGATTTGAATTGCATTGCGCAAATAATGTCACATCTGAAGCAATAATTCAAAGCAGAAGAGATGTGTAATATAATTAATGAGACGATTGCTGTGGAAACAATCAATGACCGTGTGTTATAAATTATAATGTAATTTGCAAGCTGATGTTTAGAAGTAGACTTCACGATTGGAATAGAGTAAATGTTCAAAGTGTGTATTCAGAAATATTGTAAAAATGTTACAATTTAAAGTTTCTTTGAAATCATATACAAAACAGATAGTTCATGACAAGTTTAATTACATGTAAACGCAGTAGCATTGAACTGGAGAGAATGATTCAATGAACCAGAAAAATAATGGTTTTGGGGGGAAAAACATTACTGTCCAAATCTAAATCAACAAAGAATGACCCTAAAATGAAGACCAATCAAAATTAAACCCAGAAAATCTACAGCTCTGAATCTGTAGAGCTGTAAATCGTTTGTAGCCTTGTTGTCATTATTGTTATTTCTTCAAACCAAAATGTCAATTTTAGATATTAAAGTTTCAATCAAAGACTGTAAAAAACGTGGATGTTCCAGAGAGACCGTAAGTCCTATTTTTCAGACATGTTCATTAGGCAGAGAGGAGGTTTTCTTTAGGGGCTGTTTACACCGTGAAGTCTCCACTTTCCCTCCTAATCTGTAACTGCCTCTCTGGCTATACCACTAACTGTACTCTCTCTCTCTCAAAAAAAAAAAATTCTAATGCTTTGCTTCTTAGGCTTTACACACCTGAAACTTGTCTATAGCACTTGTTCACTGCTGCTCCTATAGTTATGTAAATTGCTTCCTTGTCCTCATTTGTAAGTTGCTTTGGATAAAAGCGTCTGCTAAATGACTAAATGTAAATGTGAAAGCAATATGGTAAAGTGCATTTCTACTACGTGTTGAAGTGGTCAAAAGTTGACAAAATCAAAACTTGAGATCTGACTGACAAAAATATACCAGAGAACCAGGTGTAGACAGGACCGTATATTGGGCCATTTCCACTGAGTGGTACGATACGGTACAGTTCTGTATATGGACATTTTCACTGTCAAAAGGTACCAAAAAGTGAACTGTACAGCACCACTTTTTGGGTACCCTTTCCAAAATGTATCTAGCACAACATGGGTACCAAAAGGCGGAGCCAGATGCATAGCTGAACGTTATTGGTTTACAGAGAAACGTAGCATGTGCACAAGCAGGTGAACAAAAACAAAGGAAGCGTCTTTTTTAAATACATAGCTGATACAGCGTAAAAATATACATTAATATAATAATGAACCATGGTCAAGCCGAGCTCAAACAAACCTTGTCATCGTCTTGATGAACAGCCACAAAACCAACCAAGAGGAAGAGCAGAATCTACTCTGTGTCCTGTTGTTGTTTACAAGGCTGTTTAAAAGCGTGAGTGATTCCATTTTCTCAAGAGAGCTCGATGAGTCAAACGCAGATTCGCCAGGTCTTAAAACGCTTTTGAAATGACTGATGGTTTGAATTGCTTTAGTCATGTGACCTGGTGTTTCAAATCACTTTTAATCATATGACCGGGGTGTTTCAGATCGTGCTTTGGTGTAGTGTTTCGAAACTCTTGTGCTTCGAGATCAGCCATCCCTATATTTCGAATACTGAACTTCTTGAGCTGATGATAAAAACGTGCGCGTGATTATTGCAGTGCTTCTGACGTCCTTTCAGAAACGGACAAACGTGACAATGAAGCTTGAAAAAACAAAGGAGAATCCAGAAAGAACAAAGATAAAAACGATTCTTAAGCAACCTAAAATCTGAACAAACTGCCATGCTTAATTATTATCATCGCCTTTTGGACTATTATGAACTCAGAATGACGGAATTACTTTCTAACAATATAGTGACGTTACATGTGCTGGTGAAGATTAAAAATATAAGAGGTTTGCACTGACTGTATGTTTTGTGCCGTTTTTGAACCCAAATAAGGCCTAAATGTATGCTGTGTGTAGTTTTTGTCTGTAATTGGTAACATATCGGAAACTGTAAGGGTCTGTATGTGTTCATATATGTTAGCATTTATTTATTTTATATAATTGCAGACGTTACAGTAAACTTTATGCATCATTGATCTGCCGTTATAATCAAATCATTCATAGAAAGGTTAGTAATGAACATTTATACACAAGTATTTATGTGTATAAAGCCTCTGTTTTGTGAGAAGTGCTTCTCGTATATGTAAACGACCCATACAGCTTTACTTTGACATTTCCTCGAGCAACAATGACGTCAACTTCAACTTTCAGTCATACGCCATGCCTAACAAAAGGGTGCCATTGGTACCCTTTGGCAGTGAAGACACAAGCCTGAGAAAGGTGATCCGTACTGAACCATACCGTATTGTACCATTCAGTGGAAACGAGGCATAAGATAACTACAGTTGCTTAACCTGTGGATATTATGTATTGTATCATTTTATTCTATATAATATACATGTGGAAGAGGACTTTAGTTAATTAAGCGTTACTGAAAATAGTTTGTTGTCTTTGGTGTCACCTTAGAATATTAGCTTTTGAACACTATTTGAGCAGAAAACAATATTTGTTAGATTTAGATTTGGTTTTGTTGCTGATTTGAAATATTACTGTAATTGGCATATAATATAATATTTTAATTGGCAGTTTATGAAACTGATTTCATCATAAACAGTAAATAAGACTTGGTCTTGCATGTCCAAAATAGCTGCCCAGTTTGGATTAAGCTTTATTTTAGGTTTATTTTAAGTAACTGTGCACAGTTTCCAAGCATTACTATGCTAAATGCTAGTAAAAATTAGGGCAAAAATGAATGATACTGGGCAGTATGATGCCAACAACTTTTGTTTTCCTTTTCACACTAATGATATTTGCAGGGAAATATTATCAGTGAATAAATAATCATTTCCACACAGGTCTTAAAACAACATCAAATAGATACCACAAAACAACAGTGTCTATGATTTGTTATTAAAAATGGTCTCAACTATCTATTTCCATATGGACAGCTTTTCTAGTGTGCACAGAAGCTCACTTTGTACTGTGTTGTGTTAGAGAGTGTTTGGGTTGAGTCCAGTGAAGCCTGGTTCTACAAAAGAGATAAAACAATGTAAAATCAAAGTAAAACTATGTGGTCGCCATGCATTTTTCTCTTTTGTTTGCATTTGATAGCACTATTGGTTGGTTTTAGGAAAGGGTTTAGGTCAGTAATTTGCTAGAACAGCAAGGCCCACCTTCTCAGGGATGTGTATAAGTATACGTTTTTCTGAAATGTAAAACAAAATGAACCTTAAGTAATATTTGTCAAGTTAACGAAAATATACATATTGCCTTCTAGTATTTGTGCCATCTGAAACATGCAATGATACGTAAACAGAGCAACATATATTACATTTCTTAAAAATGTAGTTTGAGGGATGTAGCATTAGTGAGTCTGGCTTGGAACTTATAATTCTCAACTGGAATGCACATCAAGTCAGTGTATCTTGTCCATGTCCTTGTAACTCAGGGAAGCACATGTTTTGCTTTCAGTGTTCCTGCAAACGCAGTGTTTTGTGGATGGCCCATCGCTGGCAGGGACACGCAGGGTGTCAGTGTAGGGTGATATGTGGTTCTGACGTGCCACTAGCGCAGCCAAGAATGTCACAGTAAGAAACTCAAAGCTCCATCACAACTCTTTCTCTCAGTCTAGGGCTGGAGACCCATGGCTACAAATGACTTGTTTATTTCAATCTGCCCAGCATGACCATGAGCCTTTTTAAGCTGAATATGATTAAACTGCAGTATGCAGGAGGCAAGTTTATCAAGCGAGCTTTCAAACATGTGTCACAGTCCGTGTACTGAACAATGATTTCTGCACATTTCGAACATCTATGCGAGACACTCGAGATGCACTGAGCGATAAATATCATCCAACAGTTGGCAGCAGTCAATGTTGCCATCCAGAATGCTGTGTAGAATTTACTTGTTTGGCCAAAAGTCAAGCCTATGATTCTGCTTCAAATGAAGATGCATTAAACCGAGGCGTCCCATTTATATATGAATTTGGATTTCTTCCAGAATTTCAGCCCTTCCCGTAGCTTGATGCACCATTTTCCTTTAAGAGAAATGTGTTTTCACAGTTCACCAGGGAGAGTATTGAGCTGTTTACCCAGAGCAATATGATGCCATCATTAGTCGCCATGATCCATTTTGGCAAGTATTCTAATTGATTTTTCAATGCATCACTGAAATCATTGGGGGCCTCAGAACCCAGCAACTTTTCTCCTTGCAAAGACGACTTAACACCTCACAAGCATTCGTATAACCTTAATACACACAGCAGATGCTTCAGAAATGGGAGTGAATGTGTTTCCCTTTGACAAAACTGATTTGTTTTGTGCCATTCCTGCCATCTTGTAATTGTGATATTTGGCAACGTGATCTCATACAGTAAGTATTTGTGTGTATGTTTATTATGATTCAACTGTATCACATATAATGTAACACAGACAGTAATGGCATACTGGCAGCATCTACAATATGCAGTCTATTCACTGTAAAAAAAAAAATGCAGGGCTCAACACAATTCAATCATGTTGTCCCAACACAAATTAAGTTAACACTTTAAAAAAATATGTGGATTGAACATAAAAAAATTAAGTTGTCCCAATGAAATCTCAAGAATTGAGCTGTTTTCAGCTCATTTTATATAAGTAGTTTGAATGAGCAAAAAAAGAGTATTTTTGAGTGTTGAATGAGGAACCCAAAAAGACATACGCGTTTAACTTATGGAAAAACACTTGCTCCATATATTTTTTTATTATGATATATGATTTTATTCCATGTGATATTTTGTGCTGATTTTATGGGATTATAGAATTTTAAATAGAAAAATACTTCCTCTAATCATTTACCCATTAGTCACATACAGTATGTGTTGTATGTATTGTGAGAATAATGGATACCAATATCCTGCACTTGCTGCTATTGCACTCCTGATTAGACCTAAACTGCATTTTGCTGCTGTACTTCTACATGTGTAATGACAATAAAGTTGAATCTAATCTAGTTGCATATTGTATCTAAAATTGTTTTTTCTTTGCCAGTTTCCTTTTTTAGATGTTGTTTAAGTTTATTAACATGGTTAATACAGTATCTCTATAAAACAATCTTTGTTACCATAAACACAGCTACACTTTTTTTTTAAAGGTGTTGTTAGTGACATTTGATTACTGGGTAATATCAATTAACTTCAATATTACAATACACAAACTTACTATATGGTTAGTGTTAGAATGCAGACTAGGTATATCTTTAGTTGCATGTAATTATCCATAATTAAATGTAATGACAGCTTAACATAAAATGTATAAAACAAAAATATTAATGATATAAAGGGTTTGCACAGCTATAAATTCACAATATCAGTTATGTTTTAGATGCTGTCAGTGTATCCATTATTTATCATACACAGCTGTGCACAAAAGTGTATTTACATAAAATACCTACAGTAGTTATAAACAATGAACTATAATAATTGTTGATTATTGTAATAAATACATGTTCCGTCTCATGAACACTTGATGATAGTAATTGTGAAACAAACATCACTACTTGCTATACACATATACACTTATTTAACAACATACCTTACATGCCAATTTGCACATAACAGCTGCACATACAGGATAATGTTGTATATACAATTGAAGTCAGAATTTTTAGCCCCCAAATTCTGTTTAACGGAGAGGATGTTTTTTTCAACACATTTCTAAACATAATAGTTTTAATAACTCATCTCTAATAACTGATTTATTTTATTTTTGCCATGATGGACATTAAATAATATTTATATATTTTCAAGACACTTCTATACAGCTTAACGTGACTTTAAAGGTCTTAAACTAGTTCAATTAGGTTAGCTAGAAGGTAGGGTAATTAGGCAAGTTATTGTATAATGATGGTTTGTTCAGTAGACTATCGAAAAAATATAGCTGAAAGGGGCTAATAATTTGACATAAAATAACTTAAAAAAAAATTACAACTGCTTTTATTCTAGCCCAATATAAAACAAATGTGACTTTCTCCAGAAGGTATATATACATATTATATATATATATATATATGAGAGAGTGATATATGGAGCTCATTTTAAAGAAGTAGGTTTGACTGAGCAAAGAAATAGTATTTTTTGAGTGTGAATGAACAACCCAAAAAGAAACACACGTTTAACTTGTGGAAAAACACTTACCTCATTACCTCATACCTTTTTTTATTATGATATATGATTTTGTTCCGTGTGATATTTGGTGCTGATTTTATGGGATTATAGAATTTTAAATAGAAAAATACTTCCTCTAATCATTTACCCATTAGTCACATACAGTATGTGTTGTATGTATTGTGAGAATAATGGATACCTATATCCTGCACTTGCTGCTATTGCACTCCTGATTAGACCTAAACTGCATTTTGCTGCCATACTTGTACATTTGTAATGACAACAAAGTTGAATTAATCTAATCTAATAGCTGCATATTGTATTTAAAATTGTCTTTCTTTGCCAGTTCCTTTTTTAGATGTTGTTTAAGTTTAACAATATGGTTAATATCTCTATAAAACAATCTTGTAACCATAAACACAGCTACACTTTTTTTTAAAGGTGTTGTTAGTGACATTTGATTACTGGGTAATATATGGATATATGGAAGATACATATATATATATATATATATATATATATATATATATATATATATATATATATATATGAGAGAGATGAAGAGGTTGTAAATGTACTGAAAACCTGTTGAGGATTTGTTGCATATCTACTAATACACTGTTGAATTACTAGAACCTAAATGGGTAACACTTAACAGATCGAAAGATTAATAAATGTTTACATGTTGTAGACCAGGGGTCTCAAACTGCCGCTGGCATATTCAAGGGTCATTTGATTATTATTAGTTTTTTACCGCCTGTGTTTTGTTGTACAAACATATCTTCATGGCCTACATCTTATGCTGGTGTGTATATATGATCATTTTACTAATATTCGATTCAAAAGTTCTCATTAATAGATTTTTCTCATATGCATATTAAGAATTGTATAAAAAATGTGCACTACTACATTTTTACTGCTGGCTGAATTGCACATTAAAGGAAATGTGAATATATACATACTTTAAAGTTACCCAAACTCTTTTCTGCTGTTTTAAGATATCCGGTCAACTTTTGGTTAAGTAACATGTTTGGGACATTATTATTATTATTAAATTGTAGTATTCATAAATTCATTTTCTTTTTGGCTTAATTTTTTTTGTCCCATTATTATTCCAGGGTTGCCACAGCAGAATAAACCACCAACTTATCCAGCACATTTTGCGCAATTGGAATTTTATTCCAGCCGCAACCCATTTCTGGGAAAAATCCACACTCAACCATTCACTCTCATACACTACGGACAATTTAGAGAATATGCAAACTCCACAAACCCCAACTGACCCAGCCGAGGCTCGAACCACCGACCTTCTTGCTGTGAGGCGACAGCACTACCTACTGCGCCACTGCGTCACCCTAAATTCTAGTATTTTCATAGCAATTTAAACTACCCCTTCAATATGTACAATAAGGAGATTTGATACTCTGGTAAAGAATGTCTGAGTGCATCAACATCAGGTTTCCACTTTATTCTTGTGCCTGAATGTTATTACGGCCCTCCTATAAATAGTCAGTCACTGATATGGTCCCCCACCAATTTGAATTTGAGACCCCTGTTGTATACATTGTAAGGACTGCCTAAAAACCTTTAAAAGATCATTTACAGATGAGAGTAAGCAGATAAGAACTTGAAAAGTAACTTATGGTCAGCAGACTATTTAAAGGCGGACCATCAAAATAAAGTGTTACCCAACTTCGGTAGCACACTGAAAAAAAAATAGTCTGCAAAATTGTTGAAGTGTTGAATTTAAACAAACAATTTAAATTTAGTAATGTTCAACTTAATTTGTTTAAATCCAGCCCGAATAAAATGTTTACAGTTTACTTTAAGAAATATTTGTGAATCCAAGGAATCATCTTTGAATAATTTTTTAGAGTGTGGTAGCAGTAGTAGGAAATAATGAGAAGTATTGTGAAACACACTTAGCAAATGACTTTTTGCTGTTTGTTCAAAGTACTTGTAAAATGAGCTAAATCAACATAATTATTGAGGTTGTTTTTGGGACAACCTAATTCTTTTATGTTCAGTCAACTTAAATTTGTAAAAACAATTAAAGAACAAAAGAAATTGTATGAAACCCAGCATTTTTTACAGTTTAATGTGAGAAATGAATAAAGGCAAGCAAAAAGAATGTTTGATTCTTTGTTTTGAATCTGTTTAGCATGCATGTTGAGCCAGTAATATTGTTGTATTTCAGAATTTGAGCACTAGCACAAGTATCCTCAAGGCACAAAGTCAAACGAATGCTTTTTTGCCTCATTCAGCCTCTAGGCATTTCCAAGGACATGCAAAGTGTGTGAGGTCACATGTTGCAACCCCCATGAGCCTTATATCTGTGGAGACTGCGGTCCAGAGGTTGCCCATACACGCTCGACCATCGTGGGTAATTACTTTGTCTGAAAGTGTTGCTGTTATTTTGAATTTGTAGTCATTGTAAAACACTTGCATATGCAGCTATTCTTAATGATGCCTCAAATAATAAAACAATGGCCCATTTTCTCCACATAATTTTAGTTGCAGTATTAATAATTAGAAAGAGGTTTAACTTGTTCACTTACCGGATCCTCCTGCGTCAGGACAGCTGTTTCCTTCACCATTCGTCACATGAGCTGTTGCCATCGGCCTCAATCTGCTCTAATTAATTCTGTTCATATAGGAAATTGCTTAATTAATATCTGCCAAGCATCTGGTCATGTGACTTTGGCATAACTATTATAAATTCTTACGACGTACACAAGCATATCAATATAAATTGCGCATCTTTATTTACAAATTTCTGGACTGTGAGAAAATATGGACAGAATGACATACGAGGCTCATCGCTGCTTTCGTTGCATGCTGATGATAAAAACATAAAGCTGTTGCCCTAAGCCTGTTGTAGCGTATTTTTGACAAGCACCTGAAATAGCTGTATCATTGAACAGCAGTCCATGGGAACAGTTTTGAGGAAATTGCATTTGATAGATGCCTTCAATGGGACTTGGAATGACAGCAATGCATCTGGTTGTAGTACACGCACACACACACACAAACACAATAGCTTTGGGTTTTCTCTTGGCTGCTGTCTTGTATGAGATTGAAAATTCCTCTTCAAACGGTGTCACGCCATGCAAACCTTACAATGGTTCACTTTACAAGAGCTGATCTTAAGTTTACGTGGGTAGAAAGTGAAAATGAAAATGTGAGGCTGCGAGCCATTCCTTAATAAGATCCATAGCTTGTTGTGACAGATCCAATATATTTGTTATACTCCAACAAAAATAAAGTGATATTCTGTTTACACCAGAGAGGTTGCATGTCCCAAACGATGTGAGCTTTATGTCCCGTATTAACAATCACCATAGAATGGAGACAATGCATTACTGGTATCTCTTTTTTATTATTTTCTTTCCCCCTCTTCAGTCAATGTTGCTATGAAATGCAACTCTAGACATAAGCATCTGCCACAGTGTCACTCCTGAACTGAATCTATTCTCCAATTAACATACTTTGAAAGCACATACATCTGGTTGTCTAGCAAATATCAGCAGGCCTATGACAAATGTCAGCACAGCATGTTGGCAGATACTGTGCTGTGTGTGTTTCTTCAAATTTTCATGTCACCCTACTTGTGTGGTATGTTCTACTCTTAAGTTTACACACCTTGCAGAAAATGCTAAATGTGGTGAGTATTTTGAACAAAACTAACACTTTTGCTCCCTGTGTCCATTACAATGGACATCATGTCAGTTTTTTTTTTTTTGGTTTAATTATTTGACTAAAACACAATACATTTTAGGGTCATGATAATAAAAAAGATTACAAATATCTAAGATGTAGCTAAGCATCCAAGTCATATAATGGTAAACAGAGGCACCAAGTTGCTTAACATTTTAAAGTGAAGTAAGCAGCAATCTGATTGGATAACAGTTAACACAATGAGCCCTATCATACACCCGGCACAAGATGTGTTTGGCACAATTTGTTGCAATTTTCAGACCAGCGCAACCTTAATTTTCACATTTTGTTGTTTAAATAGTCCATTTGGACTCATGGGTGTTCTGGTCTAAAAAGGAGGTGTGTTAAATCACATTGTTGCTATTTTGAAGAACTGAAATCTTCATGTCGGGGAACTTTTTTAAGTTTATTCATGACAATTTGCATTTGTATAATGTTGTTATTATTAGTAGTATTATTTATTAAATGCCTATTTATATTACTTTTAATAAAAACAAGTTTGGATTTGTCCATCGGCCGGGTTTGGAGACGTATGCATCACCATATGAGGCTTAAGAATAGGACGTGTTTGGATATAACTCAGTTTTTTTGACCACACTTCGTTATTATTGTTCATTATTGTTCAAGCATTGTTTGCTTGAAATTAGAACTGATTTTAGAAATAGTTTTGAAATAAATCTTTGCGCTTAACAAATCAAATTAAATATGTAGGCTAATGGATGTCTTCAATAGAGTGCGTACACCACTGTTTCCTTATCCACGAAAGTAAAGGGGTAAAGTAAAGAGTAAAAGTATATAAAGAGAAAGTAAAGTAAAGAGCCTGATTGAAGGAGGCTCATTCTTTATTCTTATGCTGCAGATGGTCTGTTTAACTGTTTTCTCGCTAGTGAAGCATTCAGTGTTTCAACTTACAAAGTCCGCTATGTAAATAGCAAATTTGCCATGGAGTGACACAACAGACTCTTAAAGGGAATGTGAGATGAGACTCTGATTGGTTTAATGCATATTATGCTCAAATACAGCCATAACTCATTAAGAGAATAAGCACAACACTGTTAGACCATGCGCCACAGTGCATAGTGTAAATTAAAATAGCAAAAGTGGATTCGCACATGCTCATTGATTTTTGTGGCATGTGCTTTAGACTTTGTGCCTAGATCATTAAAATAGAGCCCATTGTGTTTGCACACTGTGTTGTTGTTTTTTCACTTCTTTCCTCCAATTTACACACAATCAATTATACAGAAAATGTGTTAAAATAGTCACAGCTTAAAAAATCTTTGAGTGTAGTATTGTTGTCACAGGAAGTATGTCCCCTGTTGAATTAGTGAGACTTTGAATGTTTTCCCTTTATCAGTGTGGGTTTACTCGGAATATTCAAGTTTTCTCCCACAGCCCAGAGATATGCAGGTTAGGTTAAACAAAAATTCTAAATTGTCCCTACCCTAACATTTGTGTAAGAAAGACTTATGGATGCTAAACTGGTGCTTGCCATGAATATCCAGTCAAGCCCGAAATTATGTATACCCTGTATGGCTAAAACTGTTACTAAACGTTTGTGTTCAAATGTAAATAAAAGATAGATTTCGATATATATCTGATATTTTTTTCCACAATAATGTCTTTTGTAAATCATCTTATTATCTTTTGGGAGAAGCCTGTCCCATTTCCGGTCAAAAGAAAACCCCAAAACTTGCTGTTTGAATATTTTTAAAATGAAAATTTGCCTAATAATTTTGAATAGGAATAATTTTGGGCTTGACTGTTGCCATGCTAAATGACAAAAAAAAGCATATTTAGTATTTTAAATTATTGAGATTAAGTTAATGTAATAATAATAATAATAATAATAATCATCATCATCATCATTTATTTTAAATATTTGTATTTTTCCCCAATTTGTAACTCAAAGAAAGAAAGAAAGAAAGAAAGAAAGAAAGAAAGAAAGAAAGAAAGAAAGAAAGAAAGAAAGATTAGAGGCTACAATTTACTAAACTACGATAAATGAAATAACATTGGAGAGCTTCAGTCAATTATAAATAAATCAATGGTCCTGAGTCAGGCTGCTGTGACAAGTTTTAGGATAGACAGGCCAAATCTTGTTTGACTAACAGGCAAAGACTCCCAAGACTCTCACCTATATTCCACTAAGTCTAGCACTTTCTGAGCATTGTGAGGGAGGAATGAAAATGAGCAAGGAACCACTATATATGAGAAATTTGTATAGTTAGCTTAGAGAATGTTTGAGTTTAATTTTCTTTGAATTTAACCAATTATGTCTTGTGATTAGATTATTATATTCAAGCCACATAATGTAACCCTACATTTGTTTGGGTTTAAATTAAATTAGACTTTTATAAGTCTGTTTGAGGGCTTAATCTGTTAAAACAAAAACAATTCTTGCAGCTAATTACTTAAGTGCTATTATTACATGACAAGTAAATTTAGGAACACTTTCACCCGCAATCAATTCAGCTGGCTTAATTGGTCCCACCGCAAGCTCTTTGTAACATCCATGAAACTGCCAAATGGCTTGTCCTTCCAAAGATTTTATTTTTTTAATCATTATTTCGTAACTGCATTACTCCATGTGATACCAATTATCATAGGAATCAAGAGAAATCAGATGATATCTTTCCCCGCTGGTGTGGAGAAAAGCATCCCGTGTCTCCATAAGCCAAACACAAATAATAGATGTGTTTCTTTAAAGTCATCTCCATCATTAAATTAATTTAAACCCTTGGTTGAGTGGGAACAGCTCAGAGCAACTTACCAGCTGCCTTAAAGCGTCCCTGACCATATCTGTGTACCCTAGTGGCTACTTTGGATATTGATGTGAAACTGCCTGCCAGCTTGCCTCATCTCTGGCCTCCTGCCAGCAACAGGAAAGAAATAATTATACTAAAGGCCTAACCCTCGATGACTAAGAAGCTGTCGTTCAAACAGAAAGATGAACCTATTTTCAGGTTTGTTTGTTGGATGTTTGCAGAGACAAAAAAAACAAACAAACAATCACTATCACCTAACATAATCCTCTGATTTACCACTAATTTAATTTTCAAATGTTTACATTTATTTGAAATACAAAAGTAATTTTATATATCACAAATATATATGTTTATATTATATTGCTCAATTCTGTAAATATATTAAAGGCAATAAATACTATGTGGAGAATTCAACCAATATTACCAGTATCTTGTATACACCTCACAACAAGTGTCCACACAAGTGTCACAATTAAGGACCAAATCTGCTAGATATTAATCCTGAATCTGTGTTGCAGAAGTTTTGGGGCAAGAATATAATTGTTTAAACTTCAAATATGCAGGCAAATTTATAAAGATATTTGGGATTGTCTCGATGTGTAAGCAGGAAAAAAATAATAAATTCTGATATACTCAAATCTGTTTTAAGCCTCATTCATATGTGTAAATAAATACTAGATGTATCGAATGTGTGAATTTGTGTGTGCAGTGTAAGCAGTTGCACACCACTGAAAGCAAATCTGATGCTGACATCTTTGGAGTCATGTGTGGGTCATAAACCTTTAATCAATGGGCAAAAGAATAAAAATAAGTAATAATAAATTATATCAAGTAGCAAAAGCTATGCATTTCCTGCAGAGAGAGAGAGATAGCAACATCCATTGTGTAAACAATATAAAACATTTACATTTGTCATGTGAAAATGTAGGTAAATTTTGTGTGTAGGTTGTGTGCAGTAATTTCACATTTATGTTGATGAATGTGTTCTTTTCATTGCCTTTAAAGTGAAATAACTTAATATTAACATAGGAGGCTAATAAAACAGCACATTTTAGAAGAACATTTTAGATGGCATTTAGGGGCTTTTTCAATCTAAACTCTTCTTTTACAGTGGTGAGAAAATTTGTGATTTGTGTGATTTTTTTTTTTTTTTTTTTTGTCACACTTTAATGTTTCAGATCATCAAACAAATTAATATATTAGTCAAAGATAACAAAAGTAAACACATTTTATCTCCTCTTGAAATTAAGGTTTTTATTAATAAGGGAAAACAAAATACAGAATTGCATAGCCCTCTGTGGTGTTTGAATTGTTTAAAAAAGTCAAAAAATTTACCCAAGAATGCAGCACCTACCTGAAGAAAAACAAAATGAAGATATTGGAGTGGCCTAGTCAAAGTCCTAACCTGAATCCAATTAATATGCTACAGCATGACCATAACAAAGCAGTTTATGCTCAAACTCTCCAATGTGACTGAATTACAACAATTTTGTGAAGATGAGTTGGTTAAAATTCCTCCACAGCACTGTAACAGACTCATTGCAAGTTATTTAAAATGCTTGATTGCAGTTGTTTTTGCTAAGTGTGGCACAACCAGTTATTCGTTTTAGAGGGGGGACACTTTTTTCACACAGTGCTATGTAGTTTTGTATTTTGTTTTCCGTTAATAATAAAGACCTTCATTTAAAAACTTCATGATGTGTTTCCTTGTGTTATCTTTGACTATTATTTAAATTAGTTTAATGTATTTTATTGACCGCAATACATTGGTGATAAATGTTGTCAAAGGGGCAGTTTTAGTTTTAATAAGGCCAGGTGTTCGATCTTCGAGTTACATCAAGGAGGTTGCTATTGCAGAATAAAGCCCAACATACTTACTGGCTGCCTGATGCAAAGCAGAGGGCTGTTGTGTAGGACCGAAGGGCCTTATTCTGTGAAGAAAAAAAACACCGGGATGTACTTTTAAATATAAAATATAATATTTACATTTAAAATATTTAAATATAAAATACCAATTTATCCCACTAAATATAAAAAATTGAGACAAAACATTGTTCTAAGTCATAACAGTTAATTCTTTATTAAAGGGCACCTATGGTAAAAAATCTACTTTTCAAGCTGTTTGGACAGACATATGTGCATGTATGGTGTATAGACCGTCATATTGGGGTGATATAAGCACACCCAGTGCTTTTTTTTTCAATTTAACAACATAAAAAACGGTGGACCAATTGGAGCTGTTTTCAAATCGACCGCTACCTGACGTAGGAAAGCGGTCCCCCCACCCACCAATATTGATTGACAGGCGCGTCATCATATCCTCAGTTTGTTAATTCACGTCCGCCATTTTCAGCGTGAGTCGAAGCGATATCACTAAAGGAACACCCTAGCTCTATTTTTAGATGCAGGTCTTATTGGGCTCAACACAAGATCAATATTCTCCACATTATCGCTCTAATCGGAATTATTGATTGTATCTTTAGGTAGGTTGGCAAACATGTGTACTTCTCATTGAGTCTTCCTTATACTTCAGCCGTTGGCATTTCTCGCGATCCCAGAAGCTCCCTGTGATCTTAACTAGCATGCGTTTTAGAATTCTAAACATCGGTTTCTATCAGGGTACACTCAAGTCGACGGCTAGGTGCCGTGGACCGCTGCAGAAACCTATGTTTAGAATTCAAAAATGCGTGCCGCGACGATTCGGGACACATGTTTCTGTTTTTGTACTCTGCTTGGTCTGTGTCAGAGTCGTACATGTACGACTGTGATCCTCTCTCTCCTTCTCCGTCTGCCTGTCAGACTCTGTAGCAAACGCAGAGCGGGTGAGCTCATGGCCCCGCCCCCTTGTTACGTTGGTGGGAAGCTGAAACTAATTTACATGTGAAGCAACACACCCATAAATCAGCGAACTGTGGACACGCCCCCAACATGACACTTTTTAACACATTATAATAAAAAAATCTGAATTGTGTTTTAAACTGAACCTAAACTGGCACACTCAGAAGAACCATAATATTAATTTTAAATCATAAAAAAGAGGTAAACTATGTTCCCTTTAAATGCTAAACTGACAGAAGCGAAAACAGCTGATCGAGTATACAATAGCATGCATTTAGTAGCAAGTTGGCTCCAAACAATAAAAAATGCAAAGCTTACAGAAACTAAACTAGCTGAGTAAAGTATCACTTGTCCATAAAAAAATGGAAATTATACAGTACAACTCCTGTTACCATCAAAAAGAGGTTTTGATTTGCTGGAAGCATCTGGTTTCCAAAACATTTGCTTTGTACACAGCAGATAATACTTGTAGTACACACCTAGTATTTGTCTTCTGCTTTATTTACAACAGATTTAGATGTAGCATGTAGAAACAAATCTAGCACAAGTCTATTTTTTTCATCTTATAATTTTCTTCTGTGTTTCTCACTTTTTAGAGAATTCCTGCTGCTCTAAATTTCGATGCATCACCCACAGAGAATTTGGGGAGTTGTAGCATATCACGCACACAACTGAAGCCTTGCACCATTTTTCAAGTCATCTGAGCCACTTTGCCTGAGTTCGCCTCCTCTCCCAATCTCTCCTAACCTGCCATACACATACTCAACCTCCCACAGTGTAATCAAATTCAGAACCCAAAAGGCACAGACCAAACCAATATTGTATAATTGTGCAAAAACTCCAAAATGGCTTTTCTTTGAGACCGACTTCTCTGAACAAATATCGCCAGAAATCCAGCCCTCTAGAACTTGCTCTTTTAAGAATGTCGGTGCTGTCAGTCGATCGAGACAGACAACAGAGCATGTGTGAGATCAGGAGGTTGTTTTAGTGGACTTATATCTTTGACCTTCTATCATTTCCCAGCACATTTGACCACAACTTGTCCTGCAAAGTGCCCATGTTTGCCATTACCGGGATGCTATTTTAAATGTTATAAAAACCAGTTTGGGGACGAAGACTGGCATAGGGTTACAACTAGGAGCTCCGCGATCAATCTCAGGCCATTTTCCTCTCTCGCTCCATCTCTCCCTCAGGTTGTTGAAACACACATAAAAACCGCATATTAGGTAACATAGACCCATTTAGAAAGCAATTTAAAGCACTCCGCAACCGTCGCTGCTGGTGAAGAAGTCTAGCCTCTTAATTATCCTGTATCAGTGTTACAGAAAATGCTTCCAAATATTACTCTTTGTTTTCCTGCTGTCAGCCTCCGGCTTATGTAGCAGGCTTTTAAGTATCTCCTTGAGTTAGACTAAGGTTTCCAATATGGAAAGAAAAGGCAGAATGCCTCAGTGTTTGCCCTATGGCATGAACTAACTGTATTTTACAGCCATTCAGTTCAGAGGGAGGATATGCGAATGTTAACTTAAATCTTTAAGAAGATTTTCACATAAATGTAAAGCATGCACTGCTAAAATTCTGCTGTGGATATTAGTGCGACTGCGCTTACAAGCACAGACGAGTGCACTAATGCACTTATCTATTCCATATATTCCACGCCACTGGTCTTTATTCTCATTGGTTGATCATTTCCAACCCAAAACACCAAAGAGATTCAGAAAACTAGGCAATCTAGCAGCCACCTACCAAGCAGGAACACTTTCAATCTGCTTAACTCCTACCACTGAATTTAATTTTAATTAAACAGTTAATGAGCCATGGGATTAATGCCAATGGCTTTTTAAAGCAAACATCTATAAATCATTAAGGCCCCATTTGGAAGGGGAAAGGGAAATGTGCCTGTGGCAGACTGGGATCCTCTGCCTTCTCAAGGGCCTGATGAACCTGAGCCCACGTGTCCACAGAGCCAAAATCACACAGGCAGATGTATTGAGCAGCCCATGTTTAGCACGCTGTACAGGTATCCCTCTCTCCCTCCATTTCACTCACGCAGTAAGAGCTAAAAAGTGCTGCAGACAGGACTCAACCACAACAAACCTTACTCTCTGACATTGCCTCTGCACGCTCAAGGTCAGAAGTAGGGTAACGGCATGAACGACAATAGGGCTCCGACTGGGGCAGCACTGGCATGGTTAGTATGACCAAATGAGCTTTCCCTCCACACTGCTGAAACTCTCTATTTCAAGCCTGGACATTGCTGAACGGAAGGCAGGAAAAGTGTGTAAAAATTTGGTTAGAAAACAGAGTAGCAGCTCCATCACTATGCCCATTAAATTTCATTTAGAAAGCATTTACAGCCTTTAATCAATCATATCAATAATTTGTTGAAGTTCCTCTGGCAGCAATTACACCCTCAAGTCTTTTTTGTGTACGATTCTTAAGTTCCTCCCATCAGGTTGGATGGGGGGCATCAGTGTACAACCATTTTCAGATTTCTCCAGAGATGTTTAGGTCTGGGCTTTGGCTGGGCCACTCATTGACATGTACTTGTCCTGTACACACTATTTTGTTATCTTGGTCATTGTGTTTTTGAAAGATGAACAGGTTTTCATCAACAATGTCTGTATTTATCCTTTATCAATCCTGACAGCATTTCCTGACAGTGTTCCATTTATTACCACATAAACACTACAACAATCCACATGATATTGCCACCACAATGCTTTAGAGTAGAAATGGTGTTGGCCAGGTGATGAGACATGACATGATGCCTGGCATTCAAGCCAATTTCCATCTTTGTTTCATCAGACCAGAGGATTTATTTTATTTTGTTCTGAGAGTCCATCAGGTATCTTTTGACAATTTCCATCAAGGTTGTCAATAATTTAGTCCATTCTGCCATACAAGCCAGATTGGTGGAGTGCTGCAGAGACGGTTGTTCTTCTGGACAGTTCTCCTCTCTCCATACTGTTATGCTGGAGCTCTTTTAAAGGGTTTTTGGTCACCTCTCTGAATAGGGCCCTTCTCGCCTGATTATTGTTTGGCATGATGGCCCACTCTAGGAAGAGTCCCAGTGGTTCCTAGCATCTTCAATTTACAGATGACGGAGGATCCTGTGATCAATGGGATGTCTAATTCTGCATTTTTTTTCAGTACATTTCTCCAGACCAGTGCCTCAGTTACAAGAATTTCTTGGAGGTGTACAGACAGTTGTTTTGACTTCATGACTTGGTTTGTGCTCTGATATGCACTGTAACTGTGTGGTCTTACATGTATGGTGGGAGCTGAATCTGCCACAATTTGAAGATGTGGAAGATGAAAGTGATCATTGGAATTAGCTCAATGCACTGGATACATTTTAAAACAAAATATTTTGGCAAATTTCTATTATTTGAGAAATGAGAATATCCCAGTTTTTTATTTATTTATATATTTTTAAATAATTAAAGTATTGTCAAAATTTTTAGTGTGGTCTGACATATTATTAGCAATTGTATTTTTTATAATGATTTTTAGGGGTTTTCACCTTTTTTTGACAGGACAGTAGAAAGAACTGACAGGAAAGTGTGGGGAGCAGAAAGAGGGAAAGAATCGGCATAGAACCTTGAGGCAGGAATCGAACTCCGGTCGCCATGAACACCACAGTGCATGTGTTGGTGCACTTTCCACTACACCATTGGCACCGACAGCAATTGTATTATTAACAGTAATTCTTTACAATGAATATGAACAAAAAAAATTATTACAGTGTTTAATTTTTTTTGCTTCTTTTAGTTTCATCATAGGCCCAGAGCTACGTTTGGCTGCACTTTGTCTTTAAAGCTACGGGGCAGTATGACGCCGGTCCTTTTCTCGCTTACCTTTTCTCTAGTATCCGCACAATCAGCACTGGCGCCCCCCAGGGGTGTGTCCTCTCCCCACTGCTCTTCTCCCTGCACACGAATGACTGCACTTCAAAGGACTCCTCTGTCAAACTCCTTAAGTTTGCAGATGACACCACACTTATCGGCCTCATTCAGGACAGTGGTGTGTTTGTTTACAGACAGGAGGTTAAGGAGCTGGCTGTCCGGTGCAGTCACAACAACCTGGAGCTCAACACGCTCAAAACAGTGGATATGATAGTGGACTTCAGGAGAAACCTCCCTGCTCTCCCTCCACTGAGCATCATGGACAGCACTGTGGCAGCAGTGGAGTCAATCAGGTTCCTAGGCACCACCATCTCCCAGGACCTGAAGTGGGACACTCACATTGACTCCATTGTCAAAAAAGCTCAACAGAGGCTGTACTTTCTTCGTCAGCTGAGGAAGTTCAACCTCCCAAAGGAGCTACTGAAATAGTTCTACACCTCCATCACTGAATCAGTCATCTGCACATCAGTAACTGTCTGGTTTAGCTCTGCTACCAAATACGATCTCCAAAGTCTATGTCGAATAGTTCGGACTGTTGAGTGAATCACTGGTACAAACCTTCCTACTCCCCAAGCACTGTACTTATCCAGAGCGAGCAGAAGGGCTGCCAAAATCACTCTGGACCCCTCACACCCAGCACACTGCCTCTTTGAACTTTTAGCTTCTGGTCGACGCTACAGAGCACTGTGCACCAGAACAGCCCGACACAGAAACAGTTTCTTCCCCCAGGCAATCTATCTCATGAACTTGGTGAAAATAATTGTGGAACCAACATCACTACTTGCCATACACTTTTATACACATACACTTATTTAACAACACACTTTACATGCCAATTTGCACATAAAAGTTGCACATATAACGTTGTATATAGTAATATAGCTCTACATACACTTGTCTATTTGTATATTTGCATTCACTACTTACTGCTTTTTTATATATTTATTATCTGTTTTTTGTCCTGTCTCTGTAATTCTGTTGCACTGTAGAAGCTTTGTCACGAAAACAAATTCCTCGTATGTGTGAACATACCTGGCAATAAAGCTCTTTTTCATTCTGATTCAGAAAGCAGGTAAGACATAAACAAAAGCTAAAAAATAAAATAAGTAAATATAGGAGAATGTGGTAAAATCCGAAAATGTGTAAAAAATCAGACAAGGTCTTTTCTTTTTCTGGATTGGTTTTTAAAACACTGCGGTTTGGTTTAGGAAAGGGGGCGGGCGGATCAATCTGTGCTTTTTTTAAAACAGTATTGGTTGGGTTAAGAAAAGGGGGAGGGGGAGGGAATCGGTCAGCTGGTCAGTCAGTAAACCAGTCAGTCAACAGCGGCCTCTGGTGGATTTACGCACGAACAGCATGCTTGAATGGTACTCGCAAGAGAAATTTGAGATGTGAAAAAGCGTGTATAGTGGCTTCTGGTGGATTTGTGAAAACAAAAACTGCAAAAAAATAAGCATACCTCCTGGGACGTATTTTGCTCTCTCCAGAAATGTATATTGGGGTACGTAATCAGAATGAGCAAGGGTTGGTTAGTTTAATAAAAAAAAATAATAAGTTGTTCATAGTTCTTGTTAACAGACAGTGAATTAACTAATGTTAGCAAGCATGGGATTTTTACTTGGAACTTTTAAAATTTATTAATACATGATAATAATTCAAGTTGTTCAATCTAGTAAATACATTAACTTGGAAAGTGTGACAATTGGATTTTTTTTAATGAGCTTAGTATAAATATGTGGGCATACTGTTTTCTCACAAATAGACAAAATGGCATGTCGGTGCTGTGCAAAGTCTATTTTTTGACAGTACTGGCAATTTGAAGGCAGGCCAGAGTTATGAGATTTTGCTGTCAGTCTGAGAATCCAATAGAGTTACAATGGAGTCACAACAAGATATTATATTTCTTTTTCATTAGTAAAGAATTAGCAAAATCCACAGGGTTGTAGCATCTATGAAATATAAATATTGAACATATGTATAAATGTATGCATGAAATCCACTTAATAGTGATGGTATACATACAGTACAGTATATAGCATTAAGTAAACAGTCTGTTTATGGGAAATGGTGCTGCTTTTACTTAAACTGACATAAAAAAAAACTGTTTAAATAATATATTTGTTAATCATACATCAATATGCATTTTAATGAAAAGCTGTCTAATGAGATTTTTATTTCAGAAAAAAGCAAAGGAAATATCAACTTCCTCAAATCACCCACACATCATATTGCTTCTAAAGGAATGCAATCAACATCTTAACGCTCCGACCAATGGTGCTCTCATTTGTAACAATTAGTGCTCAGTCACATGCGTGCTTCATGGCTTAAATCCAATTTAAAGCATCAATGTCTTAATAAGTCAGCTTCTAATCATAACTGCTGGCACAGCATCAAATCCCGTAATGACCCATAAATTCTGCTCCATGACTCCATTGATCATCACACTCAGACAAGACGAGCCAGTTAATGCTATCAAGATGTACTTTCATCTGAAGTGTTCATTCAAGATTATGCTGCACATGTATCAGCATCACTGGTTAATCACTAGTGTGTTGCTTTAACTAGCAAGCACACACATACACAGGCACTCAAATGGATTGATTTTAGACCTATATCCTTTTCACTTATATTTTCAGCTAGTATTTAAATAATATTGTTTAGTCAAGGCAAGGCAAGTTTATTTATATAGCACATTTCATACACAGTGGCAATTCAAAGTGCAATGCATAAACAGGAATAAAAGAGACAAGTATAAGAAAATAAAAACAAATAATAAAAGTGATTAAAACAGATTAAAATGAGTTAAAACAGGTTATGATAGAATTTTAAAAAAGGAAAAGAAAGACATAATAGTGGGATCTGTTGGACGTAGCACAGTGCTCATTCAGTGAAGACACAGCTAAACAGATGTGTTATTTGAATGTGCCTAATGTTGGAGCACATCTGATGATTCCTGAAAGCTGATTCCAGCAGCGAGAGGTGTAGTAGGTGAAGGCCGATTCACCCTGCTTCAACTGAACCCTTGGAATTTCTAGTTTATACTGTATGATCTTAAAGATCTGAGTGATCTGTTAGGTTTGTATTCAGTGAGCATATCTGTAATGTATTGAGGTCCTAGGCCATTTAGTTATTTATTGACAAATAATAACACTTTAAAATCTATTCTAAATGTAACTGGTAGCCAATGTAAAGACCCGAGGACAGGTGGGTTGTGCTTTGATTTTCTGGTGCGGGTCAGAATCCTGGCAGCAGCGTTTTGGGTGAGCTGCAACTGTCTGACTGTCTTTTTGGGAAGGCCAGTGAGGAGTCCATTACAGTAATCCACCCTGCTGGTGACAAAAGCATGAGTTTCTCTAAATCCACACTGGAAACAAAGCATCTAATTCTTGCTATGTTTTTTGAGATGATAGTATGCTGATTTACCAACACAATCACAACAATTCGTAACATTTTGACTAATTCGTATGAATTCGTATGATCTAATTCATACAATTTAATACAATTTGCTCATCACTCAATGGCGGTTGGGTTTAGGGGTGAGGTTGGGTGAACTCATGAATTCGTACGAATTAGCCACTAAACTGACAAAACGTAAAATACTTACGTTTTCTCGTGCAATCAGGCTGGACTTACTTAATGCTTTGACATTACTACTCCAACTCATATCTGACTCCAATAAGACACCAAGATTCTTGTCCTTATTTTTTGTTGTTTGACCTTAGAGCCAAGGTGCGCATTCACCTTGAGAACCTCATCTCTGTTCCCAAATGCAATGACTTCTATTTTCTCTGTTAAACTGAAGAAGGTTTTGGCACATCCAACTGTTATTTTCATCAATGCATTGGCAGAGGGTGTCAATGGGGCTGAAATCATTAGGCTACAAGGCTAAGTAGATCTGAGTGTCATCAGCATAGCTGTGGTAAGAGATTTGGTTCTTTCTAATTTTTGGCTCAGTGGGAACTTATAAAAGGTTGAACAGGAGAGGTGCCAGAATTGAACCTAGTCCATCATATTATGAATAATATGGACCAGACATGCCAGACATTGTGGTGAAAAAAAATTGCATGAAGCAAGCTTACTTAGGCAGCTCAATTCATTTTGTATTGTAAGGAAAGTTAAGATAGAGAAAAGCTTAAAATATAATGATGAACAATTTTGTTTAGATGGAGAAAAAAAAACATCCAGAGATAATCATCAAACATTTGAGATTACAATAGTGTAACAAAATTAGCTCAATTTATGAATATTAATGATTAATAATAACAAGTTATTATTAATTATGAATATTCAGAATTAATTTATAGTCAATTTAACAAAATAAATATAACAATGACTTTGTCCACTTGTCTAGTTTAGAAGTTTTATTAAAGTCTAATAAGCTGGTAGCAAGGTATCATTTATTGTGAGCGTTTATGTGAGGCGAAATGAAGACAATCCTATGTCTATCACATAACGAACCAAATGTACATTACATAAAACAAAACAAAGAAAAAGAAAGCGAGAAAATAAAGAGTTTAGATAAAGTTTGTTTATTTTGTTTCACTCAGCTCCACACAACTATTGAAACCACCAAGTATTGATAAAAAAAAATAACACCTTTTTGATAAAGGGGCACAGCTTATAAACGCATGACTATTACCTGCATCTTTGGGTCTCTCTTTCTCTCTTCCTGTGATTTTCTCTGATGCTTGGAAGATGGAGTCTCTAAAGAAGTCGTTTGTTGCTTGTATGGAGTTTGCGGCGCAGATCAGAGGATATGTGAGCCGTGATCTTTAACTGAGTTTACTTGCCAGAAAAATAAGACATGTGGACTCAGGCAGGTCAAGCAGGTACAGAAATTGGGTCTTCCCCGGTGGAATACTTCCAGAGACCTGCCTGGATTTTGGGGTGTAGACGGATTTTAACTATTGGTCGAGTGACACCTATTCTCTACTGACTGACCAATGGTGTGAGAGAAAAAGTTGCGAAGGAAACTTTCCTTGTCTCTGGGCCACTCATATGCATGAGGATCCACCCTGAAGGGAAGGATAAACTTTAACCCACAGTATCAAAGAATGTAAGGCGTATAAGTTATTATCATGCATTTTGCATCATGTGTTGTGAAATAAAAGGAAGAGTAAAATGATACCAAACATGACAATTTAAACACACATTAAGGCAGACTCTATGCATTTCTACATTATGTAACACCTTAAAAGGTCTATTGGTGCATACATCTAATGGCTTTGGCCAACATCTTGGTAGATAAGATGTCACTAGCTATGTTTCCATCCAAAAACCGCGAATTAACTTTATGCGCAAAACTAGATTATGGCATAAAAGATGTGCGAATAAAGCAGCGTTCTCATCCAACGAGTCAAAGCGAACAAAATCTTCACTTCCTGATTAACTGGAGCCAAATATCAACAGTAAAAACGCAATTAGCTGCGGTAGGAGAAGCTGTCAATCTTTTCGCCTTTTAATAAATGACTTGCGCCTCAGAAGACAATCCTGACACAAATTAGGTGGATGGAAACGTATCTAGTGACTTTACTCTCAGACTTTTTGGAGCCATGTACCATACATGTAATGTAGAGCACCCTTCTAGGAGGAAGACTGGAATTTTATCTTCAGACTATGTTACAATGGAAATATATTATTATTATTGACCTTAAAAGGACCCCCCCCCCCCCCCCCCCCCCCCCCCCCCCCCCCCCCCCCCAAAAAAAAATATATATATATTTACTCACACTCAAGTGGTTCTAAACCAGGGGTCTCAAACTCCCAGCCAGCGGGCTGTTTGCAAAGTCAGTGAAGTTACCCAAACTGTTTTTACTATTCTTGCACTGTTAAACTTTTGGTAAAGTAACAATTGGTTGGGACAGAACAATCATTTTTATGTCATTTTAATGTTATCATAAAATAATCATCAAATAATCAATCAAATAATCATTTTAATGTCAAAATGCTAATTTAAACAGCCACATTTATATTTCAGCAGTTGTGTGAAGTGTGCTGATTTGTTGATTTGTGACAGGTATTTTAATGCTTGAATTGTAAACATCATGTCTGTTGTCCTAAGATGCACCAATTACGTCACTTTTTCTTGTTTTTGAATGTTAAAACAGCCCTCCTATGAGTTGTCAGTCACTAAAATGGCCACCTGCCAATTTGAGTTTGAGACCCCTGTTTTAAACCTTTATAAGTGTCTTTTTTTATTTTAAATTCAAAAAGATATTTTAAAGCAAGGTAAAAATTTGTAACCATTTTCCTTCATAGTAGAAAAAAGAAATCATATGGAAGTCAATGATTACAGGTTTCTTCAAAATATCTTATTTTGTGTTCAACAGAAGAAAGACACGTTTGGGACAAATGATGACAGAATTTTCAGTTTTCAATCTTTGAACTGCATTTAGTGAACATGATTAATAATAATAAATTATAGCACCTTACATTGTAAAGTGTAAAAAACGCCTATAAAATGAAAATTATCCTGGAGGTATGCAGACCTTCTTCTGGATCTTAAAGTAGGTCTATGCAACTGTTTTAAAAAGGCCAGCCTTTTTAAGTTTTAAACAACTAACTTGCAAAACTAATCTAAAACAGATTTATGCAACTGGCTCCTGATTTCATTTTGCAATTGCACACTTATTTTTTTCCCTATGAACTCCTTTGATTTATTATAACTCAAAGTCTGAGCGTTCATTGGATTTCATGCTGCTAAATTTGGATAGCAAGTACCTGACAGCTCACACAAATGCACCGCATGCACACAGAGAAACAAACATAATACCCCCACCAGCCAGACTGTGTGATGAAGGCTCCTTACGGCTTCCAAGTGGTTTCGTCAGTTATTGTAAATTCTGCATTTTACTCACACAAAAAATGGGAGTTTAGAATACAGAAAAGAAAATCAATTTCAAACTTTTCAATTTGACAGATTTAATGACTGTAGACCCCCCACCACCTACCTGTGGGTAATATATTTTGTGGTTTTTACACAGAGAGCTATTGTATTATAAAAAGAATTGAATTCCCAGTCTCCAGTGGCCTGTGCTAAATTTACCTTAAACTAAATCACCAAAGCCTACTGGTGCTTGACAGTGAAGGCAGGTGCACAGCCTCTTCTCTGCAAAGAAGGCAAACCACTTTTATACATTTATAAATTTTTTTTCATACCATTTTATATATTATAAATTTAACCTTTCTTTTTTTTTTTTCGTTTGAATTCCTAAATGTGAAACAACATGCCACTATGAATTATTTTACATATACATACATGGAGGTTACATCCCTTTGAACCTTTCATTGGTTGACATACAGTTCCCTCAGCCAATTCTTTTTGATCTCTTATCTTTTGTGTTGACAGTCCACTCGCAACTTTTTACAGTTCAAGTGATTTTCAGAGCACAGGCTGATTCTTCCAGCTTGCCGTCATGAAAACGGAGTTGACTTTGACTGAAAACAGCATCAATGGCCGCTGCTTTTTTCCTGACGAAAGTGGTGTCTAGTGAAGTGTTAACAGTCCTGACACTGCTAGTTTTATGTGTGTCTTGGCATGTCTTCCTGTGAGTCAAACCCCTGACGCATATTTTGTGATAAATAAATAAAGCCAGCGGAGAGGAACAAATACATACTCCAAATAGAAACTGACAGCTCACAAGCAAGTAGATGGAGCCCTCTTTCTTTTCTGCTGACTACTACAAGCAGATGAGAGCAGCACATTGAGTCTTGAATGAGTTTTGCAGTCCCACTCAAAGGACCAAGAGAGTTCCCAAGAGACCGCAAAACTACTATTAAGTGGTCTTCGACAAGACAACAAGCCATTCACATAGAGATGAGCACTCCATCTTGGGAAGGTGAAGGGTTTAAGAGCAGAAATGGATGTTTTAAATAGTAATGACTCACTTTTAGGGTTTATCACTCCATTTTTTTTCTCCATTCCCTGAGGAAGACAGTTCATGGTTAAGCGTGATGATGGATAATCTAATATCGCCGGTGCTTTCGTTCACCTTTGCTCTTGTATGCAGTAGGACTAATTGCGAGACTGTCATCCAGATCTTGTGCCTAAACTCACCATTTTTACAAACCTGTCAAAAAGTGAAGAGCACTGCATTACACGGACGATTAGCCATAATTCCCTTGCTGACGGAGAAGACCTCAGGCGGACTCCATAATCTACACTCAACACCCTCCATGTGCACCCCCTTTGCAAAGCACCTAGCTTTGTCATATAGTGACATTACAATATGCCTTTTCTGACTTGAACCGGTGTCTTGAGACAGGCTGGTAATGGCCTTGTAAATCACATATCAACTTTTACACCTTCTCATCCGATAAACAGCCTCCCAGATGATTCTGCTGGAGCAGAATCAGAAGCTGGAACAATGGTCTACTACATGTTCAAGATACTAATGTGCTTTGTTTAACAACTCCAGTGTGTAAAAGGTATTCTTGTAGCTCAAGCTGTAGGTTTATATTGCAACAGAATGCAATTTTCCATAATAATATATTTTAGAATTGAATGGCAATCATCCTAATGTATTGATTTGGTGCTTAATAAACTTTTCTTAATGACATCAATGTTGCACATAATATTAATAATCTTTAAGGAAGTGTATGGGGTGTTATCAGCTGAGAGGTAAATTCAAAGAAAACAAATCAAATTTGATTTTGTTGACTTCTGAGAAGATTATTATATGACTGTTGTCAGTGTTGGGGAAAGTTACTTTGGTAACACTTTATTTTGATGGTCCGTTTGAGTATTAGTAGACTGTCTGCTTAATATCTGTTGATACTGCTCCTTCAACTGACATTTAACTGACTATAAGAAACTTTGCAAGTACATGCCAACTTACACTAACCCTAACCCCAACCTAACAGTCTACTTATAATCTAATGAGAATTAGTTGACATGTAGATGGAATGTAACTGAAATTCAACAAACAGACCATCAAAATAAAGTGTGACCATTACTTTCGAAAGTAATGCATTACAATATTGAGTTACTCCCACAAAAAAGTAACTAGTTGCGTTCCTTAGTTACTTTTAATCGAAAGTAATACGTTATATTACTTTTGAGTTACTTTTGCGTTACTTTTCCTTTCCTGGCTGAGGTTTGATCTCTTTCTGAACTTGCAGGTGTTTTTTAACATTTTTTTATTGAGAAACTGCATTTAACAACCACCTATATAAGCTACACCTTCATTTCCATTTAAAAAATGTAGGATAAAAAATTATATTTTAAGAACTTTCTGAGCCCGGAGCTATACAAGCTATATAAAGATTAATGGAAGCATGTAAAGTAATGTGTTTGCTACTTTTGTATGTTTTGTGTTATTAGTTAAGTAAATTCACTGTCCATTGAGATAGTCATCAAAAAATGAGTGTAGTTAACTCAAAGTTTACTGAAAGTTAATTCTCTCATTTGAAAATAATTTTGAACTTAGTGCTAGAGGTAATGAGTTAATTAAATGCCTCATTACTTCAACTTAAATGGAGTAAGTTCACAGTACTCATATAAATAAGTTTAACTCAAATGGTTTGTAGCAATCGGTTTCCTCAAACGGTTTGTTGCCTTAACTTATTGGGTTTTACAGTACTCAGTTTGAGTTCTCTTCATTTATCAGGTTTTAATGTGCTCAAATTGTTTCGTTTACTCAAATGGATTAAGTTCACAGTACTCATTAGGATTAGGTTTTGAACTTAAATGGTTTGTTGCAATCGGTTTCTTTAAATGGTTTGAGTTACCTTAACTTTTTGGGTTTTACAGTGTAAGAGTACTAACATGAAATCATTTATATAAGGCAAAAACTGATTTTAAACCTTTAAAATGTTTAATAAAAAATTTTACAGTAAAAACATCCCTAAATCAAAATAGTAACTTGAGCTTTATACATTCAATAAATTGCTTCCCGTGGCCTTAACAAATAAGTAAATAATTTCCCACAAGAGACAAAATCAAAAACAGAGTTGTCGTGAAATGGTTTGCGTCTTCAGTGCTAACATTCCAGATACTCACTCTGACTCGAAATAAACCTAGTAACTCATTAACTTAAAATATTGAACTGTACACTGACTCATCTGCTGTGAAAAAGGAGACCTGGTGATTATGATGAGTGGTAGCCGACTGTCTATTCCCTCGCAGCACGCTCTCTCATTGAGTGTGTCATTAAACCTGACCTGACTATTTTGTAAAAGCCAATTAAGCAAGGTAAAAAGTAACTCGAGTTACCTTTTTTTTAAAGTAACTCAAACAATATTACTTATTTTTAAAAGTAATGCGTTACTTTGCTCATTACTTTGGAAGAGTAATATTATTATGTTACTTACATTACTTATAAAGCATTACACTCAACACTGGCTGTTGTTGTACTAATATTTCAGTGGCATTCAAAATAATAGATGGTTAATAACCATGCATTTTATTTTGACATTCATTTACAGCCCTACTGATGACAAACTTTACTTTGCATCTTGTTAAATCCAACAAATATATCCAAAGATAAATAGCAGCAAACCAAGAGTGGTTTTTAACAGTTTGAGAGAAGTAAAGTAGTTTAACTTATAATAATTACATCTTGAACAATGTGCTCAAAGGTTCAAAGCAAATTAAAATATAAGATCTCAATTGTCAAAACAAGATTTGATGGTCAAGTTTTTAATCTATTCACGTTCGTCCAATGCGTTTGAAAAAGCAAACAGAAATTGGTTTGGACACATCAGAATGCCTTAAAACTTCTACAGAACAAAGTGCTCTGTATTTTGACAGCAGCTGGGGGATTTGAATCCACTGCTGAAACAGTCCAGCTCCTCTAAAATATCCTCCATGACATTTATGTCTTTTATTAGGATGACAAGAGCACGGCAGTTGTGGAATAAAAGGACAACGCGAACCTTTGTGCATCCAGTGTTCCTACAAGTCCTGTTAAAGGCCTTGAAATTCTAACCAGCGACATCTCCTGTTTCACTCCAAGCACTTTCTGTCTGTCACAAAGGTGGATGTTGGTCATAATTATGCCGAGTGCGAAGCCACATGTGCTCTGACTGTTCCAGTCCTCCTCTGGACGACATTGAATGAGAGTGTCCTCACCTGTGATGTTGACACGATTAACTTTCACCCACTGCATATATGGTGTCACTGTAGTCTTTAATCATCCCTCTGTCCTCATGCCCTCAACCACACCTCCTCTCCTCCCCTCTAGCACTTCAGCTGTTCAGAAGGCTTGCCCTCAAACATTAGCTACCTTTACATCAGGACAGCAGAGAAACCGCCAATTACCCATATTCATTCTCACAACAACACAACTGCCCATTATTTATGTGCTGCGCTTTTTATTGCTACAGTGAGACAGCGTCTAGAGGGAAGAACACATCTAAAGTGAAAGCTTGAAAACACTTGAAATGGTTTTCACTTTTGTGAATCCATTGATGATTATAGCTGTAGGAAGGTTTAACTTGATATTTAACTACTCCTATATGTATATCAAAGGGATAGTTCGCTCAAAACTAAAAATATCTGTGATCATTTACTCCAAGGGATCCCAAACTTTTCAGCCGGTGAACCCTAAAATATGCCAGTGACTCGCGACCCCCACATTTCTCAGAGGTGGCTATAGATATACAAATGTTGCACAAACAACAATAGGCCTATATAAACATGAGCATATTGGCCCCATCTACATTATCAGGTCTTGATGCCCAAATCTGATTTGTTGCCTATATCTGATTTTTTTTTGCCTGTTTGTTTACACGTTTTTTTTAAATTGTGACCCATATTCAATTCATGTGTTTACATTTGCCATACAATTTACGAAGTCGTGCATGCGTAAAGGCGAGTTCTATCATGTGCGCCACACTTGCCACGATGAAAGAAATTGTCTTGCTTTTAGCTCTGCAAAGTATGCGAATTTCGTCCAACTTTAAAAATAATTTTGAGGTGGAGGAGGAGGGAAAGAGCTGTCATCGCAGCTTGCGCCTATGGTTTATATATGGTGTCCTCCACTATTCAGAGGAATTTGTGGGTACGAGAGAGATCTCAGGTCTGGTGGGAGCAAATTGTGGCGACTGACCACTTTCCTTCTCCATGTTTCCTCTGTTGTTGTTGTTTACAGCGTTCGCGACTCCAGACACACTCTTCCTTCTACATCATTAAACCACGGAGAAGTACCACATTGTCACAAGTTTGATGACATACAAAACGGAATGCCTCAATAAATCCGATCTGCCTTTATACATGATAGTCGCATTGTCACATCCAATTTATATCTGATTTATTTCCACATATGAAGGATGCCTGAAACCTATCTCCGAATATCCGAATGCATGTGTTTTTTTTTTCCGTGTTTACAAGGTCATAGAACAGATCCGATCTGTGTCACATTTAACACAATTTAATCGCCACTCAGAGATCATCTTCAATGTTCAGTTGTGGCCTGTATTTATTTTTTAATATTTATGATTACCATAAAGGTGTCCTAAAGTTCAACCTGGTGCTATAAAATCTGGGTTGTTAATCTAACATACATTCTAATCTAACACACTATCCTATGAAACAAAATTAAAAGGCTAATCGTTTTTCATTTACATATTGTTGCTTTTTTATGTTACTATTAACTACTATTTTTATCTTCTGTTAATTATAGATAAATATGGTAATTCTAATAGTTCAATCAAATTTATTTGACTTTTGAAAATCACCAAGCTACCCCCTGTCATTGTCCTGAAACCAATACTTTGGGAACCACTGATCTACACAACCTCTATCATTTTGATTCCTTTTTTATGTTCAGAATAATCAAGAAAGTAACTATGTAGAACGACATAAGAATGGGTAAATGCTGAAAAATAAAAAATACTTCAGTATTTGAGTATTAAAGGGTGTTCACCCAAAAATAAAAATGATGTTATTAATTACTCATGTCATTCAAATCTACTGAGGTCGTTCATCTTCTGAACACAAATTAAGATACTTTAGGTGGACTGTGGAGATCTTTTCCTTATATAGCAAGGATCCAAACTTGCTGAAAGTACAGAAAGATGCCAAAAAATCCTTAAAACAGGTCATATGCTTTCGGTGGTCAAATCAGAATATTTTCAAGTTACAGGGGTACTTTAGTTGATCACACTTTATTTTGATGGTCCGTTTGTTGAAGTTACGACATGCCAACTAATTCTCATTATAAGGCCTCATTATAAGATTATAAGTAGACTGTTAGGTTGGGGTTAGGGTTGAGGTTAGGGTTAGAGTAAGTTGACATGTACTTGCAAAGTTTCTTATAGTCAGTTAAATGCCTTTTGAATGAGCAGTATCAACAGATATTAAGCAGACAGTCTACTAATACTCACATATTGTGCACCATCTGAATAAAGTGTTACCCTTTTGTTTGCACATAAAACAAAAATAAAGACTTTATTCAACAGTTTTTTTTCATCAGTGTCAGTATATTGTGCATGTTGACAAGCATTGAGGAATGGCATATCCCACCCTACCCCCAGACACATCTTCCTCTGTTTGAAACAAAGCATAGGCGCATCCGAGGTAATACATCAGCAGACTCGACCAAGCACAATATGTAAGTGTGTGCCTTGACACAGAGAAGAAGAAATGGTTGAATAAATTTGTTGTTTTTGTTTAATGTGTGGACACAATTTTTATCGCAGCTTGAAAATACTTCTATTGTACAACTGAAGACACATGTACTGTACTGTTTAGAGCAGAAGTTTTCAACCCTGTTCCTGAAGATCTACCTTCCTGCAGCTGCAACTTTGATCACACACACCAGTCTTTAATTACCAAGTGCTCTTTCAGATCCTGCTTAGTTGGTTTGAGCCCTGCTCACACTGTGAGATTTCAGCCACGATTTTGTCATTTGAGACAAATTTGGGAAATCCTAAAAGATTCCTGAAATCCTAGGCTAAAATCGGTGATCTTTAATCGTTGGTTTGACATGTTCACTGACAGCCGCTTAGTGCCTGTTGCGATCAGATTTTTCCTCTGATGAAGTTCTGGCAGTGTAAGAAGATTTCAGACACTTTCTTGCAGTGTGACAACAGCTGCGATCAGCGTCAATCCAAGAACCAATAGGAGCGACAAATTTGATAACGCAATCCATGCGACAATTCAAATGACTGGGGAAATGTCAAAACAGTTTTTTTTTCTTCCTAGTTTAATTATTGAGACTTGCTGTGTGCAAAATTGCTGCTACAGATTATTTATGATTGCTGTGAGGAATCAATTCAGAAAGCGGGTGGTAAAAGTGTCACAAGTGGATGACGTCCAACTCTGGGGGCGTTTTCTTTCATGTTTGGCATGTCTACATTGTCGTTCAGTCTGACTTCATGACAGCTGTGAGATCTTACAGTGTGACATGGGAGCCATATTTGTGCAGTCTAACATTTTCGTCCAGGATTCGTCCAGGATTTTAAAAATAAATTACACAGTTTGAGCCAGCCTTAGTTGTGATTGATCCGGGTTGGAGTTAAACTCTGCAGGAAGATAGATCTCCAGGAACAGAGTTGAGCACCCCAGGTTGAGAGCATGCTTTTTGTACATTTATGGACTTTAAACAATTCGGGAACTCTGGAAGTATGGAGAATGATGGAACTGTCAGATTTCAAAATATCTTCATTTGTGTTCTGAAGATGAAAATGGTCTCTGGGGGTTGAAACAACTGTGGAATGTGGATGAATCATTAAAAACAAGATTTAGATTTTTTGGTGAACTACCACTTTAACCAAAAAGTGTTCCCAAAAAAAAGCTTCTTTTGAGGAATAGGATTAACATTACAAGACCATAAGATTTTCAGTTAAATACTGCCGTTTATCTGGGGCATGCCCTTAAACATTAGCTACCTTACATCAGGACAGCAGAGAAACTGCCAATTATCCATATTCATGCTCCCAACAACACAATTACAATTATTTATGAACTGTTCTTTTCATTGATACAGCAAAACAGCTTCTAGAGGGAAGAAGAAATCTAAAGTGAAAGCTTAAAACACTTGAAATGGCTCTCCCTCTCACCCAATTTTACCCTCAGTCTTTTTTTCCCCCCTTTTCCTTTGCTCATTTTTCCTAAGGTGTGCTGTGGACCGCTTCTCTACTAGCCCGCTTATTGTGCTAAAGTAATTACTCCAGAGAAGAAGCTCATGAAGTGGAGAATTTCAAATGATTCCTCCATATTCATGGAGAGTGAAGCATGGAATATAGAAAATGATAAATTAGGAATGTATTTACAGAGAACCTGATGAGGAAGGTTAAAACGATTAGGCCCGATGGCTTTGCCGAGGAGTCTAAGGCAGACTCCACATGAGTTTTCTCCCTCTGATTGGTGCCCCCTGCTGAAAACGGTAATAATGCGCTTCTCTCTGCACAGTATTGAGCATCAGCGGGATATTTACTCCATGCAGGCTTCTCAGGTTATTGAGAGGATATTTTGGCACAGAAATGTCCTGTCTCGCATTTGGAAAAAAGGTCTCTCTACTGGATGTTTGCATGACTCCTTTCCTCCAATTAAGCAATTTTTTCCTCATAAATAAATGTCATACATGCTCTAAGTTTTATTTAAAATAATTAATTTGCCATACTGGTGGATAAATTAAATCTTATAACAATTAAAATGATTGCATTTGGCTATTGTATAAAAAGGCCTAGAGGCTATTCGCTCTAGTGTTAATTGCAGTTATGATTTCTTATTATGTGAATTTCTGCCAGCAATATTAAGTGCTCATTAAACATGTGCATATCTCTTTATTCTACTCTCAACTTAATGTCATCCTATTTCTATTGCCACCATACATCCATATATTCTTTGAAAAAAAATAAATAAATAATAATAATAATAATGATAAAAATAATATATATATATATATATATATATATATATATATATATATATATATATATATATATATATATATATATATATATATATATGTGTGAAATGAGGAGTTTGATTCATGAAGACATAAAGTATATTAAATCTGTCAGTCAAGAATGGAGTTTCTCTGAAAGTCCAAGGAATGTTTTGGGGTGTTATTTATGAAAACATGCATACACACAGATTTGATCTGAGATTTTGTAGGCTGAAATCCACACTAGCATTCAGATTAATAAAATAGTCTTTGACTTGTAAGTGCTTGCCACAATTTCTAAAAAGAAGTATACATTTTTACCTTGTGGCAGAATGTGATTATTTATAAATGTACACATTTTTGCCACTTTCCATTCTCAAGTAAAGGATTAAAGCCCCAGTCAGATCACACGATTTTTATTGTCAGTTATGAAAGTCACTATGTCAGATTATACGATTTTGTCTTGATAAAATCTTGACTTGTCATGGGTAACAAATGTGCAAGATTACACGTTCCTTCACGATCAGTCATCATGTGACGTCTACAACGAGCGTTATTTCCCAAAGCAGTCACAAGTGTTGCTATAACAGTATTTCTTATCTTAATTTAAATGTTGTTGTTTTTTATTTCATTTTGTATCAATCTTATGTCAATCTTGATAAAAACTCAATTAGGCTACATTATTTAAGAGCATTTGTTATGACATTGAAAGGATCAAACGTATATTTCCTTTTTAATATTAAGATATTTTCTTTTAAATCTAAATGTATATTTTCCAGCCATAGGTTGCTTATTAAACACTCTCTCACCTGAACTTGCCACGAGTGAGATGAAGAAAATGAAAGCACATTAGCACCAAGGAAAAATCAGATGCTCAAGACAAAATAATGACATATAAAAAAAAATCGCAAATATATGACAGAGGTTTGTGATACAACAATCACAGTGAAGCATTAATTAAATCCTTAATTTCCACCTAGCGAAACAAAGTAGCTGACGGGTTCAAACCAAAAAAATATTAGCATATTTTTCTTGGAAAAAATATCTTTTTGAAACAAATTTTGTTTGGTATAATTTGTATCTTAATTTTAACGGATTTTTGTTGGTCAGTTTTCTACTAGATGAGCAAGAATAACGAATAACATCTGACAAAGTGCTTCAAAACCAGTCAGTTATATACTTCAGCGTCAAAGCATAAACTCTTTTGTTAAATAAAATTAAATCTAGCCTAATTAAAATTAGGTAAAATTTTATTTTGATGGTCCATTTGAGTATTAGTAGACTGTCTGCTTAATATCTGTTGATACTGCTGCTAAATAGACATTTAACTGACTATAAGAAACTTTTTAAGTACATGTCAACTTACACTAACCCTAACCCCAACCTAACAGTCTACTTATAATCTAATGAGAATTAGTTATAGATAGCATGTAGATGCAGTGTAACTTAAATTCAACAAACAGACCATCAAAATAAAGTGTGACCTGAAATTAAAGTGAAATATACACAGTTTCAGAGAACCTTACATTAAACTGTTTTCATTTTTAATGACAAAATCATCTATTTCCAGTGAGTTCAAATTTAATTAGCTTAATTAAATGATTTGAATATGCAAGACAGACTTTTACAATGTAATAGCAGCACTGAATGTGTTTCCAGATTACCTTGGAAGAACGAACTCTATTGGAAAGCTGAGAGAACTCAGAAACTCGTTGTGAGAATGGAGATGTCTACATATTTGTGCCAGTCTGTCAAATAAAATTGCTTAAAACATTTTAATATTTTAGAGAAAGTAGTTTAAGTTTGCATAACCAATGATTGATCTTATCCACCCGAGACCCATCCAAGTAAGAAAGTATGCAGTCTAATTTTTGATTATCTGACCCACGGATTAACGACAGCACCCGCGAAATAATAATATAACTATATAATATAATAATATAATATAACTGAGAAATAATATAACTGAGGAATGATGTGCTCCTATTGTACAGTGTTACCCACGTGATGTCACTCATCGTGAAGATCGGGGGGAAAAAATTAAACATGCCAGACTTTCTGCGATGGTGTTGTGAGGCGCAATGTCACAATGTCCATTTGTCATTTACAACTCTCCACGACACCCTACGTCAAGGAAATTGTGCCGAAATCATGGCAAAATCTTCTGATCTGACCAGGGCTTTGGACATAGACTGGTGCTATTTTAAATGCTAAAGTTATTAATTTGGGTGTGTTTGTTAGGTGGAAAACTGAAAGCATTCAGATGTACATAATTTTAAGATTTTTTTTATTTATAGATTTCAAAGAAAGCATATTAGCATAAATGACCTTACATGAGGCCACAGATCTTGATTTAGTTTTAAAAACTATAATCCATATGTTATGCACAGAGGAAGCATTTTTAAAAAGCTAAATGTCTTTCTTTGTTTATTCATCAAAGCTCTGAGTCTCTCAGCAGATGAATAGAATATAAAACAATGAGATTGTGACATTTTAATACATAAATCAAGAATGCATTATTAATGGTTGAGTGGAAAATTCTGTGAAAAAATTAATCATGTTGTATTATCAGAAGAAGTGGCTTTTGTTGTTTGTTTTGAAAAGCTTTCAGTAAATTAAAGGATAAAGCTTATATTACAGTACCTTGGCCAAGATAAATTACAGCAAACAGAGTGAGGTTTCAACAATGCAATAAAAGTACATTTATTTTATAGTTTAATCAGTCATCACGGCCTGACACTGACCTAAAATATCCTGTAAAATCATTTACGATCACAACTTTAAGAAAACTTACCTAACTTTTGACTGTTTTAATATGTATTTCAATTGTATAGTTCATTTCAAACTAAAAATATCTGTCACATTCACTCAATATCCATCCTTTCACATCATTCTATTGTGACCTACATAAAAAAGAAGGTAACAGAGGTTTGGAATGACACAAGGGCGAGCAAATGATGACATTTTTTGGGTGAACTATATCTTTGCACTTATATGAGCCTGTTAATCTTACAGTATATGGTGTTAATAATAGTGATAAATCTGTTTTAATGTGCACATTGTGTCAGAACATTGGCCAAAGTGCTCTATAGACTTTACAGCAGTTCTAGCATTTCAGTGTTTGAATATTAATCAAAAAGTCCTTATAAAGAACCTTGTGTTGAGGAATACGATCATACATTATAGCACCATTATAGCATCTTATTTGAATCTTGATATTGCCATTTACCTGAGCGGACATGATTCATTACCCATCACGCTATAGGATTATTAGCTATTACCATGCTATTATGGTGCCGTTGTAGATGATTTGCTCTCATAAAGAGTGAGTCTATTGTAACAACCATAGAGAACATGCCACATTCTGTGTTATTTTCATGAATTGAGCTTTAGAAGAGCATATTTCCTAAAAATAAATAGATATTTAATATCTAAAGAAAGCAATGACAACAGTTTGTCTTGTAAAAATGTTCAAATGTAAAGAACAATAAAAAAAATTTAGTTGTTTATTTAACCCAAGGGTTGAGTTAAAAATATTTTGTGCTTTGTTGGGTTATTTTTTAACCTTTATTTGATTATTTATTAATAACTCAACCAGTTGGATTAAATATTTGGTGCTTTGTTTGGTTTTTTTTTAACCTTTATTGGGTTATTTATTTAATAACCCAACCAGTTGGATTAAAAAACTTGAATTTCTACAGTCAACTGATTTAACTGACACAGAACAGCTGTATTAATTTGTGTACGTAACATTGTTTTTGCGTTATGAAGCTTATTTAAGCTCTAACGCTATAATGTTGTTGTTATTAATTTATCAAATTACCTATTTTATATCCGTTTCACCAGCACTCTTAATTATTGATTATACAATTTCATGGTTAATAGCTGATTTATATTAAATGGATTAAAAAGCTTAAGTGTCTGGAATTTAAAATGTAATGGAAATAAAGGATTTTCAATATTTTTGAAAACTGTATGTTATTTATTTACACAGCCATAATTTAGAAAAAATAAATAGTAGTACTAGTAATAGTTGCAATAGTAATACCAAAATGGAAAAAAAAAAAAAAACATTTAATCAAAATAACCCAATGCATTGTGTCACTGTCACCAGCAATCCAGCTAAAGGATTACAAATCTGTTGGTATATGGACTACAAGTTCCAGTCATGCAACACACACACACACACACACACACACACACACACGCACACACACACACACACACACACACACACACACACACGCACACACACACACACACACACACACACACACACACACACACACACTTGCTCTATTGATTCCACTGCCACAGCTGATCCTGCTCATGGACTGATTACATATGCACATAGATGGCTCACTTTGACACTCTCATGGCTGAAGCTTCGGACACTCTGGTCTTTTCTCCCCATAGACCAATCGCTCACTTTTTTAATGTCTAATAATCTTATTTACTCCCCCCCTACTTATTTACTCCCCCCTACTACAGAATTTCGCAAGCTCAAACTCTAGGTTGACTGCAGCTTAAGTCTTGTTATATTGTTTGTGAACATTATAATGTGGTTTTCATGCCCTGCCTTTGCGTGTTAGACCTTTGATTTGTTGTTTTGTTTGTTTATGTTACCTACTGCCTGCCTGTATTGACCGTTTGCCTGTCTAATGACCACGACTTTGGGTTTGTCTGCATACATTGGTTTGATCCTGATTGTGACCGTTGCAGCGTCCCACTTCACATTACACATTGGCTTTAAATAACCCATAGTTGGGAAGGTGCTATAATAATCTATAGTTGGGTTATATGTTGGTGTATTTTCAAGGGTGTAGAATTGGCATGGACGAAAGGGACGTGTCTCCACCAATATCCACCAATTACTGAAATGGCTCACACTTTATTTTGATGGTCCGTTTGTTGAATTTAAGTTATACTGCATCTACATGCCAACTAATTCTCATTAGATTATAAGAAGACTGTTAGGTTGGGGTTGGTGTAAGTTGACATGTACATGCAAAGTTTCTTATAGTCAGTTAAATGTCTGTTGAAGGACAGTATTAACAGATATTAGGCAGACAGTCTACTAGTACTTAAATGGACCATCAAAAAAAAGTGTTACCCTGAAATGTCCCTACCAATAATTGAATCGACTTCAAAATAAAGTAATGCTCCGTCTATACTCTTAACCTACTCGTTCAGTGTAATACTATTAACCAAGGTTTCATTTGATTTTGGTCTCCATGATTATGTAAAACAATAAATTGTGATAAAACTGTTCAATTGTGTCACACACCTCTCTAAATTTCTCTACATTCATACCTTCTCAAGGCCTGATTGCAGTAAAATCATGTAAATTGTCTTTTGCAGCAGGGGACGGAATTGTTATTTGTATTATTAAGTGTTTATTTTATTTTATTAAGTACTTTATTTTTGTTTTTAAGAGCTCGAAACTGAATGTGTGCTGCTCAGTGCATGAGCTCTAGGGATGTATGTCCCCACCAATGTCAAGAGCGAATCTACGCCCTTGGGTATTTTTAACCCAAGTATTTTAACTGAGTATAAACGAGAATGAATGAATGAACGAATGAATGAATCATTTGCATCTCGTAAAATGTTTTGGTGAATTAAAGATGTGTTTAGGCTAAAAATACGAGGATAATGAAATAAATAAATAAATAAATGATCACAATGATAAATTACACAGATAGAAAACTGAGAAGCCGGAGGAAAATAACTTAATGTCTGCTGGAACCTTGCTGACTAAAGTGAGGTGAAGACCATCTTCCTTCTCATTAATTTCTCGTCTATAGTTTGCTTTAAATGTAATTAACAGAATAGTGTAAAGATCAATGTGTCGTTAAATTATGCTGGCTTCCTTTTGCTGTCTGTGTTGAGATAGGCTAAATGTCTTGTCAGCTCTTTTGAGCATTATATCGCATCTATTATTTTAAAGCAGGCCATTTACTGCAAGGGCACTCCATGGCCGTGGATGTGTACAAGTCATTATAAAAGCAAACAAATATGCCTCCATTCCTTTTCACAAGCATGTCTGTTAAATCTCTTAAAGAACTAAGTGGAGAAAAAAAAGAAAAGGAGAAGAAAAAAATCTCCAGTAGGAGAATGATAATTTTAAGATGCACAGTAGAGCCGCCACAACTTTCTGACAGTTTCATCATACATTACTCCACCATCTCTGGAAATTGACATTGTTGGCTTTGATCAAAGCCAAAACACAGCCATGATATTCTGAAAGAAGTGTTTCATATGATTTCTGTGACAGACTGTATGTCTTCAAAACACTATCAGTGCTTGAAGGGATGTAGTCTGTGTGCATGCGATCCGTTAGAGAGAGAGAGAGGGAGTAGGAAAGACTATAATAGAGGGAGGGAGAATGTGACTATGCTAAAAGCAAGATGTGAGAATGAGACCATTTGTAAGCACAGAGCAGAGAGAGTGGTCAGTCGGAGCAAGCTAGTCCCAGCCCGTTTGTATCACCAATGGAACGAGGGTTTATTCCTTACACACGCATGATGAATATCCAATATTAGGGTTCGGACACAGAAAATGAATGGCTTACAATACAATGCGACAGAAGCAGTGATGTCTCCCCCCACAGAGAGAGAACTCCAGGCCTCTTGTGTTCGCTCTTTCCATTCATCATGATCAGGGCACAGTTTGAGGCGCTGACCTGATTGGTGCTACATCTCCCACGTCACTCTGGAGAATAGACACTTTCTTTGTCACCCGGGCACCAAGAATACCATCAAGCTTGTTAGGAAGAAGATAACTCTCTTTTAGTGAGAGGGGGGCTGTCTTGGGAGGACAACTCAAAAGCGGCCTTATTGCAACACTGTTATTCTATTGCTCTTCTTCTTTTTTTTCTTCCTCTTTGCTTTGTTTTGTCTGCAATGAGATTTTGAAGAGATGCTCACAAAGTGAGCTTTTGCTTGTGAACACAGACAAAGCTTAATGTTTAATTAGCCATTGATCTAAGCCGCTCTAAAGATAAATACCAATGCACAGGACAATTATTAAATTATTTCATTTGATACATGAATTTAAGATTAGATATATGTAGCATACATTTACTGGCAACTATATTCATTATGCCTTGCTTATGCTGGGTTGGACCAACGTTTACCTTCAGATGTGGCTGGAAAGTATAGTGTGTCATATTGGAGAGATATAAACAAAATAAGTCTCTTTTTTACATTTCCTGATGTTAAAATAGAATCCAGATCCCTGATATTTTTTGAGGCCCACCACAATTTGATGTAGGAGTGTGGTTTTCCCCGCCCATAGAATTGACAGACAGCTGCGTATTAACATGTCTTCATAGTAATGCTTATAAACAGATCCACAAGACAGGAATTGTGCTAAGCAACTGGGATTAAAAGATCTGTTCAACTCTCTGTGATCAGCTGCACCTTGTAATAAAGTAAAGTCTCTAGTAATGTTTAAAATTTAATTTCTCGTCATTTTGTACTTTTATTAAGCAAAAATTGTAGTAATCGTTACTACAGTGAATGAAAACAAAATTATTTAATGTTTGGTAAGACAAAAGACAAGAATAGTGACTAAAACCAAAACAAAAAGTCACTGTGCACTGTAGCACTGCTTGAAATCTGAATTTGGCAGAAGTGAAAAGGCTATTTTTTTTGAAAGACATTGTGAAGTGAGATCAATAACCTAAAGGATCATCAAGGGGACAATCATTGTTGCATATCTCAAGATCAGAAATGGCCTATGGGCTGTAGCACCTGCGAAAATGCTGTGTCTGGAGCAAACTTCAAGCACAAGCGCCTTCTCCCAGATGGGCTCTGTGAGCGGGGCTTTGAATCTGAGGCTGTAGATTTAGGCATATAAATGACGCCGACACCTTATCGTCTGCCTTTGTGCTTTGTGCTTTTCCCCCACTTGTACCTGATGTGAATTTCATATCTTTACTTCAATGAGCGCGGCACCCACTTTGGCCTCCTCCCTCATCACCTGTAGACAGACACAACTCTGCCTAGGGACGATGCCGCTGCGACTAGATCTGTCATCCTAGCAGAGGGCGTAGTTAACTTGGCACTAGAAGCCTAGTGGTACAGAAACTCTGCCGTTTAAAATAAAAGAAACATGAAATGCCTTTTGATGTCAGAGAGGTTCACCTTGCTCTGAACAACAGCCCACATGGGAGCGACATGCCATGAGACAGTTTGTTTGAGGGTAGCGAGATGCTCGGTTAGAAAGCCGCATTCAAAAAAGCAAAGAGATACAAGGGCGACCACAAAGAGACAAATTTAAACAACCAAACATTTATCAAGGTGCATCCACAGAGGAAAGTAAAAGAACTGAAGCCTTTGCCTAGTTTGAAACAGAACTTATCTCTGACTTTGGCTTTTCTAATAAAGTTTGCTTTATGGGACAAGACAAGAGTAATCCGAAAGGAATGGAAGTTGTCTCCCTGAACAGTCTTTCTGTCGTTATAGAGCTTGAGGGTTCTCTCCATCTGTCACATCTGTCATTTCTGTTATTGTGAAGAAATTGATTTTTATATTGTTTCAGCGGAAAATGCCCCCGAATTGAGATCGCTTATAGGAAGAAGTCACAGAAACATACACTAACGTACACACCCGCACTGTCATGCACAAGCGCAGGCAGCTTAACTGTCTGAAAGAATCTTGCCCAGCGGTTCTGTGAACACTGACGCACAAAGAGTTGTCAGAACAGCGAGACATGTTTTCAAAACCAATTGTAGTGATTCTGGCCAGGATTAGAACAGACTTCACATGCATCAAAACAACTACGGCAGTAATAAGACCCACCACTGGTCTGCATCAATTCAACCAAAGTCAAGCTATGACAACAATCAATCTTAACAACGTTATAACAATCTCCTTGGAAATATAGGTTTGAAGAACAGCTTGATTTGACAGTTTACTTCAAATAGAAATGTACTCACTATTTACTCATCCACGAGTGGTTTCAAACCTTTATGGGCCCTGTCATTTAACCGGCACAATAAAGTGCAGGACGTGTATGGCGCGATTTCTTGCTATTTTCAGACCAGCACTCTGATTTTCACGTTTTGCACCATGGTGTTTAAATAGCAAATGCATTTGCACCATTTTGTGGATTCAAGAGTGTGCTGGTTTACTGCACCATTGACCAACTAAAAGCAGATCTAAAGTGGGGGGTTTTCAGTTTATTCATGGCAATTTGCATTTGTTATGCTATTATTACAGTATTATTTATTATATGCATATTTATATTTGTTTTAATAAAAACAAGTTTAGATTTGTTTGCCTGTCGGGTTTGGAGAGGTGTACATCACCATATGGGCTATAAGAACAGGACATGTGTTTGGATATAACTCAGTTTTTTTGGCCACACTTCATTATTATTGTTCATTTATTCATTTGCAGGAAAATAGAAAGGATTTTAGAAATAGTTTTGAAACTAAATCTTAACAAACTGAATTAAATATGTAGGCTAATGGATGTCTTCAGTAGAGTGCGCACAACACCGTTTCCATATCCATGAAAGTAAAGGAGTAAATGAAAGAGTATAAGTAAAGTAAAATTGGAAGAAGCTTGTTCTTTATCTGGTCTTTTTTAATGGTCCATTTAACTGTTTTCTCGCTAGTGAGGCATTCAGTTTTTCCACTTACAAAGTCCGCCATGTAAATAGCAAATATGCCATGGCGAGACGCAACTGACTCTTAAAGGGAATGTGAGATGAGACTCTGATTGGTTTAATGCATTTTATGCTCTAAACACACCTATAAACCATTAAAAGAATAAGCACAACCCTGTTAGACCATGCCCCATAGTGCACACTGTATTTTTCCCTCCTTAAAATAGCAAAAGTTGATTCAGACACACCCTTAATGCTTTTGCGCCATGCACTTTAGATTTTGCACCTACTGTAGGTCATTAAAATAAAGCCCTATGGGTTACTTTCTTCTTCTGAACCCAAGTTGAAAACCTTTAACCAATGACTTCCATAGTATAAAATGTAAATAGTAAATTGTTACAGGTTTCCATCTTTCTTCAAAATATCTTCTCATGTGTTCAACAGAAGAAAGAAAAGCATAAAGGTTTGAATCAAGTGAAGTAAATGATGAGAGAATTGAGCCGAGCCAAAAGTGAATAATTAACCAAAAACACTAACCCAAACACTTGTAATGATATAGAATTATCTGTTTCAGTAGATGTTTGTTAGATGAGTTTGCTATAGCTTTGCTCATACAATGGCAAACCGAAGCAAGCTACTGATATCTGAATAAATATCTAATAATGAAGCCATTTCTTATCTATGCTTTGATGGAATCCAGCTTAAAAAGCAAGCAATTATCCCATCAAAATGAAATGGAAAATTGATTCAAGTTAACAAAATCTATTGTAAAATGACTTAAAATGATGTTTCATTCAAATGGTGTACAGTCATACTTCAATGCATGTTAAAATAATAGAAAGAGCCATTCATTTTTCATAGTAAAAAATAATGGCCTTAGAAATTGAATAGCAATATTCTTACTTCCTAGTGAATTTCAAGATAATGTAGTCAGTGATATGTTCTATAAGTGCCTTATTGTTTTTGTGAAACAATGTGAACAAAAAATATCATGTTTCTCCATTCATAGACAAGCATTGCATGAGCTTTGATAATTTCCACAATTAAAAACTTCTTACTTTTATATGAAGACATCATTAATATTGTGCAGTTGTAGTGGTCTGAAATAAGGAATTTGGCGGAAGGGAGGGGCACAACAATTTCTCAAAAGCAATTATAGCACATAAGAAATAAAACTGATTAATGAAGCAGAGAAAATCAGTTGTAAAAAGATGCACTATCATCCCTTTTCAGTGCCCCCTCTCAAGTTCTACATCTCCATAAGTGAATTCATAGGCATTTAAAAACATAGAAAGGCTATTTAATCTCTGGCCTTGCACATTAATGTTTGAATCATTTAACACTTATGTGAATCACTTTTACCATGTACTGTATACTGTACATGAAGCTGAATGATATGATATCATTTAACATAAATGGCAACAAAATAATATGAAAAATAGAGAGCGAGAGAGGAGAACAAAAATAAATATTATTATATATTAACTATTACTATATACTACTGTATTCATACATACAGTAGATGCATTTCATTCTGCATACCTTCTGAGGAAACGGTAAACAAAAATAAAAACAAAACAGGTATACAATTTCCCCCATTTTATATGACAGCTAAAAAATCTATATTGTTGATGCATTGTCATTTCTGGCATGTAATTCATCAGATTATACTCCATCAAAGACATCTATAATATGACTTAATAATAACATTCAAAAGATAAGAAACCATCATATATTCTTCAGATTTTAGTTAATGAGTTCATAATATTAATTTCAGTCATTTGTTTTTTTGATTATGATGGGTACCTATCGGTATTGTGCAAATTTTGCAACATGATGACAACATATGATGCAACATGATAGCAACATAATGACTAAAAGGATGACATCTCACAAGCAACAAAGCACCCGTAGCTCAAGAGACTTCTAAAATGCTTTAAGAACAAGGTGTAAAGGGATTTTTCAACCACGCTGATTTTAAGTGAATTAGATCATAATTAAAAAGAAAATGCAGAGCATGGATTTTACTTGGGAGATAATCAAATATAAGCTCTGTCAAAGTGGAATGTGTATAATATTTTGTATTGGCTTAAAGAAATAGTTCATCCAAAAAATAATAATAATAATAATAATCTGTCATCATTTACTCATCATAATTTTTTTCCAAACATGTTTCTTTCTTTCTAGACATCCTTTCTTCTGTTGAGCACAAAATAAGACATTTTAAAAGAAAGCCTGTAACAATTGACTTACTTTGTAGGAAAAACAAATACTATAAAAGTCAATGGTTTGCAATTTTCATTTTAGTTTTTTGGATGAACTATCATTAAAAATCACTATTTCATTAAAAACACAAGTTTTCGAGATACTATACAGCCCTATATAGTATACTACAGTATAATAATAATTATATTTTTAATATAGTGCAATTAAAACTTAATTCTTAAAGTGCTTTACACAAAAAATACAGATATAAACAATTTATACAGTAATAACAGTAAAATTGAACCATTCAAAATAAAAAGTAGATAAAACATTCCAATATCTAGAAACATAAAGCACCTAACAAATAGGTGAGTGTAAAGTAGTGTGTTTTCAAGGATGCTTTAAATAATCAAAAAAATTCAGCTTGTCTAATGTTATAGAGGAGAGAGCTCTAGAGCCTCGAAGCCAGGTAAGAGAAAGCCCGGTCACCCATAGTGCGTAGATGAGTGGAGGGGACAGTTAAAAGACCTGTGTCTGAGGAACAAAGGTCACATGAAGGGAAGTACCATGTTAAAAGTTCAGACAGATAATGTTGAGCCAAACCATGCAGAGCCTTGTATGTGAGCATGAGAATTTTAAAGTCAATAAGGAATCTGACTGGTAGCCAATGGAGAGATTTCAAAACTCTGATTTTAGTCCCTGTCAGAATTCTGGCTGCTGAGTTTTGAACGTATTGTAGTTTATTAATGTTAGGTTTGGAAACACCTGCTAGTAAGGCATTGTAGTAGTCCAGGTGGGAAAATTAATCAGTTTTTGTATCACAGAAAAGGACAGCATGGGGTGGATTCTTGAAATGTCTTAAAGTCTTTACAGTGGTCAGCACGTGGGGGTCAAATGATTATTCCCAGCAGACACACAAAGTCATAAGACGTTAATGTTAGGTTAGGTTTAGGTTGCTAACGTCTAAGAACAATGTTATTTTGATGTCTAATAATGACATGAACTGACGTTGATATTTTGTTGATTTTAGGTTGTGTTGGAAAGTGACCAAAATCCAACATCGAGCCAACATCTTAAACCAACGTCATATTGATGTCAAACACTGACATTTATTCATCAGGTATAGCAGCCAAAATCCAACATCTGATAGACGTCATTGTGGTAACGCCCACACAATGTCAAGCTGTGACATCATTAGGCGATAATATTTTGTTGTTTTTAAGTTGGGTTGGAAAACGACCAAAATCCAATGTCTGTCCGATATTGGACATTGACCTGACATTGGGTTCTGATGTCCTGTGCCTGCTGGGTTGTCAAATATTACCCCCAAGTTCTTTAGTTTGGCCTGAACTTCCACGACAAAGTATAGCATAGCATAGCACAGCATATAGTATAGTATAGTATAGTATTCTGTAGTATCAAAAAGTTAGTAAAAATATACAATCTACCCACTGATGGATGGATGGATGGATGGATGGATGGATGGATTGATGAACAGATGGATGGATGCATTGATGGATGTTAAAATGACCATTTGGTTTTGAGGAGCTTCAAGAAGGTTTAATGTCATGTCCTGTTCTTTATGTAGCAGAAGACACGATTAGAGCCCTTTCTCCTTCTTCTGGCTGGAACAAGACCTCAATCTCGCGGTATCTCCACTTTAATCAAATCCCTGCTTTTTCCCTGCCACAAAACTGTCAGTGGCAGAAAATAAGCCCTCCCTCATCAAAGAGGGTCTTCAATTGATTTTCAGGCTAGGGGAGAATTTTATTCAGAAAGTTGGAGGCAAAGAGAGGAGGGGGGAAAATCCACCTGCATCCCACATCAGCCAAATTACTTCTGACTTTTAATTTATTTCTGCAGGAAATGGAAAGCTACATCCTAACCACAGTCAATAGGGGAGCCGAGGAGAGGGGTGTAATCAGGCCGAGATCCGACTCCACCACCTCGTCCCTGTCAGCTTTAATAGGCTCTCCAAGAACACAATCTGCTCCCTCCGACACACTCCCACATCTCCTAAAAACGGGGTCCTCTACCCATCGGCCTCAGGCCATGTCCCCCTTAATGACAACTGATCATTTTGAATGTCACACCATGTTGAGTCTCAGACATGACGAGACTCCTCCATGATGATTTCTCAGCCTGGCAAGCATACACCTCAAAAAAGTGGACATCTTGGTGCTTTTAAGCAGATTAGTCCATCATCGTGTAGAAAATTACAAACATTCGCATTAGTAGGGAATGAGCTCATGTTTGTGTGCTCATGTTCAAAGAAATGTTTTCCCTAGTAGAAAGCCTACAACATCAAGGTCACAAATGACTGGCGGCACACTTGAGGCTCTCTTTCTGAGAGAGGAATGTATTTGTATGGATACCCTGTCAGTGTCACTCAGGGGAGGAAAAACTGGTCTGATAGATGGAAAATCAAAAAAAGTTTCTATCGCCACAAAATGCAAAATGATCACTCAAATTGAGAATGAGATGAAGAATAAGGGGTGGAGTGTAGAGGGAAAAAAATGTATGAGCTGCTCTTTTCATTTCATTTGAGCAAGAAACAGAGCGATGCTTTTGATGGTATAGCCGCTGGGCGCAGAGCTGAATGGAAATGGATTTGTGGAGTGTCCCTGACTCACAGATCAAGTTTTATCTTTGTGCAGTTTGCTATCCTCCAGACTAATGAACCATCTTTGAGAGGAGATTAAATGGCGGGAAAAAACAATCACAGCCCCTGGTCACTTCCATTCTGCCTGTGCTCTCGGCATATCACAAACCCTCTTAGTGTTACATTGGACTGCCTGCTGTCTAAGTGCGGCGTCCGTTCAGGGCAGACTACCACTGTGAAGCAAACCAGCAGAAATTCTCTCTTAGAGTGAAATGAGTGAATATTTTACTCCATCAGTCCTTTCTTGGCTGTACCACACATGCAAATGGCCAAAGATGGAGGAAATGAAGCGCCCCGATTGTTATTGTGTGCTTTTAGTCAGTTTTTCCTCTCTTGTTTTGGTTGACATCTTCTTTGTGATGGGTCTGCGTTGATGTGGGTGGGTGATGTGCTGGAGAGCCTCTGCTTTGGTCTACGCTCTCGCTCTGACAGATGCACCCAAGGGAGATCGGCTGATGTCCAGGAGCACTCACCTGTCAGAGAGTTTGCATGCGGCCTGTTGCCTTGGAAACCAAAGTGCCCCAAACAGATGTGCTGAATGAAAGGTGAAGAGGTAAACAAAAAGCTACTTTTTTTATGCATCTGCCCGGTGTTTTCACATTCATCCTTCACACACAGTCTCCTGATAGCTTGTTTCAGCAAGCAGATGCCCCAGCGCAGCTCATGAGCCACTGATAATAATTGTGTGCTATTAAAAGTGTATGAGATGAGGTCAGCCATCAGTTCTGAGTTAATGAGTGTTTTACCACAGCATCGGCAAAGCTTAGACTGGAAAAGTTGAGGAAGTTTTGGGAGCAGATTTATACATTTATTTTTATTTGCGTAGTTTCTGACACAGTGAATAACAAGTGTGAGGTATTGAGATGGCATGCCAAGGTACTAGTGAAAAAGTCAAGAGTCAATTTCCCTGGAAAGGATTTGTTTTTGTTTGGAAAAGCACAAATTTATCCAACACACACACACACAGCAGGATTTTCAATTTTCAATTGGGTGACTATAGCTATTCTTAAAGCAGAGCAGGGGAAGAGTATAGTGAGCTAATAGAGCCAAAGATCGGTCACAACTGAAGGTCTGCCTACACTACCTGACAAAAGTCTTCTCGTCGATCCCAGTTGCAAGAGCAACACATATTAACGACTTCTAGTTGATCATTTGGAAAAGTGGCAGAAGGAAGATTTTTCCGTTGAATCATCTGTTGAACTGTATCCTAATCATCACAAATACTGCAGGAGACCTATTGGAACCCACATGGACCCAAGCTTCTACAGAAAACAGTCATGTCTGGTGAAGGAAAAAATCTTGGTTTGGAGTTACATGGGGGAGATCTGCATAGTGGATGGCAATATCAACAGCCTGAGGTATCAAGACATTTGTGCTGCCCATTACATTACAAATCACAGGAGAGGGCAAATCCTTCAGCAGGATAGCGCTCCTCATACTCCAGCCTCCACATCAAATTTCCTGAAATCAAAGAAGGTCAAGGTGCTCCAGGATTGGCCAGGAGGAGGAGGCATTGAAGATGATTCCAAAGAATCTTGATGAGTCCTGCAATAATGCTTTCTTTGCCATTCCAGATGACTTTATTAATAAGTTATTTGAGTCATTGCAGAGATGTATGGATGCAGTCCTCTAAGCTCATGGGAGTCAGACACAATGTTAATTCTTTTTCCTCTGCACCATGACTTTATATTCTATACTGTACATTATTTCTGTTAAGTGACAAACTTTTGTCTAAGCAAAGTCAGATTTTACTGTCCTAATTAAATAAATAAAAATCAAGGCAGGATCATCTTTTATTTTGGTAAAGTAAGCATAATCTAGAGGCCTTTGACTATCATATCAGCCACTTTTGATACCAAATGATCAACTAGTAGTGAAGTTTATTCTTTGTTGTTTATAAAATGTAGATAGGTGACAAGGCTTTTGTCAGGTAGTGTAGTACATTTCATTAAGTTTATTTTTGGATACATTTATTTTTAACCATGCTGTTTTTATTAATGCATTTACTATTTCTAATGAATCGCTACAGCTTGCTTTGGTGTGAATTGCTTTGGTAGGTCTTTGTCCTCCAAAGAGATGTTAAAGATCAAGACAGGCGAATAATTTCTCTCTACTGTAAATGTGTCTGGCGTATGGTGAATTGACTCTGCCCCTTCTATGAAGCTCCATTTGCTGACATCATCAAAAGAGGCCACAATAATCTCCTGGCCTGCTGCATTAGCTGTTTGTTAATTCACACAGTCCCAAAGATCAAGGTTTACAGGCTGCTTCTGGCATACTACCAGGTTTAAAAGGGCATTTCTGACAAGTTTTGCCATACTTAAGAGACAAAATGAGATTGGTGTGGGCATGCTCCAAGGCAGTCGTCAGGCCTTTTAGGGAGAAATTAGAATTTTTGACTCTGGAGGTGCCTGTGTCTGTCTCATTAAGGCAGGCTGATCACTGATGACAGGCAAGTCGAGTCACTTCTCATCTATTTCTGTCTCTAACAATAAGCCTAAATATTTAAGCACATTACCTGGGCTCCCCGTTGGGCTATGGGAGCTTAATGCGAACACGAGCAGAGTGACATTTAAATAGCCATCCCGTGACACATGATGTACATGAATTAGTCTGAAACCTTGAAATCGACCGAATGGCGGTGTGATGCTTTTGTGTTGTGACTGAGGGAATACGTGCTGTCATAATATGGTACTCTTGATTGAGCAAAGGGGAGACTGCAGAAGAGCCTCTGTGAATCAATTTTAGTGATTTCAGCCAAAGCCTCTTCATACCACTTGTTTATGAGAGACTGAACCTCAGTTTCACACCATCCTCAAGTGCTGTTTTCATCATTGGCTTTATTTTACGAGGAAGTGTCCGGGTTAATTCCCCTGGCTACCCTTCTCTCCCTCTGTCCTGTGAGATCATTTTTTCCAGCATTAGGTGCTGTGAACCCTTGACTTCAATTTCCTCTCAGTGGCGGAGTGAGATCAGGAGACTACTTCAAAGCAGGATACCATGCTACAGCACCAGCTCATATGGCAGCGTTAAAAGCCAGGGTGACTTCGAGGGCCACTGTGGACTTGGTCTGCACCCGCCCCTCTGAAGTCTTTGCAGCTCATACTTTATATGCTGAAGAGCTTTTGACCTCTTTTTTCACGCCAGACGCCTCAGCATTTCAAATGATTAATCTATTCTGAATGTGATGATCAACTCATTTCAACCTAAAGGCCTCTGTGAAAAAAAAAGAATAGCGCCAGTTTCATTTTGTAGATTCCCAGGCAGTTGAAAAGCATGGTTTTCACTTTGTCCCATAAAAAAGCCTCATGTTGCACAGGTGCTTTTTCTTTCTTTTTGCAAGGACACACACGCACACACCAACAGGCAAACACAAACACACACATTCCATTGACCAACAGCCATTAGGCACCAACCTGGCGCTCTGTGTTCATTGAAGCTTCACTAATGCATCAAACACATCTGTAATTTATTGTAATTAACACCATCTCATTTGGATAAGTAATGACACAGCGACTTTTGATGAATGGCGATTACCCATTTGGTGAATCATCTCAAAAGAACAGGTGTTGATTATTTATATATTTAGCAAAGAGTCGGTCATCAAAATGCAGAAATCATCTGCCAGTGCCTCAGTGAGTGACTGTTAATTGCTGTCTGGTTTCATTATCTGAAATGCTCCTGAGGAGTCAAACACATTTTGGAATGTGTTTATATATTTGGTTTTCATATCGACATTATTATTATTATTATTATTAATATTAATATTATTATTATTGTTATTATTATTATTGTTGTTGTTGCTGTTGTTGTTGCTGTTATTATTATTATTATTATTATTGTTGCTGTTGTTGTTGCTGTTATTATTATTATTATTATTATTGTTGCTGTTGTTGTTGCTGTTATTATTATTATTATTATTATTATTTTTATTAGTATTATTATTATTATTATTATTATTATTATTATTATTATTATTATAGACTGTATATCTATGGTATCCTATCATATCTATCTGTGTATCCAGCTTGCTTATTTATAAATAATCAAATTACAATTTGTATTTTAATTTATTTAATTTTTTAATTGTCTTGGTATGCTGAAGCATTAAAAGTTTATTGTACTAGATACTGAAGCTAAGGGCCCAAGTCCAACTCCTGGAAAACAACCCACACCATAATCCCCCTCTAGCAAATGTTATCAACATGGCACAATGCAGTCAGGCAAGTACTGTTCTCCTGGCAACCAAAGATTGATCCATTGAATTCCCAGAGAAGTGTTATTGGCCACCCCAAAGAACATCTCTCCACTGTTTTATAGTCCAGTGGTAGCAGTATTTTAAGCCCGGGACACCAAGATGATGCCAAAAATTTACCCTGACTACTATGTGTCTGACTACTGAAAAACTATGTGTAAACACAAAAAGATGGCAACAGATTGAAATAAGAGCATGCATAATGTCTTTCCATCTCCTTTCCTGATTCAGCCAAAATCCTATTGACGTGAGCTCAAAAAACAGGTGATGTGTGGAACACACCAATCAAACTAGCCTGACAGATGCTCACAGACTAGCCGAAGCTGCCCAATGGCTGACCGTCGACTTCATGAGTCCCGGCCTTTACAACACTGTATCAGACACTTTTCATTACTCTTCAATGGAAACCCATTCCAAGAAGCTTTATGCATTGTTCATACCACATCTTGCTTCCCCTTCATTCCAATACCCCTCTCAGTGGGATATTTAGTAGTGAGGAAATTTCATGAATGGACTTTTTGCACAGGTGCCAATAGTACCACACTTGAACACTTCACTGAGCTCCTGAAAGTGACCCATTCTTTCACAAATGTTTGTTAAAGCAGTCTTCATACCTAGGCGCTTGATTTTATACACCCATGGCCATCAAAGTGATTGGAACTCCACCAGAATTCAATTATTTGAAGAGGTGTTCCAGAACTTTTCTTTCTTTCTTTGGCTAACCTTAAGGCTGTATTAGAGGTGTGTTGAGGTCATTCTTGGTACTGCAGTCATGTAAGTACCAAGCTTTTCTTTCTCACCTCCTCATAAATAGAAAGAGGCAACAATCGACTTGCAGGTATCCACCATGAAGAGGAGGCAGATGGCAAGCCCAGCTGTTCCCAGGTTTTGGAGGCAGGCAGGATCCTGACTCATTCTCCCCAGGGCCCCACCAGCTTCAGTGGGGAATTTACCGAGAAGCTGTGAGTATTGGCGGCCTCTCCTGCTTTACTGGTCTGGGGGCAAGAGCTCCCTGTCTCTCCCCTCTGCCTCTTACCCAGATCTGTTTTGTCAAAGTATATGTTTAAGGTGGAAGATGTCTTATATTAGCAAATGTAGAAGAAGCAGAATTGTATATGTGCTCTCAGATAATAGTGGCACCCTTGGTAAATAAAAAATAATAATTATTATTTACACTTTTAATCTTTTGCTCAACATATAAGTTACTGATTATGTCTTGCCTCAATGTACTGTTTGGCTGATGGCTTCAGTAGCTGAAAAAGTCCAAGAATAACAGTTGGATCTTGAGTCAGAACCCTTTGGGTCTAGTTTGCACCAAACATAAAAATTCTGTCATTATTTACTTATCATTTACTTGTTCTGTACTGTTTTTTTCTTTATGTTCTTTTTGTTTCCTCTTGAGCACAACATAATATATTTTGTATAATGTTGGAAACCTATATTTATTGAATTCCGTTGTGTAGGAACCTAATACTATGGAAGTCAATGATTAAGTAGCATTTTTCAAAACTTAATCTTTTTATGATCATCATAATAAAAGGGGGGGGGGGGGGGATTGAACTGTTTTGGTAAAGATGTAACTGGTAAAGTAAATGATAATTACATTGGGTAAATTAGGGTGAGTAAATTATTATTATTATTATCAATATTTTCATTATTTAGCCAGGAGATCACATTGAGACAGTACTGTCTCTTCTTCCAGTGAGACCTGGTCCAGATGGCAGGCAACACATAGTTTTACAAAAAAGTTCTACAGTAAAATCACAAAAAAAAATCATCACAAAATCATCATAAAAAAAAGATCAGATCATAAAAAAACTGTTACAGGTATTCAGAGAAACTTTTCCCAATGAGTGAAGTTACAGCAGCATTGCCATGGAGTGTTTTTCTCCATGCCTGCTGGCTGCCTCATTTCTATTGGGCACACGCGGTCATTCGTCCTAGCGCGCTTCATTCACAACACTTCAAAAAACCTGATAGTCCCAGCCTCACCCAGACTCTGCCTCCAGTGGCCCCCAGGTAATTTGAGTTTGAGACCCCTGCTTTAGAGTTAATATGTACAAATTAAATTTTTTCCTTTGATATAAAGATCCATAAAGAACCAATCTAAGGAATCGTACAAAATACAGTGATGCGTGCGTGAGTCTGCACCTGTGACAAAGAGTATTACTGTGTGATAAACAGAATCTAGTTTTCTAAGTAGAGTAGCAGCTGCATGCATGTATAGATGATCAACATAAACAATTAATAAGGAAAAAAAAATGTTTGACCGCTATAAGAAACTTAATTTTAGCCTAAGCTTTTTCAATAACTTGTCAATGTGTATATAGAAGGTTAATCTCTCGTCAATCCAAATACCTAGATATTTATAAGAGCTAACTCTTTCTATTGGTACACCAATCGAGGATGTGACTGTCTAGTCTGTTACCTTAGTGCGGTCATGGCTAAAAATCATATATTTAGTCTTTTTGAATTTAAAACCAATTTTATATCCTGCAACGTGCACTGTAGTACTTGAAAAGTGTTCTGTAAATACTGTACAGCTTGGTTTAAGCAGCTGTATATATTATTGTATCATCTGCATATTTAAGCTGAATTTATTCCATAACCTAAATCAAGACCTAAATGATGACAGCATTTTCATTTTTGGCTAAACAACTTTGGGTACCTTCTTATACAGGCTATACAGTATAGACCATTCACTTCAAATGCCACAGTTCAGTCTAACCAATCAAAATACAAGGTTATTACATTTGCAATAGTGTACAGTAAGTGTACTAAAGTATCAAACAGTAATGTTGCATAAAGCATTTCAGTGCAAAGTAGATAAAGTCAAACAGCTTTGTGTGTGTATTTGTGTGTAATTGCTGTCCCAATGGTTTATTGACCTAAGCTGAATAGACTACTCAAAACCCAAGCACATCTGTAGTCTACTTACGATAATGGAGTGACTTATGAATATCATAAACGCATTTGATAGCTGCACCTCACTTCTGCTGTTTGTAATCACTGTAAAAGGTCTTTGGCTCAACCACGTCTAGACTCCAAACATCAAGGAAAAATGTAGTTCTAGTTTTTACTCTGTAAGAGCCCTCGTTCCTGCCATTCCACGTCAGTCAGGCCTGGGATCCTACGCATTTACCGATCAATAAAGCAAAAGAGATGCTCAGAGGAAAATGAATTTGGTTGTATTTAAGGTGCTATTAAATTATATTAAAGCTGAGAGATCTGATGTTTTAAAGAAAACGTTTTCATTTATCAGACTGCTTCATGATTCACATGGAAATTTTTCCCCTGAGGTAAACAGAGGAATAAAATTGGAGAGCCGGTATAAGACCACAGATCAATCACAGCTTATAAATGTGCATTTGAAAAAAAAAATTCAATAGCTATGCAGTACAGAAAATCAGAGCATCTAAAAGTTACTTCTGTAGGATTCAGGAATGATCTGGTTGTGAGAGAGTCATGTGTTTTTGTCAACACGTTTTCAGGATGTAATATCAGGTTTAGTATTAACCCTTGTGCATCGTTCCAATTTACTACCTTTTGTTATGTTAGGGATGAAAACATCCACTAAATTGAACTACTGTAAAAATGCATCAGATAAACATTTTTTTTTCCTAATTTGTCTGCATAAATCTGTTAATCAAACTCAGTCTTGATCAAAACTACAAAATGTTTTTTAAAAATTATAGGATTTTAACTCTTTAAATGACAAATCGTAAATGATGTCACTGATTTGGTGAAAAAAACACACAAATTTAGTTGTTTTCAATATAAAAAGTAGTTGTGAACTGGATTTTTATTAATGTTTTTTTTACATTTTATCACAGTCTTGGACATGTGAACAATTAGTAACAACATGGCCGTTGATGCATTCTTAGTTTTTGTGCATCATTTGTTCTCCCTAATTAACTGTTGGTGGCTGTTTTTGCCCCATTGACTTTCATTATAACCACATTTTTTGATTGCAAAGCCATGACATCATGCATTTTTTGATTGGTTGTGATTTTACATGTTGGAAAGAGGTACAGTTTGTAATTATTACTGTTGATCAGTTGGCACCATTAACCCTTTGGATATAGGCCTGTGCAAAAAAGTGTCTGTGAGTGTAAGAGTGACCTTTGAGCACTTGCCTTGATATGTCTGAGAAAATCAAAATATGCATCTCAGCTCTCAGAACTACATGGAGTAAACAAAAACAAAGACTATTTATGCACCGGCTGCCTTTTGATGTTAAGAAGTACAGACTAAACAAAAACAAGGTAAGTGGACTTTCATGCCATTCTGCTGGTCATTTGCTGGTGTTAAAATCTGTCAATTCTCTAAACAATTTAGTAGATTCGGACTACTCAAGACTGAGGTTGATTAACAGATGTATGCAAAACAAATATAGAAAAAAATATTAATCTGATGCATTTTTAAAGCAGTTTAATTTAGGGGAGGTTTTCCTCCCTAACATAACAAAAAGGTAGTAAGTTTTCCCAGAGTGTATCGTTGAGTTTTTAAATAATTTCAAAATTCCCAAAATATGTGTCAAAATAAGATTTGTCACCGAAAATCTAAGAAATCCCTAGAGTGGATGGAATCATTCCCAACAGCACAAAAGGGTTAAATCATATCAAATTATCAGTTGAATGCATTCTTTATTAAAATAGCAAAGCACAACACCTCTGGTAAATTTACCACATGAAGCTGCCATTAGGTGAACGAAATAACAGCGAACCTCAACTTTTAGAGTGTGGCAAACCTTTCCTAGTTAAACTACACTATAGAATACACCTTGTTCTTCACATATGATCAGGCACAGCCTTAGGAATCTGTTTGGGAATCTCTCTCACTTCCAATGATTTTTAGACATTTAAAACAGGTTGTTATTCTGCTTGATGTTGCAAACTGATATTTGCATATTAAATTCTTCTTTTTATGTATAGTCATGAACACATTTATTTGTTGAGCAAGTAGTTTGACTGTTTTCTGCCATTTAGTCATTTCTCCCATAGGTAACTGAATTGGAAGTTCTAAAACAATAGTAAAAAACAAGTGCAAATCCACATTACAGAATGAGGTCAATACAGTGGTCCCTGCTTAGTTTTAAAACAGGCACTCAATAGTGGTCTAGGGATTGGTTGGTTAGTTGGTTACTTAATGTAAAATCTCATATACATCAACACATTGAGGATATTACTTAATTTACATGGTCTGTCTATTTGAGCAAAAAAAAAAGCCATCAATCAGATGTTTTAAATGTCAGCCATAAATAGATATTTTTAGCCATGCAGTGAAGCTGATTATGCAAATTTGGCATGGAATCATCCTTCGTCCAACTTTTTTTTTTAATTGTCATAGAAACTTATAAACTTATAAAGCAAGCTTGGCTCAATTCTTAGCAATGTCAATTTACAGCTAGAAGGTTGTTGGTTCAAGTCCTGGCTGGGTCAGTTGGTATTTCTGCGTACAACATATGCTAGAATAGTTGTTGGTTTATTCTGCTGTGGCAACCTCTGATAAATCAGAGATTAAGCTGAAGGAAAATAAATGAATGAATGAATGAATGAATGAATGAATGAATGAATGAATGAATGAATAATAAGAAGAAGCAGAAGCAAACTTTGCACATTAAACTTTTCTCATTGGCTTAGCCAGAAAGAATTATATTACAATGGGTGGTAACAACAAATAAAAAGAGTTCACTGCTGTTTTAATGGCTTAAGGTCTATAGTGTGATTGGAGGAATAAAAGAGGATTACGGTCAATGTTTCTGATGTAGACAGGCAAACTCTTTTACTCTCTTTGCATATGCATGTGACTTATAGGCCCTTGGGGAACCACTATAGAACCACAGGCCCGCCGATGGATGACAGCGAGGGTCTAGAATTTGCTATGGGCCTGTCTGTTTCCTGATGGATCTCTCAACACAACTTGCTCAGATTACCTCATCTATCAAAGCCATCAGGTATGGCAATGTACACTCAGACAAAAGGAGAGGCAAAAATGTCTGAAATATGCCTAACTATCTGTAGACTATCAGCAATAATAAGCACTGAATTGCTATAATGAGCATTTTACCTTACATTTTCCCTCACAGCAAATTACTCATTGACCGCATACTGATATAATTACACAGACTATCTTTAGAGTAGTCACTCTAGAAATAAAGGAAAGAAGAGAATTAGGCTGAGTATAGGTGGGCTTCATTTTTTTACCATATAAAAATCATATAGCGTGCATTGTGTGCGAGGGTAAAACGATATAATTTAACCAGCTAAACGCACATATTCTGAGCTGAGCGTGCAGTTACTTTGATGAAATATCAGCCCAAATGAGAGAAAAGAAACGCGCAGAGGCTATGGGCACGGTGGGTAGTCCCCCAGAGGTATGTCTTTGGAGGATTTATGCACAAAGTAACAGCTATAAAGCAACACTGGTCACAGAACAGAGAAGCAGGGTCGACTGGCACAGGTTTAATCATTATGAAATCAGAGCACCTCTGCTGAACAGATTAAAGTGAAACCCTCTACTCCGACTGATCTCACACTTAAGGAAAAAAGAGATGCCATTTTCCAGGCCCTATTTGAAGTCTTAATGGGCGAAGCTCTTGATGAAATCAATGTCATGTGAGCAGTTTACTATCAAGATATTCTTAAACTCCTTTAATGGGGTTTAATCAGCGCCTCTCGCTGTCAGTACAACTGCTATTCTAAGCAGAAATTACTACAGTGCCTCAAGCATCCCATTATATGAAATGCTATGATTAAATTTACATACTTTCAGTCTCACTCTTCTATAAACAGACTTTTACACTGCATCAGTTGCAACTCTTGATCTTGTTCGTGGTGCCGCATTCACGCCCAATTACTTTATCGGCTTATTTTCAGAGGGAACATGGGAATATAGAAGTGTATTGTAGCTACAGGCCCTTATAGATAACAGAACATATTTACATGATCCAATGTGATTTTTTACAGGATTCTCAACTGTTTTTACATGACAGTTTTCTTTCATTTCAGCAGATTTCATCAGCTCAATAACACCACTGCTTGATTATTCATTTTTTTGTACTTTGCTCAACTTGCTTTAACATTGTTCCATCACAGTAACAGTCTATGTGATCACTGCGCTATAAAATAATGCATCATGCTTGGTCATTATTACACAGTCAGTTTAAGTTAACTGATGGGTTTAATCTCAGGCCCTGTTATGCATTTAATTCCCTTCAAATCTGATTGTCTGAGCACTGGGATGTGTGTTTGTGTGTCTCAGTCAGTATGTACATAAGTGATGGGCTTTTACTGCAGATTTCTGCAGGTTTCGTTGTTCCACCAGTAGATGGCAACTTTATGAGTGTCTTTATGAGTGAGTCAGTGTTTCCCAATACCTAACCCCTAACCCTAGTCCTCATGTACCACATATTTTGCATATTTAGGTGACCAGCTTGCTGCAAGAGCTCCATGCATGAACTGTGTTCTGACTGGCACGTCCCTATGAAGTGTGCATTCTTTCCTAGTCCCTTCTCCTTTATTGCTCTCTTACACTTATTTCACTTCAGAATGTTCATTCATGGATTTATAAAACGGCACTACCTGCAGTATCTTACTAGAGAAGTGTGAAGTGTGACATAATATACCTCCGCAAATAAATACAAAACAAATGAACAAATCACACACTAAAATGCCATTTGAGCAAAACTTGCTCCATTCAAACTGAAATCATGGTGAATATCCTGTAGAGTGCACTTTGCAGGGCACTTGTTGTTGAATTAGAACAAACATCTGATGTAAAAAGAGAAGCATATGAAATGTGCAGTACGGTTTGGGACACAAGGACAAGAACGCTGGAGTAAGTGATTGATTTATTGATTCAACTAATTTATTCACAAAGGTTGATTCATCCAGAAACAACAACAACAAAAGACTCTTTGAACTGTAGGGATTGGTACAGTAAACTGTACTTAACCAGAGGTTTCTGTCATTCTAAGCCCTAAATGAAAGTTTTCGGTAACACTTTATAATAACTACACACTATAAATCATTTACTAAGCATTAGCATCTAGTGAAATTATTATCTGTTAAGCATTAACTTTACATTAATAAACGTTAGTAAGAACTTTATAACTGCAGATACAAATGCTGTATTCTTGACTTACAACCTCATTTATAATGTGCTTAATGATTGTGTTTTCATTGTTAATTATTTATTTTTCATTACTAAACTAAGTATCGCATTATTTACAAACCATTTGTATTTAAGAGTAGTCGATGGTTTTTAAGGTCATTCAGAATGAGTTACTAAATGATTAATAAACTATTCAAAACTATGTTTATATCTTATTATTCAGGCATTTAGTAATGGTTACTATGTATGTTAATAAATGCTTTATTAACTTAACTTCATGTAGTTTTGTGACCTAAAGTGAGAATTATTTATGCTTTATAAATGACAATTAAAGGCTGGGTATTAAATGAAAAATAATTTTTGCAATCTTATTTAAAAAGTAACATTACTGTAAAGTTTAAACTTTGATGAATAACAGGAGTGTTAAAATACAACATAAAATTGAATAAAACAACAACAACATAATAATTTAACAATATAATAAGATGCAATGTTTAAACTGTACAGTAATTTCATTTTAGATAAGGTTGCAAAGATTTATTTTTTATTTGACACAGTTTCATTTGTGACATTTGTGTTCATTTGTGTAAGTCGTTTATGTTCTTTTTTCCTGTTTAGATTTTAACTGAGCCTTTAATTGTCATTTATAAAGCATAAACAGTCCTCACTTTAGATTAGGTCACAAAATTGGATGAAGTTGAGTCAATAAAGCATTAACTAACATACAAATTAACTATTACTATATCCCTGAATAATAACATATATCGGAATGTTAATTTGAATTGTTTATTAATCATTTACTATAACTCATTCTGAATGATCTTTAAAAAACAACCAACAATGCTTAAATAACTGGTTTGTAAATAATGCAATACTTAATTAAGTAATAAAAAATAAATCAATAACAAAGTATGAAAGTACAATCATTAAGCACATTATAAATGTGGTTGTAAGTCAATTATACAGCATTTGTAGCTGCAGTTATAAACTGCTTACTAACGTTTAATAATGTAGAGTTAATGCTTAACAGATAATGAATTCACTATTTGCTAATGCTTAATAAATGGTTCGTAGTGTGTAGTTATTATAAAGTGTTACCAAGTTTTCCAGTGTAAAGCCATGTAATGAGCAATGTAATTTTAACACAGGACATCTGTAATATTCAAGGGAACTAAGCAATTAAAAAAACTAAACATTTTTGACCACAACGACGGACAGATATTATAAACACAATTGGAGCCAATCAGCAGAAATGATAATGGGTTATTGGTGTATTTGACTTTGTGCTAACAAACAACATCATTTAACCTAGAATGGGCAATTTACATGGAATAAGAAAACTACCAAAAGTGGCAGGAGTAAGTTTATGTACATCCTTAACCTTCCTGTCATAAAGTGGATCATTATAATAGCATGTGACTATTTGTGGATGTAATCTATTAATTTAATTAATTAATTAATTAATTAATTAATTAATTAATTATTCATTCAATATGACTTGGATTCTGCTGAACTCATACCAACAGCTTTTGTGCCTCTAGCAAGTGCTTTAAACATGTTTTGAGTGAAATGGTATGTCATTGTATGCTGAAAACTTGTAAGGTTTGCCACCGACTTGTCCTTCTGCCCAGAACACAACTGAATGAACATTCCTCAAGCATTTCCTTTCTTGTAAATATGTGGAAAAATACATTTAAAGAGGAAATTCTGAAATATTTAAGTATGTATTTACAGGTGGACTATTTGTACCGCTCCAGTCTAACCTTTTTAGAGAAAGTATAAATTGCCATAATTTTGCTAATTGTCTGTAGAGATTACTAAGATGGCACATTTGAACAAGACTAAAACACTGAGAAGGTACTGTAAAGCACTTAACCTCTTCCTCTGAATGTAAAACGAATCCCATGTCAATTGAGCTTTAGAATGTTATGGCTAGATGCTTCATAAATGACAACCAATTTATATGACATATTAATATGTGTCTGTACAGTGACAAATCCACTGTGTTGTATTAGCAGTATGATTCATATATGATGAGAAAAGTGTCAGATGGTGACATTCATACCTTTATAGTTGCATAGGTCCATTTAGGAAAAACTCAATAAAACAGGCTGCATTCATCCAGTCACCGATGCTTCAAATAATGAAATAAGAAAGCATCTTTCTGTGGCAACATTTTATGGAGTGAATCATGAGTTGTGTGCCAAATTAGGCACTCAACCCTTTAGTGTATGAACTTTATAAAGTTCAAAGTTGTCAAGCCCAGCCCCCTCCACTACCAAATTAACTTTGTGACAGTGCATCTTCTGTGTATTAACAGTGCACTTATTCATTTTGGAACTGGGCTATTCTACAATTGTGGGTACATATTGGTGCATTGGTATATACCGTCTCCAAGATAAAAAAAAAAAATGTCTCTCTTCCTATATTCTGTTCAACTCTGTTACATCTGTCATTAAAAGGCATAACAAACTCTAAAGCACTGGTATAAAAACTATATGTCTTGCTCCAAGTGATGTCACTCTCTCTGGCGAGAAATTCTGGAAGACATGTCATTAATATTTTTACTCTAATTTGTACAAAAGTTTAAGGATACAACGACACCAGATTAATTATTTTTAAACTCTGTTATTGCAATACTTCAGTACAGGGCTTTACGATATTGGACAAATTTGAAGGAAAATGTTTCAAATGTACCCGCAACTCTGGAATGAGCCTTATACTACTTTATGTAAACTTACAGAAGGTACTGCATGATGCAGGCAGTTTTAGGGTGCTTTCACACCTGTGGTTCGGTTCATTTGGTCCGGACCAAGGGCAACAAATGATACATTGTAGCTTTTTTCTGCCGTTTTGGGTCGTTTTCATACCACACTGATTGCTTTGGGTTGAACCAGTTAAAAAGAACCAAAATGCAGGCATGTGACAAAATCCACATCACTCATTGGCCAGATGTTATTGAACATTTCCTAAACTGCTTTTCGATTGGTCAGAAGTAACATGTGTGAAAATACAGATGAAAGTCCCAGAAGTAAACAAACCGGCAGACACAAAATGTCACTGCACTGTCTGATTGTATCCCTAGTCATAGTACACTATAAAGTTTGTATACATCACAAACTATTCATTTCGAGAATGAAGCATAGCTGCGGTTGGAAAACAATGTTTTAATGCATTGCAATTGGCGAAGGCATTAGGAGGAGGTGTGAATTAATTTAGCTAAACTGCGACATGGTCATTTTCCGCAAATACTACCAACGATCCATCAGGTAATGTTTTTCCCCTCTCTCTCTCTCTCTCTTTCTCTGTTTAAAATTATTAGTAAAGCACTGTCAAGAGTATTTTTCCTCCAGACCACATACGATGGGACAGCGCATTGGACTACAGCAGCTGGATTAGTCCAAAAGGTACAGTATTTTTTACGGTTGGGTCTGTTTTAGTTTGGATCATGTTCTCACCACAAGCGAACTGCTCCAGGGTTCGTTGAAAGTGTACTGAGACCACCTTTTCAAGGAGGTCTCGGTACACTTTTTTGGTCTGCTTTTGGTGCACACTCAAGTGCGATTGCTACATTCACACCTGCCCAAACGAACCGCACCAAGAGGGAAAACGAACTCTAGTGCGATTCAACCGAACTAAATAAGGCAGGTGTGAAAGCACCCTTAGCCTCTTCAAACATACATCTGTAGTCTTGAACTGACAGCATTTTGTGCTTTTTTTGTCTAACTGTCCAGTTGCCTGCACAGCTGTCTTTCTCTTCTTCACTGCCACACACGCATAAACACCTGCCAATAGCCAGGCCTTCAAAAGCAAGGTTTTCTGAGATTTCTCCTTGAGCACAGGTCAGATGGAGTGTTCCACTCTGAATGGAAATGAGTAACTCTCACTGCCACCAGAGAAAAGATTAAAGTGGCATTTAGAGGAAAGGCATTTCTCCACTGGCTATAATAATAAACCTCCTCATCCAAAACAACAGTGGTGAGAATAGAGGGTTGAGCATGCAGACAACTGAGACTTCTTCCAGGTCTCTCCACCATTCAAAGAGCTCCAAACTACAATCTCCACACAAACAGAGTTCTGCAGCACTTTCCTAACATTAAGTGACAACAGCAATCACAATCAAACTGTTCTTGACAAAGCAGCTGTTAAAAACATAAATAAAATAAAAAGATTTTGGAAATTCAAAATGCAGCTCTTGCCTGTTTGTTTCTTGGTTGTTCACTTTCTCTATCTTTTATGATCCATTATGAATTAAGCATATTTATTTTGTCAAGAAAACAGTTTGAGATGATTCATGCTTTATGACATGATGTGTAATCCTGCTGGATGTAGCCATGAGAAGATGGGTACACTGTCTTCATAAAGGGATGGACATGGTCAGCAACAATACTCAGGTAGGCTGTGACATTGACAGGATGCTCAATTGGTACTAATGGGCCCAAAGTGGGCCAAGAAAATATCCCCCACACCATTACACCACCAGCAGCCTGAACCGTTGATACAAGGCAGGTTGGATCCAAGCTTTCATGTTGTTGATGCCAAATTTTGACCCTACCATGCGAATATCGCAGCAGAAATCGAGTCTCATCAGACCAGGTAACGTTTTTTCCAATCTTCTGTTGTCTAATTTTGGTGAGCCTGTGTGTATTGTAACCTCAGTTTCCTGTTCTTAGCTGTCAGGAGTGGAAATCGGTGTGGTCTTCTGCTGCTGTAGCCCATCTGCCTCAAAGTTGAATGTGTTGTATGTTCAGAGATGCTCTTCTGCAGACCTCGGTTGTAATGAGTGGTTATTTCAGTTACTGTTGCCTTTCTATCAGCTTGAACCAGTCTGGCCATTCTCCTCGGACCTCTGTCATCAAAAAGGCATTTGCGCCCACAGAACTACCGCTCACTGGATATTTTCTTTTTTGGACCATTCTCTGTAAACCCTAGAGACGGTTGTGCATGAAAATCCCAGTAGATCAGCAGTTTCTGAAATACTCAGACCAGCCCATCTGGCTCGAACAACCATGCCACGTTCAAAGTCACTTAAAGCCCCTTTCTTCCCCATTCTAATGCTCAGTTTGAATAATGATCATTCTAATGATCATCTTGACCATGTCTTCATGCCTAAATGCATTGAGTTGCTGCCATGAGATTGACTGATTAGAAATTTGAGTTAACAAGCAGTTGGACTGGTGTACCTAATAAAGTGGCCGGTGACTTTTTATTAGCTTTCATTAATATATGTTTAATTTTATTTATTAATTCACGTTTAACAGTTAAAAGTCTAGGAACTACTTCTACCTTAGTATTACTTGTTAAATGTCACTCTTCACAGTAATCTGCAGCACTAAATGCAAAGGCTAAGCATTTATCTTTACACTGTGCAACGGTACAAAAGACACAGCATTAACAGTGCTGTTGCTTGGGTAATGTAATCAACAATTTCTATTTTAAAAAATAAATAAAACCTATTCCTTGTTTGTAATAAAAAAGCACCTCACACAGATGTGTTTGATGGTGATGGAAAAAAAAGACTCAAACCCATTTTTACAGTTCAAAGGTTAAATTTGCATGATGGGCACAATGAGTCTTCCAGTAGTGAACCCCTGCTGCTTCTTCTTGCCGTACTGATTTTCTTGAAGTGTGTGACTTTGTGTGTGTGTCTGTGTGTTTAATAAAAACAGGGCTGAAACTTCCATCTACGCTCGATTGATGGACTCATTTGGCTCCTGGGAAAAAAGGAAGAAGAAGAAGCTGGAGAAAAAGCTGTTTCTGATTGTTGACGAAAGATAGCATCAATATAGCCAACAGATAAATGATCTAATTTCTGTGTGATTTGAAAAGATTTGATATGATACGAAATGTATTGAAACTCTTCCTTCCTTATCGGCTACACTGATTAGATATTGTCATGACAACTAGCAGCCCGACAACATTAAGCAGTTCACTCCTCTGTGAAAGCCTCTCATTTATGTTGCTAGTGCTGTCATCTCTTTCAGGATGTGCAGGAAATGATCACACATCCACACCTCAGCGGCGCTGTAAATCATAACGACTATGCCGATACAAGCATCTTCAAGTGAGTAAGCTGTACTGACTCACACCAGTTTCCCCAGTGAAGACAGATTTCACCCTGGAAATGATGGACGGGTTTTGGTCGGGTGCCGTGGATCCGGGCCCATGTGGGGATTCCAAAGCGGTTGTGAAGGTCAGGTCTCCTGACAATCTCTGCATTGGCCTCTGACACAAATCTCCATTCATCAGTTTAACCTGCTCCCCGGCTGCATGCCAGCTCTGCATAGATCAATCAGCTCGCATTGTAATTTCGTCAGGCTTCCCTCCACCCCGCCTCCACCATATGCAAGTCCACCCATTCATCATCAAGGATATTAAGCGTGGGTATTTAAAAGCACTTTGGAAAACGCATCGACTGCTCTCCACAAGGGGGTAGCACACGGAGCAGGCAAAGGATGTGTAATGACAGCGAGTAATCACTCATCACAAAAGTTTGATTGCACGCTCAGCAATCGGTCCTCCACTTGCTCATATTTTTTTTGTGATTTCCTCAAAGAAAGGTGAAGCATGACGATTATCTATGGTGTTTCCAAATGCTGCTTTCAAAAAGTGAGGGGGAAGCCCTGGGTTCTAAAACGCTCCTCTTTATCTTTTGAGTAAACCATTTTTTTGTGTAGTTTTTTTATGAGAAACAGTGTCACATTCCATGTCTGCATCCCAAAATTCATCATCCTGCCAGTGACAGTCTTCGCCAGGATAATTGCATTATTTTACCCCCCTTCGTGAAGAATGTGTTTTCATTTTGAGAGGAATTATGCTGATTTTGTTGTCCCTTTGTTTTGCTCGCTTCAGGTCCCCTTCCCCCGTCGAGTGAAGCATGGCTTGTCGGCATGCTTACCAATGACAAATGGGGGACGGCGCCGGGGTCTTTGGGGAGAGGAAGAGGAATCAGGTGCACCGCGGCTGGGATGAGGCTCCAGTTCTGCTAAACCCAGGGGCCACCGGCAGAGGAAGAGAGAATCAGTCCGGGCTACAAATTAATACGTTCACGTGGGAGACAAAAATGGTCGCGCTATTTTTCCTGCCTGCCGTTGCATTGCGATGCACAATCCCCACTGCACCCTTCATGCGAATGTAGCTGCGGAGGGTAATTCCAAATGCAGAAAGGGAGAATAGCTCCTACGCCAATGTGATGTTGACTGAATGCTGAAATCTGCGGAAGAGATTTCCGGGGCATTTTAAAATTCAGGGGGATAAAAAAAAATAATAAAGATAATAACACACAAATAATTCCGCTTCTCAAATGAATGGGATTCAGAAGTGGACTTGACAGGTAAAGGGGGAGCGTGCGGCAACAATTCACCAGAATAATTTTTCGGCTAGTGCAATAGCAGAGAAATAAATGAATTTCAGCTATTCCGCTGAAGTGTATTCTGATGAAGGTTCTGCATCAGTCGGGCCAACAGTTCATTTAACAAAGAAAACCCTAAACTCAAGACTATTTACTAATGGCTAACCACACACAAGCAGAGGATTATTCTTCAAAAACTATGGAGAGGCAAAAACTGAGAGTGCTTTGATTTGCATATTATTGCGAGAGCATGTTAAAAAAATAAAGCCCTGCTTACGCCGCCTGTTAGGAAATATCTTACAACTCATCTCTGCTCCTTAATGAATGCAAAAATTACTTGATCATTTCCACCCAGAGTGCCCATTTATTTGCAGCTATAATGAACTTATAAATTCTCACAAAAGAGTGCGATATGTGATCATCGGGGGAAAGAAATATCTGAAATAGGCAGAAGATTAATGCTGTTGTTTTGGGCCAGGGATGTAAAATTGGTTTTCATTGAGCAGCAGGGTTTTGTATTGACACACATTTTATTTTCTCTCCTCTGTCTCCTTACCCTTGTTAAATTACACTGGATTTGTCCTCTATGGTGCAGCATTGAATTATTTAATAAAAATGTTGTTTTCATTGAGTATTTATTTTGGGTCATTGGAAATTTAATTTCTGAATCGACTGACACAGCAAGATCTTAGCTATGCACAGCAGTCCTAGGAGGTGTTTCAATTCATGTGGATGAAGTCTGATGTAGTTTATGATGTCTGTGGGTCTGGAAGGTGAGTAACAACAGACAGATTAGCAGTGAATTAATCAATCACTTTGTCTTTTCACTCCTTCATATTTGCAAGCAAGCTTGGATGAGTTTAGCTATTATTGTATACAAGAATTTAAACTGCAATAACACAATTAACAATATGTCAAGGCATTTATAATTACATGTTAGGTTATGTTGGATTCTGCATTTAACCTTTCCAACTGTAAAAAAAAAACAAAAAAAAAAAAACATCCATAAATATATTATTATAAAAGTGTTTTAGCAGGAGACCTCATCAAGCCACTGAGTAGCAACAGGTGACTTACATCATTGATGCAACTTAATCGTTAATTTACTGAGAATCACAAAGTCATTGAACTGATTTGTTGGTTAACAGAGAGGGGGGGGGGATGGGGGGAGAAAGAGAGAGAGAGAGAGAGAGAGAGAGAAAGAGAGAGAGAGAGAGAGAGAAAGAGAAATGACAAAGTAAGCTGCAACCTGTTGTCTACCATTGTTCAAGCTTGTGCATACCTATTGACTGAACATGTATGCACATGAAATAATTTTCAATGCACACAGGATAAAATCAAACATCGAAAATTTAGTGGCTTACAAATAGACTTATAAATAAAGATTAATCTGCTTAATTATTGTGTAATTTATTATATTGTGTTCTATATATATATATATATATATATATATATATATATATATATATATATATATATATATATATACATATACATATACATACATACATAATGTATTGTATGTATTATTGAGTTTACTGAAGATAAAAAGTGAACTAAAATCTAATTGTATGAAGCAGAACTTAAATTGAGTGAGTTGTGGCCATCTATCTAAGCATGCATGCACATGATTCATACAGTACTGTGAAATATATTATAGTATTTAATTTTCTTCATATAATATTTATAGGTGTTTATGTTATAGTGAGGTCTTGGGTTACCATTTTGATAAAGAGTAAAGTCCGCAATTAGACTTGCATTTACTGATTTTTATAAACAAATTGCTAAAAATTAGCAAATGCAAATCTGCTGATAATTATGACAACCATAAAGCTTTGAGTTAGCCTAATGTTTATGCGAGCAAAATGTGTTAACTCATTTGTTAATTCATTTGTTTATTAAAAAATAAAGATCTACTTTAATTGGGTTCCACAAAGTCAAAGTAATTTACAGCAGAGCATGTTTATTATTAGTTTTGTAGTTTAAACAAAGACGTTAATGATATTACTGTCATTCTCCACCAATAAAACAGAGTTAAACAGCAACGCATCTCCACAGGCTCTTGCTCACAATGGCTCTCCAATGTATAAATGTGTAAATACACATTTCTATTCCCAACAGATCTAGCCACACTGAACTTGAGCAATAGAAAAAGAGACTGGGAACATGTCCCTGAAGCAAAACTCTGACAGTGTCCTTTTAAAAAAATAACAGCTACAAGGACAAAAAGTCACTTGGTCTTGTGGCCACTCATGGCCCTTAAATTGTTAGCCACCAGCAAATGTGGGTCCGGGAGTTCCAGCATGAACACTCTACTCAATGAAAGAGAATAAAATACTAAAAACACCCTCTACATACCCAAAGGCATGTGATTCCCAGTTGCAGTGAAAAGAGCATGCACATTTACTGTATTTTCACATACCAGAATATGTATCATAGATTCCAGAAAGAAAAAAAAAAGATAAGAAAATATTGAACAGGGTGGCATGGTGGCTCAGTGGGTAGCACTACTGTCGCCTCAAAGCAGGAAAGTCGCTGCTTTGAGCCCCGGCTGGTCAGTTGGCATTTCTGTGTGGAGTTTGTTCTCCCCGTGTTTGTGTGGGTTTTCTCTGGGTCCTTCGGTTTCCCCAACAGTCCAAAGACATGCGAAATAGGTAAATTGAATAAGCAGAGTAGTGTGTGGGTGAATTTAAGAGTGTATGGGTGTTTCTCAATACTGGGTTGCAGCTAGAAGGACATCCACTGCGTAAAACATATGCTGGAATAGTTGGCGGTTCATTCCGCTGTGGCGACCCCTGATAAATAAAGGGACTAACCGAAGGAAAATGAATGAATGAATATTGAACAGCACATTAATTTTTAACACCATTTGTAAGAAATCAGCACACTCTACATTGACACAATCTACATTGTATAAGCGCTATACAAATAAAGGTGAACACTACTGTACAATGATTTCAGAAATATGATTGATTTGACACTCAAGAGTAGAGTAATGACTCTTTAAAATGGCTTCAAATTGTTATTTTAAACTATAATGCTATTATTATTATTGTTGTATTGAATCTTTAATGGCAAATGCATCAATTCAGCTTAAAGGGATAGGTGACCCAAAATGATAATTATGCCATCCTTTACTCACCCTTAAATTTTTCCAAACCAGTTTGTTTTATTTATTTATTCTTTAGTTATTGGTTCTGTTGAACACAAAATAAGATTCTGCATTTTGAAGAATGTTGTACAAACATATAGACATCCATAGCATGTGTTTTTCCTACTATGGATGTCAATGGTTAAAGGTTTATAACATTCTTCAAAATATCTTCATTAGAATAAAGAAATGTAAACAGGTTTGGAACAAGTCAAGGGCGAGTAAATGATGGAGTTTACATTTTTGGGTGAACTATCCTTTTAAGTAAACAAATGGGTGGTACTACTGTATATGTCTTTGTGTATTTATACTTTCCAAGTGGATTTTATGTTCCTCAAAGGCCTAATATTTTGCTGAAATTTGTAACACATAATTCAGCACAAATGGTGAGGCGAGAGCCAGCACTCACAGTGCCTAATGGCTTTTAAGTGTTCACATTGTCATGGATCAGTCTGCCTCTGTTCAGACGGTTATGTCTCCCTAATGTCACGATCTATTCTGGACACCTTTTCATTCCACCATAAAGGTCTAGTGGAAAATTGTGCAAAACATTTATAAGAGCATCCTGGAGATCTAAATATAGATGTGAATCCTCTCTAGCCTCTCTGTTGAAAATCACAAGAACACAAACACCTCCAAAGAAAACACCAGAAGGCTTTGACGTTTTGATGTGTTTGCTTTTTCTACCTTGATTTATAAGAGCAGCCTGCCTCCCTGAGCAATGCAGATAAGATGTACAGACAGGAAACATTGCAGGGGTTGTGATAAGGTTGTAGTATGTCCATGCAGCACATGTCTTCAGCGATGATTGCTACAAATCTTCTGTGCGAGAGGAAGCAGGGGGCTTAGACGTACTTCACATGGCTCTGGAAAGAAACAAGTAGTTAGCAAAATGGTCTCTAGAAAAAAAATGATGAGGTTTGTTGTTCTGAAATAGACACATCACATTATAATAGAGCCCACAGGAGCCAAAGAATCTCAAGCATGCTACGCTACGCTTTTCTTTTCTTTGTCAGTATCATTTGAGGATCAGTAGCTTTACTGGGGTAAAAAGGCCTACCATCTTGATCCCAAAAGGGAACATGAACTTCTTTATTTGACTTGAAATGCTTTTCCCTGTACAAATGTGAAAGGATGGCACTCAAACAGCACAGCTTGGGCACAATGTCGCCCACGTCGCACCGACCTCAAACTTGAGCGAAGTCGAGCATTCAGCTCAACTGCTGAGGTAATAAAGACTCAATTATGATTGTTTTCTTTCGGGGCCATCTGCCTTCTTATTCCCCCTCCTGCTGGAGCCATGGAAGATGCTGAGATGATCTTGTTTAGAGATGACACGAACAACTCGGAGAACAATAGTGGGAATTAATAGGTTGCATAAAAGCAGACTGCTTTTTTGAATAAAAAAAGTTTCTGTGCCTCAGAAATTCAGTCCCATCCACTGAAGACAAGACAATATGTGAGAACGTCTCACCTGGTGCCTTACAGTCAAAGTAATAAAAGTGAAATATTATACTCAGTGTGAGATGGTCTTTTCCAAAGTCATTTCAATCTTCCCGCAACATGGTGCTGCTGAATACAAGCAGCTTCAAGCGATCCTTTGCATTCGTGCATGCAACCCTTGCAGTCGAAAATCTCACAGATGATTCTTCAGTGGAGACTAAAAGGCAAAAATTGCAATTGATTTCAGAATAAAATGAATAGATGACATTTTAAACCCTCTGTCTGTCTATCTATATACTGTATCTGATGTCTGTAGACATTTAACATCAAATGCTTCACAGTTTAAATTACAGTTATGATTTACAGTCATTTTAGCATCTTGCAATGCCCTAGAGATCTTTTTTTTTTTTGCTAGAACTGAGCATGACACTATAATTCATGTATTCACAGTCTTTAATTTGACTGGCCTTCTCAATCATTTTGGCTCTGGCAAGTGGTGTTTGAATGCACTGAGGCAGACCAGCCTGTAAAATAAAATATGTTTGTCTTCCTCAAAATATAAAGAGCACAGGTTATTAGGGAGAAGCACAGCAAAGACATAACAAATACTAGAGTATTATTCTCATTGCCTTTTGATATTGTGTTCTGGTAAAGAACAATTTATGAACATCGGCTTGCGTAAAACATATGCCAGAATAGTTGGCGGTTAAATCTTGCTGTGGTGACCCCTGATAAATAAGGGACTAAGAAGATGGATGGATAGATGGATGGATGGATGGTTGGTTGGTTGGTTGGTTTATTTCTTTATAACTATTGTACTGTAATATTTAGTCTGGGACACAACTGTAGAGCAAAAGTGCCAAAAAAGAACATACAGTATCCTCACAGTTTCCATTTTTAATCACTCTTCTTTCCATCATCACAACCAATATTCTGTTTAAAGTCTCTGTTTAACACTTGCCTTTAAGTGGCCATAACACATCTTTTGGGGAGAACTACAGGTAACAGATCACAGACAGTCAAGAATAGGATCCTGTTCTGGTAAGATCTGGCACCAATGAATCCCTCGTTATATTTGAATTATGAGTTCTTTTTAATTCTAATTCATGTTCTCATTCAAATATTGCGTTCTGTTTGTTCCCACAATCCAAATCCATTTCAAACGCAAACATTATCAATTCGATTCAGAAAGGTGCAATCAAAATATGTATCCTAAATCTAAGGCCTTTAGAATATTTGAAATGCTCAGTCTTTCAGTTCCTAACATTCAAAGTCATAACAAAACAGGAATGATTTTTCAAAGAGTTAAGAGCGTATGTCTATTTTATTGCGATCTCTGGCAAACCTTCACAATATCAGTAGCAAATGCTTTCATTTGCAGTTTATCCTTTAAAACATGAGTTCAAATGCTTGAGTAATAAATTCAAAGCTTATTATACAGATCATAATTATTGATTCAATCTGTTTTTCTAGAGTTTTCATTTATGAATTTTAAGATTACAGTATTTGAGTTCATTACCTTATTATTGTTATGATAATCTTCCCTGTGGATCTCTTATGGCATTATCAAGAGGAAAACACTTCAGACAGTATGAGTATGCCGACCTATGTTGCAACCTATGTTGCAAGTCCTATTCATTTATTCATTCGTTTTCATTTTCATTCATTTTCCTTCAACTTAGTCCCTTTATTCATCAGGGGTCGCCACAGCGGAATGAACCACCAACTTATCCAGCATATGTTTTACACAGCACATGTCCTTCTAGCTGCAACCCAGTACTGGGAACCAAAGTCCTATGTCATTTTAAAAGATAAATACATTGAAATTGTGTTCTACTGTACCATGTCACATTCATAATCATGCTAATCATGCAAACGCTAATAGGAACTTATAATATATTTAGGTCACACTTTATTTTGATGGTCCGTTTGTTGAATTTAAGTTACATTGCATCTGCATGCCAACTAATTCTCATTAGATTATAAGTAGACTGCTAGGTTAGGTTAGGGTTAGTGTAAGTTGACATGTACTTGCAAAGTTTCTTATAGTCAGTTAAATGTCAGTTGAAGGAGCAGCATCAACAGGTATTAGGCAGACAGTCTACTAATACTCAAATGGACCATCTAAATAAAGTCTTACCTATATTTTCTCTTAATAGTGTACCCAAAAATGTTCACCATTTACTCAGATGGCTCCAAACCTTTGTGGGTTTCATTTTTCTCTTGAACACTAAAAATATATATTAAGAAGAACATTGGAAACCAGAAGCCAATGACATCCATAGTTGGAAAAATGTTCCCAGAATTATTCAAAGCACACTGTAAAAATATCTGTTAACCATTTCTGCGTTTTGTTTTCCGTTTATTTACGGTTCTACGGTTCTATTTACGGTAATTGCATTATGGTACCTTGATCTCTGTTCTGACTTTTATTGAGATTTTAGTAGTTTGAAATAATAAAAAGTATACAAAGTAATATATAGAGAAATGAGTCTTTAAAATAACAAAACATACTGGCAGTTTATTACATGGTTTTTATACCGTAATGTACAATGCCAACCCAGACAAAATATCACTTTAAACTATTCAAAATGTTCATAAAATGTCACTTTTTCCAACTTTTCAAGAAGGGTAAAAGAAGAAAGATCAAGGTCCCATAATGCAAATCAAAAACATAAATAAATGTGGAAAAATAAAAACACTAATCCACCAATTTACAGATATTTTTTACTATTGTGTTAAAGAGAACAAGTAAACTCAAACCAGTTCAGAACAAAGGGAGATGAGTATACTATAATGGAATTTACAATTTTTTTGAGTGAACAATTCATTCAATGTGCATTCTGAATATAAAACAAATGCTACTTTCCCCCCCAAGGTTACGGTATAAGTGTGCAGTTTTCATACAATGTCATTTCTTAATAACTGTATTGACCTGAAGTCCTCATTAAAGCAATGCGGGCTGAAATTGAGGTAAATACATGCAACTTGGGTAAATAGAAATTGATTTTTTTTTCTCCATCAGTGTCCCAGTGTGACACGAGAAGAATGACTTGCAAACGATCAGCACTCATTTAATCCAAACTGCCATGAGCCATGATGTCTTCCAACAAGGAAATGATATGCTGATGCATCTCTAAGGGTGCAGTAATTTTTCAGACCTTGCTTCCTCATGATTTGCCCTGTGTTTGCGGGATTACTTGACTCCCCCCCTTCTTCCTCAACGTGTCTCAGTGGAGACAATTAAAGTGTGACAGCTTTTCATTTAACAAGTGCTGTTTTAGCTTGTAGGGATGAACACATGGCATTCTAATTATCGGCAAACGGCCCACAGACTCCTCACTATTTTAGTGCGTCTCTGATGTGGCCTGATGTACCTGACAGCCCAGGCACACTGGCCCTGAAATTATCAGGATCAGTGCTACAGCAGCTGAAAACTCCAAATAGACCTTCAAACTTTCAAGGGGGATATAGAATGGGTACGAAAAGTATTCAGACCCCATTAAAAAATTTTAAAATTATTAAACTTAATCGTATGTCCATTTAATGTTTGAATGTCTGAGGTAAGGTCTTAAATAGACAGGTGTGTGGTTTTCTGATCAAGTACAATCAGTATAATCAAACACAGTTGAACTCCAATGAAGGTGTAGAACCATCTCAAGGGTGATCAGAAGGAATGGACAGCACCAAAGTAAATATATGAGAGTCACAGAAAAGGTGCTGAATACGACCATGACCATGTGATACTGTATTTCAGTTTTTTTTTATAAATCTGCAAAAATGTCAACAAATCTCTGTGTTTGCATTTATGATAAAAAAAATAATTAAAATGTTTTTAGCAAATGGCTGCAATTTATTAAAGTGTTAAAAATGTAAGGGGGTCTAAATACTTTTCGTACCTACTGCATCTGTATGTGTGTGTGTGTGTGTGCTTTGAGTCATTGAAAGAAAGAAAGAAAGAATGAATGAATGAATGAATGAATGAATGAACCCAGGCTCATTCTGATTACGTACCCCTATATACATTTCTGGAGAGCACCAAATTTGTCCCAGGAGCTAGGCTTTTTGTAGTTTTTGTTTTCGCGAATCCACCAGTGGCCGTTTTTCAGATGTCAAATTTCTCTTGGAGTGCCATTTGTGCTTGCTTTTCTCATGTAAATCCACCAGAAGCCGCTGTCAACTGATTGATTGACTGACTGACTGACTGACCAATTGACTGACCCACCCTCCTCCTTCTCTAAACCCAATTGTTTTCAATAGCACCGATTGACCAGAACTCACACACTTCCCTAATCCCAACCAACCGTGTTTTGACAAGAAATCCAGAAAAAGAAAATCCCTCGCGGCAGCCTGATTTTTTACCACATTTTCAGAGTTTACCACATTCCCAACCTGTTATTTACTTGTTTGTTTTATTTTTGGGCTTCGTTTTTGTCTTACCTGCTTTCTGGAAATGTAGCTTTTAGCGGTTGTTCTACCAGGAAGACCTAATGTCATGTCACTCATCACAATTAGTTCCAACCAATAGCCAAGAGACACAAGGAATATATAAGCTGTCCATTCATTTCATTCATTTGGTTGCAGGTACTGATGCAGACGTTTACCCACCATCCTCCCCACCACTAGGTTGGCCCTGTAGAGGGGAAGGCTCTGCACCTGCCTTCATCCTCGGCAGTCATAGCTGGATCTAAAAGCTTCCAAATTAAGCTATGGACGAGGCCTCCGCCAAAGAAATCCTATGTTTTGTTAAATGATACGTTTGTCAAATATTACTCAGCAGTAAATGTAATTTAATATCATAATTATCTCCCTGGTCTTTCTGTCGTCACAGTCAACTCCGCTCTGAGTCTCAAAACCTCCATTGTATGGAGCGAGCCACTGGACAAACTGGTAACAGTGGAAAAACTGTCCACACGAATATAAGTGAGCAGCGTCAAACCGCCCCGTAGCGTTCGGTTTAAAGATGAAATGCAGCCATACATTCCTCTGGCTACATAATTTGGGATCTCCAGAAATGTACACAGGGCTACATTTTCAGAATGACCCTGTGTTGGAATGAATGACTGTTGTTGTATTTTCAAATTGACATCATAACGTTTAATATTTATAATTATTTTATTGATTCGTGAAAGCTGTAACTAGTTACCAAAAAAAAAAAGGATTTATTTACACAAAGTAAAGGCATATTTCTTAACTGCTGGCTCAATAAAAACAAAATTACATGCGGTAAAATTTCAGCACAAATTATATTTTTTTTTTGTTACAAGTTTTGTTGTACTTCATGGCAATTCATAAACTAAGATATAATTTCAGACATGATAAATCCACTATCAAAGACCACTTATGAAAATAAAAAAAGATCATGGCTATTCAAGAGTTGTTTCAAACAGAAGTGCTAAAAACAGGCTCTGAATAATGTAATAAAGAATGAATAAAGGATTAGAAGATAAAGGATTCTGCGGGGTACAAGTGATAAACACTTGTCATTCTTTGTGCATGTTTAATTTGTGATTCAAATATGCAGTTTAATGCAGAAGTGTGTCCCAAAGAACTGTTTTGGTAACAGTTTAGTAAAGGAACCGATGCTCTCTATTTACAATAACTTGTTTTTTATAAACTTGCACGCTGGCTTTTTTTATTAGTACTTACTGTATAAAGCATATATTAAACCTTATTCAACATGACCACATTCTGCTTAACTGCTGCAACAACAATATACTAAAAATTAGCAGTTAGATTTTATTGAGGCTTGTTAATAGTGAATTTTTGTTCCCAATTCTAAAGTGCCTAATTTGAAAACCTTTCAAAGGAATGAGGACACAGGGATGAGACCTTCAGAATGGAACAGAGACTGCATTTTTTGTAAATGCCAATGAAAGGATGATACTTTGTTATGTTTGAAATTTAACCTAGAATGTCAGCAAAACTAAGAGATAAAAAGTAATTATTAAAGTGGTTATTATGATAGAAGTTTATGGTGCTCTTGTAATACTCTACAAGATGAGCTAGCAAGTTTAGTACAGTATGTTAGAAGAAAATATACATGTTATTATTATTATTATTATTATTATTATTATTATTATTATTGCTGGTTTTGTTATTAATAATAATAATAATAATAATAATAATAATAATAATAATAATAATAATAATAATAATAATTATTATTATTATTATTATTATTATTATTATTATTATTATTATTATTATTTAAGCATTATTTATTTAAAATTTCACTACTTTCGAACTATTCATTATGGATATATACTATAAACTATATTGTTTATTAATCTGCCCAGTTGCCTACATTTTCATTGTACTGCTATTAATGAATAATTTAGGCATTTTTTTTTTTTTTTGCAGTTCTGCAAAATGTAAGCATGTTGGTTTCAATACTAAATGAAAAGCACAGTTCACCCAAAAATGATAATTTACTCACCATTTATACTCCCTCAAGTGGTTCTTCTGTTGAACGGCGAAGAAAATATTTTGAAAAAAGCTTAAAAGTAGAAAAGAAAAATGCTATGGACTTCAATGGTTACAGGAGTCCAACTTTTCTTCAAAATATCTTCTTTCGTGTTCAACAGAAGAAACTCAAACAGGTTTTAAACAAGTAAAGGGTGTGTAAAACGATGACAGATTATTCAGTTTTGGGTGAACTATTCCCTTTAAGAAATCCCAGAGAGTCAGTGCTCATCAGAAATCAATTAATCACTTTATCTTTCAAGTAATTAAATTAATTTGAGCTGTAGTAGGAGGTGAAAAGTCTAGCAGGATCAAATAAGCTCCAAATGCACAGTGATCTAAAATGTAGAGTTAAACAAAAGGTTTTTAACTGAGTTCATTTCACTCTCCTCTTGCATCAGATTTTCCTATCCTGCTATTGCACCATATTGAGGACACCGACGCCTTTAAATTGTATAACATTTACTGCTGACATTTGCTGGTATATCTTGTGTCTTAAATGACTTGTTCTTAAAAAGATAATGGATCATATCTGGGAGGTTATGAGTGACCATTCACTGAATTTTGGAATCCTTTAACAAAAATAAAAGCATCTGCTATAAATGTTAAACAGATTGTCAGCAGTTTTAGTATTGGGCTACATATGTTAACTAGTTCAGTTAGCATTTGCCAGTGTAACTACAGTATACACAATTTCTATAACATCAACTCTAAAAGGTTCATATAATATTCAACAGCATTGTTTTTGAGTAGAGTTGCTTTTTGTTTTTGTCTTTCACACCCAAATGAATAAATATTGAAAAACAGATCATTTATTCAGCTACTAGAATTACCATATAGCTGGCAATTTCTGAGGTCTACCACTGACAATTTCCGTGCAGTTTCTGGTGGAATGCCTCACGTTGTTTTGCAGTTTTAAACCATCACATTTTATTTCACTTCACAAAATGAAGAAATTTGCTGTCGTACTTACCCACAAACCAAATGATGAAGTTATTTTGTACAAGCAAACACCGTTATATAAGCAATTTGCTGAAAGTAAATGTTAGATAAGCAATTTATGGCTCAAAGATTTATGCACCATCACAGCAGACATTATGTGTCATTACATGTGCCATTTATGACCAATGCGGCAGCTCGGTGTAAATAAGTGCAGCGTGTGTTCTGCTGATGTCTAGACATGGACAGCATGCAAACAGAAAGAAGATCTTCTTTAGAACTGCATTGAGAGGTTTTAATACTGGTATATATCATCAAGCTCGGGACAAATTAAGTTAAATATGCAATATACTGTGCCTCGATATGCATTATTGCAAGATTTAATATGATGTTTTGTTTTTTTCACTCTGCCTTAGGTGAATACAATGTAGACTGAGGCATAATTTCTCCTTAGTATTAGATTTCAAACACATTTAGCAAATCTAAGGTGTAATTGTGCAGGTAGGTTAGTGGAGGTCACGCGCTCAGAAAAGGCACTTCAAACGAAAAGCTGTGGCTTTATTCAGCCATCTTCAGTCTACAGAGCACATCTTGCTGTGTTCTAAGACATCCATTTTTACCCATTATGCAAGAGAACCCTAGTGATCATAGCTCCTGCCTGCCTTTATTCTCTCAGCTGTGCCCAAGGTTATCTCTGCTCATCTATTCTTATCATCTGCTGGTTGATTGATCTGTTACCCCTGCACCCAATCCACTTAATAGATGAGCAATTTTTAAAAGCCATCACAGAGACAGGCAGAAAAGGTGGTGAGAAAAAAAGTTAGCACAGATTACCTCTTGTGTTTTCGGTCTACAAGGCTTTGGAGTGCTTTGCATTCAAGTCAATGACAAGCTGATGGCGTTCTTAAAAATGGACTCTTTATCCAGACCTGAGTAACCATAATATTAATCAGTGTTCAATCTATGCCTTGGATTTTGGTGGAGCCTACTTTTCTTTGTGGGGTTTGTGCACTTACAATGATACATAACAGCTTGAAATGTATGCAATACTTGCTTTATGCAAGCAATTATCATTAATTAATTAATTAATTAATTATCATACTACACAGGATTTATGCTATCACTTTTTTCATGGTCCCTTTTGCACATTTTGTTAACTATCAATTATATTACAACTACATGCTGCTCCACCAACATATTCTTCTGACTAAAAACTTTGCAAGTCAACTCGCACTATCCCTAACCTTACAGTCTACTCATATTCTATATATATATATATATATATATATATATATATATATATATATATATATATATATATATATATATATTTAAGAGAATTAGTTGGCATGTAGTTGCAATGTAGCTTAAAATCAACAAAATATGTTAAAGGGACCATAAAAATGAGGTAATACCTGATTTAGCCTTTAATGACCCGTTTCCACTGAGTGGTACGGTACGGTTCGGTTTGGTTTGGTAGGCTTTTATAGCCGTTTCCACTGTCAAAAAGCGTACCGAACCGAACCGTACCGTACCACTTTTTCGGCACCCTTTCGAAAGGGTACCAAAGACGAGAAAGGGTACCAAAAGGCGGAGCTAGACGCACAGCTGAACGCTATTGGTTTACAGAGATACGTCATTCGCTTACGCAACAAGCCAGAATGAAAACAAAAAACCAGCCATGTTTGAAATACACAGCCGACGAGCCGAGACATTACAGTGGAATGATTTATACATATAATAACGAGCCATGGTCGACCTGGGCTCAAACAAACCATGTCGTCGTCTTGATAAACAGCCACAAAGCCAAGAAGAAGAGCAGATTTACCCTGTGCCCCGTAGTTTTTTTACGAGGCAGTCTGATGCGTGAGCGGTTTCGCTTTCTTGCTAGCGTTCGCGCGCGTCTCTAACATTATATCTGAAATAACAAACTTCTTGAGCTGATGATAATTACCTGCGCTTGATTATTGATGTGCTTTTAAAACCCGATCCTGTCAGACACTGACAAACGCGAGAGTGAAGCGTGAAGAAACAAAGGAGAAGCCGGAAAAAAAGGAGCACATTATTTTTCAGCAAACATGAACAAAATGCCATGTATAACTAACTTATTATCTTCACATTTAGGACTATTATGAACTCAGATTGATGGAATTACTGTCTAACAGAGGCTACGTGTGCTGCGGAAGATTACAGACACAGATGAGAGGTTTTCACTGACTAGGCTATAATTTGTATTGTTTTGAACCTAAATACGGACGAAAATGTCTGCTGTGTGTATTTCTTCTGTAGTTGGTAACATTTCAGAGACTGTAAGGGGCTGTATGCGTCTATATATGTTCATTTATTTAGTTATTTAATATAATTATAGACGTTACAGTAGTCTGTTTCGCACTATCATTGATCTGCAGTTATAATCAACTCATGTTCATTGAAAAATTACTAATAAACATTTATACACAAGCATTTATGTGTATGAAGCATCTGTTTTGTGAGAAGTGCTTCTCATATGATATGTAAGTGACCCGTACAGCTTTATTGTAGACATTTCCACGAGCGAGAATGACGTCGACTGAAACTGTCTGTCATACACCACGCCCACCAAAAGGGTACCCTTGTTAGTGGAAACGCAAGCCTGATAAAGGTGACCCGTACCAAACCGAACCAAACCGTACCGTACCGGTCAGTGGAAACGAGCCATAATACTATTATACATACATTGATCGGACGTATTAAACAAACAGCTACTCACAAATAGTCTATAAAACAACGCATCAGGCTTTGAGTTAACTTATACTAAACACGGATATCTTGCAGTGTGTGCACGTGTCTGTGTGTGTGTGAGAGTGGATGAGATTACACTGTAAACCACACTGTTGTCATTAGATATTAAATGTCAAAGATATTAAGTTAATACAACTTGACATTACTTAAAATACCAAGTTTTGGCACCAAACAGGTGTGTTTAACTTGCTTAGGCAGCAAAAAACTTTAATTAAAATTTTAAGTTTTCTAAACTGTTCTGAACGATTCACCATGCCTTAAAATGATTGATTGCGCGTGAAATTCTGCCTTGACAACCTTGCTGATTGGTCAATACACAGTGCATTCGGAAAGTATTCATAGGGATTCACTTTTTCCACATTTTGTTATCTTACAGACTTATTCCAAAATGGATTAAATTATTTTATTTCCTCAACAGTTTACACACAATACCCCATAATGACAATGTGGAAAAACATAAATTATTGCAAATTTATTAAAAATAAAAAACTGAAAAATCACATGTACATAACTATTCACAGCTTTTGCCATGAAGCTCTAAATTGAGCTCAGGTACATTCTGTTTCCACTGATCATTCTTGAGATGTTTCAGCAGCTTCATTAGAGTTCACCTCTGGTAAATTCAGATGATTGGACATTATTTGAAAAGGCATACACCTGTCTATATAAGCTCCCAGGGTTGATAGTGCATGTCAAAGCACAAACCAAGCATGAAGACAATGGAATTGTCTGTAGACCTCCGAGACAGGATTGTCTCGAGGCACAAGGCTGGGGAAGGTTACAGAAAAATTTCTGCTGCTCTGAAAGTTCTAATGAGCACAGTGGCCTCCATAATCCGTAAGTGGAAGATGTTTGGAACCACCAGTAACCCAATGGTCACTCTGTCTGAGCTCCAGCATTCTTCTGTGGAGAGAGGAGAACCTTACAAAAGGACAACCATCTGTGCAACAATCCACCAATCAGCCCTGTATGGTAGAGTGGCCAGACTGAAGCCACTCCCCGCCTGGAATTTACCAAAAGGCATCTGAAGGACTCTCAGACCATAAGAAACAAAATTCTCTGGTCTGATGAGACTAAAATTGAACTCTTTGAAATGAATGCAAGGCATTACGTTTGGAGAAAACCAGGCACCGCTCATCACCAGGCTAATACCATCCCTACATGGTGGTGACAGAATAATGCTGTGGGAATTTTTTTCAGCAGGACAATGACCCAAAGCACACTGCCAAAATATCAATGGAGTGGCTTCACAACAACTGGGTGAATGTCCTTGAGTGGCCCAGCCAGAGCCCAGACCTAAATCATTTTGAACATCTCTTGAGAGATCTAAAAATGGCTGTACACAGTTGCTTCCTGTTCAACCTGATAGAGCTTGAGAGGCTTTTTCAGGGTTTTTATTTTTAATAAATTTGCAACAATTTCAAAAAAATCTTTTTTTACACATTGTCAGTATGGGGTATTGTGTGTAGAATTTTTAGAAAATAAATTAATTTAATCCATTTTGGAATAAGGCTGTTACAAAAAATTTGTAAAAAAAAAAAAAAAAGTGAAACGCTATGAATACTTTCCAGATGCACTGTATGCTGTAAGACACAAGGTGATCATTTTGCTTGTGATGCTGAATTTTGCTGAAGTGCAGCAGGACAGAGGCACTACCTGAACCCATCTGAGGAAAGAGAAAATATAAATAGGTACGTAGATATTTAAATGCTTATTCACTTTTTTCCTAATTGATATACATGCAGGGGCAACACAGTGGTGCATTCGGTAGCGCTGCCGCCTCTCAACAAGAAGGTCACTGGTTAGAGTCCCGGCTGGGTCAGTTGACATTTCAGTGTGGAGTTTGCATGTTCTCCCCATGTAGGCGTGGGATTCCTCAAGGTGCTCCGGTTTCACCCACAGTCCAAAGACATGCACTATAGGTGAACTGGATAAGCTAAATTGTCTGTAGTCTATGTGTGTATGTCCTGGTCCCCCAGGTTGGGGGTTGAGCAGGGGTTTACCCACCTCGTAAAAATTAGATGTAACAAAACACCAACATGGTGCGGCTAAATATGACCTTTGATTTAAACAGCCCTGAGAGTATTGAGTTATCTTTAATTAAACATTTAAGTTATCTGCAATTAAACATTTAAGTTAATTCAATGAAGAGACCACATTTGGTCAACTCAATTAATTGAGTTGTCGATTTCCCATTACTCAAACGAACTGAGGGAATCACTTTGAGTAGTCTCAATTTATAATAGTTTAAAGAGTATAAGAAAGACTTTAGCACACTTACCTTAATTTGTTTGAGAAAATAAAAAATAAGCACCTCAGCTTTCGGACAATAGTTAACATAATAATGCACACATGCTATAATCTGCTACAATCTGAAGTTTTACTCCAAAGAATTACATATAAAAGCCAGACACACTTTTGCACATGCCTATCTAAAGGGTTAATGTGCCAACTGATGATCAACAGCAAAAATTACAAATTGTACTTCTTCCCAACAGGGAAAATCAGGGAAAATGTCAAAAAATGTGCTTCTAATGGAAGTCAATGGGGCAAAAACAGCCACAGACATAACGAAAGGGTAATCCGTTTGAACACTTATTTTGATGGTTCCTTTTGCACATTTTGTATTAATGTGCAATAAATTATATTGCAACTACATTTCAACTAATTCTCAGTAGCAGGGTTCAAGCCAATTCCTACTTAGAGAAGAGCAGGGGAGCATTATGAGGCTGGGCTATACACTGCACTTGGTCTCCTGTTTCTCTCACCCTCCTGACAAGTGAAATAACACGAGTTAGGGTGTCTTTCTGAGCTCAGAGCCCTCTCCTTGGACAGCATACCAAATATGCAATATCTGTAAGTGTGAACTCGTGAATCACTTTTTAGGGCAGCCCATGTCTTATTGGGAGGCTCCGAGCTCCCCCTAGTTCCCCCGCAGTTCACATCCGGTTATTATGAATCATCTTTAGCCGCCTCAGACTTCTGATCTAATGTTCTGAAATGTGCATAGTTTTGAATTTGCCTGATTGCTATGTTAATTTAAAACCTTTGACAACAAGTCTTTGAAATTTGACTTTAAAAGTTTTTTTTCTTCTTTTTCTTTACTGGTTTTGAAAGACATTTCTCTCATGAGGCAGAAATGTTTCAAGTTCAGTATCATTTTGATGCATCAGTTAATTTGAGTGAAGAAAACGGAAATCCCAGATCCAATTAGCACTTCCAAGGAAAGCTTCATTGACACTGATGTTTGTTCCCAAATATTAGGGGACAAATGATTACAACATCATAACCATGCTTGCCTCCTCTACGCAAGTCTCTCTGCCATTCCACTGGATGGGTGTAAAGTTCTTAAATGCAGTGGAGAGCTGAGAATGAATTTCTGTCTTATGACAGTTCTATCTGTCAGACTTTGTGATGCAGAGATGTTTCAGCGATGAAATACCCTGTGGATGTGAACGAATCAGCGTATTACTGCACGATTAATGTAGCTGAAAATCTATCCAGCTGTTGATTGTTAGGGGAAAATCCTGCCAGCTTTGAGATCTAATATCAGGTAAATTAAACACATTGCTGCTTTTAGGGGAATGTCTTTTGGGACACTGCCGACTATTTTAACAGTTCACTTTTTATTACGAATTGATATTATTTATTTATTCTGGAAAGGTGATACATTTTAGCTGGTAACAGCTAAATTAGTAGCGCTGTTGTGTCAAAGCAAGAAGGTCGCTGGTTCGAGCCCCAGCTGGGTCAGTTGTCATTTCTGTGTGGAGTTTGTATGTTCTCCAAGCGTTGGCGTGGGTTTCCTCCGGGTGCTCCGGTTTCCCCCACAATCCAAAGACATGCGCTATAGGTGAATTGGGTAAGCTAAATTGTCCGTAGTGTATGTGTGTATGTCCTGGTCTTTCAGGTTGGGGGTTGAGCGTTGGGCTAGATGTGAAACACCAACAGGATGTGGCTAAATATCAACTTCGATATAAAACGGCCCTGGGAGTAAGTAAATACCAGCTAAATTAGGCATTTCATTTAAAGGTATTACTGTATATTAGGGCTGCTCGATTATGGGTAAAATCATAATCCTGATTATTTTGGTCATAATTGTAATCACGATTATTTAAAACGATTACAGTTGAAGTAAAAATAAAAATAAAAAATTAATAAATATTTCCCAAATGATGTTTAACAGATTCAGGAATTTTTCACAGTATTTCCTATAATTTTTTTTCTTCTGAAGAAAGGGTTACTTGTTTTATTTTGGCTAGAATATAAGCAGTTTGAAATATTTTGAAACCTATTTTAAGGTCAATATTATTAGCCCCCTTAAGCAATATATGTCCAAGGCTCAGACATACTCACGCAGTTCAATTTCTGTGAGTTTACCAGCGATCTGTAAGTATTAGATTGCTGGTGATTGTGACAAAATTATTATTAATAATATAATTTGTTTACAGTGTATGTATGAATACTGAAAAATAATTATTTGTAGATTGGATTTACTAATTTGTTTAAAGGTAAGTGGTTGCAAACAATTTATTTGCAAACAACTTAAATTTAGTAATGTTCAACTAAATTTGTTTGTTTAAATTCAGCCAAAATAAATTGTTTGCAACCACTTACCTTTAAACAAAAAAAAGAGCAAATGCAATAATTTTTTCAGTGTAGCCTACTTAAAAATCTTAAACTTCTATTACACATGAATTGAATGCTTACAAATGTCTGTCATACAAAAATAAATAAGTAAATAAATAAATAAATAAAATTATTTTCACATAGTCATATCTATATTTATAAATACTCATAAATATGAAGCGTTAAGATGCAAAAATTTCTTAATGCCATCTGAAATTTTCCTCTAAAATGAGCATTTTTATCAGTCTCCTGTGTGTAGGATCAGTAATATCACTTTTATGTGATACACAGGAGGCTGAGAAAAATATTAATTTTCAAAGGAAATTTCAGACAGCACTTAGGGGGGTTTGCATCTGAACTCTTCATACAATATCTCTGTCAATTCACTTTACAGCCAACAGTGTCACTATTACCAAGGGTTTCTGTATTCTACATGTAGTCACTTTAAAATTAGTTTGAGCTGAATGCATATTTTCGTAACGTTCACTGAATCATGCAAAACCTTTGAAATGTTGAAGAAATTCTCATTAGTTATCGATGAGGGTTTTAAGAATGAAACATTCGTGTGTCATATTTTAATTACTGCCATTCTCACTTTTCTTGATTTTGAGATCTACTTTCATGGTTCTGATTAATTTAGCAGAAAAGACTGTGAGAAGTCCTGCTGACGAAATATACATCTTATGACTTTAGTTGCCATGACATGCCTTAAATTGAAAAAGAAGATCATTTATTAGACATGCTGGCGTAAAGGGAGTAGGATGATGTAAGATGACTCTTCTATGTGAATATTCTTTAAAATTCATTGAACCTGCTGTCAAAATGTATAATAGTCGAGCGGTGAAACATCAGAGGTCCTTCCATAAAATGTGACAGCAGGGCATTCAAAAATCTTTTATCACCCGACTTGCCCGTTTTCCCTGCGTGCATATTTTGAGCCAATTCAACACCATCAATGAACCCTACTTCGGCCTTAATGAAAACTTTTTCAAAGGCATCTTAATTTAGCCAGTTTGTTAAAGATTAAAGAGCGAGCAGGCACTCTGTTTGACTTACGTGATATATACATGCAATATCTCTCCTAATGAGGTTAAACAACGGGCACCAGAACTGAAAAATATAAATAATAAAATGTAGATGATAAAATAATCAATAATCCATAGTGTAGAATAATAATAACCCAGCAATGTCTGCCTCTCATCATCCCACAGCCATCACTCTGTATCCCAAGACCGGTTACTCACTGAAGCTAAGCAGACCTGAGCCTGGTCAGTACCTGAATGCAAGACCACATGGGAAAATTAGGTTGTGTTGGAAGTGGTGTTAGTAAGGCCAGCAGGGGCACATAACCTGTGGTCTGTGTGAGTCCTAATGCCCCAGAAAAAGTGAAGGGGACACTGTACTGTCAGTGAGCGCTGTCTTTTGGATGAGACGATATACCGAGGTCCTGACTCTCTGTGGTCATTAAATGGCACTTCTCGTAATAAGAGTAGGGGTGTAATCCTAGTGTCCTGGCCAAATTCCCTCTCGGCCCTTAACCATCATGGCCTCCCAATCATCCCCATCCACCAAATTAGCTCTATCACTGTCACTCCACTCCACCTATAGCTGGAGTGTGGTGAGCACGCTGGTGCCATTGTATTGTGGCTGCCATCGCATCATCCAAGTGGATGCTGCACACTGGTGGTGGTGTGGAGAGACCCCTCCTCATGATTGTAAAGCGCTTTGTGAAACCACACTGAACTGAACTGAACTAAACTGAACTGAATTGAACTTAAAACTCTGAAAACTAAACTGACACTGTTTCAATTCACTATAATCTTCTATGTGAAGCTGCTTTGACACAATCTACATTGTAAAAGCACTATACAAATAAAGATGAATTGAATTGAAAGACAGACAGACGGACGGACGGATGGACGGATACATAATCATTTTAAGACTACTACACATAACTGAGTCCTTTATTCTCATTTATGTATCTACAGCTAAAATAAATGTAGTCACAGTCAACAAACCATTTTTTTCTGGTTTTATGCAAAGGTAGTCTAGGTAATCCAGGTTGGAGGGCAATGAGAGAATGTAGCATTTTGACTACAGCACTGACAGGCCAAGCCCAGTGGTGACACAGTTTGGACCTGATAGTGTTGTCATGATTTGTTGGTTGTCTCCACTCGTTCATTGTGTGGGAAAAGGGCAGCGGTGATGCAGGAACTGGAGGCAGGCAAGTCTTCACACCTCTCTCCAACTATCCAGCCATGGGTAATTTCACCTTTGAGCTGGTGGCGCAGTCACACAAGCGGACAGAACACAATCTTCTCTTTCCTGAATCCCAGGAGGCCTTGCTCTTGTCCACACCATGAGTGTTATGCTCTCAAAAAAAAACACAGCAAAAGAAAACTACCACTTTTTTTCCTCATTCTCTGTCAGTGAAATACCAGACGCTTCCCAGCAAGCTCTGCCCTGCTTGTCATATATGGTTTTGGAGAACGAACAGGGCTTAGAGCTCCAAGGCAGCTTCAGGCAAATGTCACTTTAACTTACGTGCACCACGGAAATCCTGGAACCAGACGAACGGTCACTGATCTATGAGAAATCAGGTCAAGCGCTGAGTGTCCTCCCCTCTACTCACAACTGTCAGGAGCGGAGAGAAAGCCAAATGATCGAGGGGCCGGCTGCAAATATTTCCATAATGGGTGCCCATGCACACCCATGCAAAGACCTTCTCCAGTGCTGGAATGGTGACACTAAGATAATACATTGTCCACAGAACACCATAGGGCACAGAATAATGTCGACCTGGGTCAACAAACTGGGTGATACATCAGCTTTAAAAATACATTATCATTAATATTATTTTATTATTCATTAGGGGAGAACAAATACATATTTTGCTTATTTTAGTAAAATATAATACACTTTAAGTAAAGTATATTCTTTAATGAGCACCTTTTACAAGCCAAATAAACACAAAGGCAGGCAAGGACAATTGTGCACTGTAGCATTAGCTGTTCATTGCCATAAATGAACATACTGTAACCGCTTTCATTGTTTTCACACTTGTATTTCTTGCAGAATCTCTCAAGCAGCTGGTACCTGAGTCCTTGAGCTACACCTAGTGGCAAAGCTTTTGTCTCCGATCGGCAGCAGAATGAGATCCCCAGACGCTCTCTGAGAAGAAAGGCAGCAGAAGCGCAGTAAACAAAGAGGCAGAAAGATACTACATTACTGGCTGTCTGTGTGTGGAAATGGGGGAACGAGGACATGTGGAGGGAGGAACTGCACCTCAGAGCGTCCGCGAAGGCAGTAAAACTGACCAATCACCTGAGGTGTAGCGCTTCAGGTTGTGCAGTGTAAGCTCACTTGAACTGTGAGGCTTCTGCAGGGATGCACTAAATAATTCAGCTTTCTGAGTGTGTCATTTCAGAGATACAATGTGTATTTGCAGTGATTCGCTCATTCCTTATTCAGAGTCACAGGGTTGTTTTAACCAGCGAGGAAGCATAATTCAGCGCTTTTATCTTTGAGACATGTTTTAGGAACAGTGTGAATGTATTCTGTATAAACGTGGGTGTGCAAGAGAAAGAAGGAGTACTGTATATGTAAGCTTTTTTTTGAGATACAGCAAAAAACTCTTTCTTTATGGGGGGGATGTAGGTAATCCATTACCTTATCATGAATATTTATTTTTAAAAAGTAATCAGAAATGGTGTACAACATTACAAAGTCTTCAAAGTGTAAATTAAATGTACTTTATATATACTGTATTAATTTAACATACTTTACTACTTTATTTACTTGTTATTACCCATAAGTATGTATTTAGACCAGTGGTGTAAAGAAACAAATTACAAATACTCAAACTACTGTAATTATGTAGTTTTTCTCTGAAATTGTTATTAAAAAATGTATAAGTAGTTTTAAAAATGTGTACTTTTACTTTCCCTTGATTTTTAGTGCAGTGTTGGTACTTTTACTCCACTACTTTCCTTCAACCTGCAGTCACTACATTATTTTAACTTCAGTCCTGTGATTCCTGTCCAATCAAATCGCACATAGAAAGTAAATCACATCATATTGAACTACCTTAAGACATGAGCGATTTATAATTGCAGCAAACTGCTTAGAAGCATTAAAAGTGTCCGAGTATATGTCCAGAATGACAGTTTAATGTATGATGACAGAAATGGCCTTAAACACCGAGCAGGCACAAGACGTCAACAAGACATCAGACTGACATTATACCCAAACATCATGGGGACGTTGCATTTTGTTTGTAAATGATAAATGGGTTGACATCAGAACCCACCGCCAGGCTGACATCAGTGTCCAACATCCAACCTAAAATCAACCATATCAATGTCTAATGATAACGCTTGAGGTTGTGTGAGCGTTACCACTATGACGTCTATCAGATGTTGGATTTTGGTTGCCAAAATAATCAATTACGAATAAATGTCAATATTTGACGTCAATATGTCGTTGGTATGATGTTGAATTTTGGTCACTTTTTAACACAACCTAAAATCAACCGAACATCAACGTTATTTGATGTTGTTATTTAACGTCAAAATAACATTGTCCTTAGACGCTGGCTAGACATTAAATTTTGGTCACCTGACCTCACAACCTTAATCTAACCTAATATTAACGTCTTATGATGTTGTCTGTCAGCTGGGCAATAACTGAATGCACTACAGATGTTGCGTTTACACACATCCACAAATTACATGTAAATGCATCAGTTTTTTACAGTATAATACTCACTACTCAGAGTACTTTTGAAAGGTCTACTTTTTACTCATACTTTGAGTAATATTTATAACAGATACTTTTACTCTACTTGCACTCCTTTTTTGGGCAAGTAATAGTACTTTCACCCAAGTATGATATTTCAGTACTCTTTTCACAATATGTCTGTTAGACAGAGGTCACATTAAGACCTGGCAAAACACATTGACACATTTAAACTACAATATTTTGGTAGCCTGATGGAAACTTTTCAAAGTAAACGTTTTTTTATTTATTTTTTTGCTTTTGTTAATTTTTTTTTTTTGTAATTATTATTAAGATTATTTATTTATTATTATTATTATATTATAATATTATATATATTCTTTTTTTTCCTTTTTTTTGTAATTATTATTATTATTTACACTGTTATTATCCAGTGTAAACTTAAAAAAAAATGATGAAGGTGCTAACACTGCTTACATATTACAAATTCACTTTCATTTGTTTATTTTTTTCTGTATGGATTGGGTTCATTTCATTTCCATCAGTATGCAGTGAAACATTTAATTGCAAGGGGAAAATTAACATAGACATAACTAGTTGTTTTTAAAAGAGCACTCCTTGAGGCAGGACTGTTGACATTTTTCTGTGTACTGTATGTGAAAAAAGATTTTACAAATCTGGGTTCTGTTTTCTAAGTACTCTTAAATTGTCTTTTTCTGGGATTACTGGGATTATATTAAAAATTTTTTATGTGAAGCATGGACATCTCACTTTCCATTTTTTTTCTATTATGCATTCATATTTCATCAAACTAACATTAATAACTGCCATCAATCATGGGAACCCCTCAGGGGGTCGTGGGATAATGAACGGGGGTCGCTTTTTTGATTTCCAAAAATCTAATTAATTTTTTGAAACTATGAGAATGGGCATATTTTGTCTATATGCTACAAAAGATAAAAACAGTATTTAATATAAAACAACACACATTTTTTTCCCATTGAATTGCGACACCTGGGGACCCTCTTAAGTTAGATTAAACCTTTACGACACTTGCATTCAATAAAATTAAATACAAGCAATGGCTGAACATGGAGGATGATCTCTGAGCGACGTTCTCCAAAATCAAACAAAGAATAGACTTGGGTCTACTGATGTGTGTGAGCCATTTTGCATTTGCAAGGTTTGTATATTTATAACCACCTCAGAGGATATTGGGGGTCGCGAGTCACTGGCGTTGTTATTTTGGGGGTCGCGGGCTGAAAAGTTTGGGAACCCCTGGTCTAGATTACCCATTTAGGTACTTTATTGTATTCTGACTACTCTTGGATTACTTTTAGATTACTTTTGACCTAATTTGCATATTTTATTTTAATTTGTCACCAGATTTAGATTTATAATACATTCAGATCCAATTCACACTGACATATCAGTGTTAAAATTTAAACAGATATTAGTGTTAGTGTTGTTCTTGTAGGGCTAATGTGCCATATAGATCAAGCAAACCACACTTCTTAGGTGTTTTCAATCTCTCACTGTTCAGCTGAAGAGTCACAACATCATCTGGGTTAAAAATCTCCAAGATCACACACCCAGTGAGAGTGTCTATCAAAGAGAGTCGCCACTGAGGTGTAAAAACCCACAATCAATGATTACAACAGTGTGAGTGTGAGAAAGGAAGGCGATGAGAAGAAAGCCACTGGAGTAAGGTACGGGTGCTCTTTCTTTTCATCATCTTTTCATTTCACATCTAATCTGGGTAAATGGCCTCAGCATGGTTAAAACACAAACATCATGACCATTGTTTAAAATTACACAGAAGAGGATGGAATGTGTCTCCACTGCGTTTATTTACAGTGCCTTTGCAAAGATGATCTGAAACAAGAAATCCTCTTAACAAATGGACATGATTACCTCTCTGTAATAGCGCAAAAGAATCTTTTGTCCAGAATTTGTTTTCATATCACATCAGTGGTTTGTCCATTTGAACCCAAACTACAGCCATTAAATCAGGGAGCTCTTTGTGATGAGTGCTGTGAAACACATGATCTGGAAGCCAGCGATATTGTGGGTAAGATTACCTCTGAAGGGAAAAGCCTTGTATTGAAGCTTTGGCAAACAGAACAAATGTGGTTTGTCAGCCAATGGAGTGATTAGGGTGGGCCATCAATGCGCAGCATATGGACAATTCAATGTAAGAAAGTGCCAATACTCGTCAATGACAATGGCACCATTAACCTTGTAATGACGTTTATTGATGCACTGTCATCTATAGCCATTTAATTACTGATATTTGAAAGTCACTGAAATCCAATTCAGCCACTCTGATAAAGTACTTACCATACGCTTCTGGTCAATCAATCATGACTATATATATATATATATATATATATATATATATATATATATATATATATATATATATATATATTATATATATATATATATATATATATATATATATATATATATATAGTTGATATACAGTTGTATGAAGAGTTGCAAAAACGTCTAAAAGTCATTAGATATTTTTCTCCGACTCCTGTGTGTAGGCTTGGAAATTTTACTTTTATAGTGATGAATAAGTTTCATTGCCTTTAAAGTTAAATAACTGAACATAAACAAAGGAGGCTGAGAAAAAAAACTAATTTTTGAAGAAGATTTCAGATGGCATTTAGAGGTTTTTACATCTGAACTCTTCACACATATATATACAAATACAGTTGAAGTCAGAATTATTAGCCCCCCTTTGATTTTTTTCTTCTTTTTTAAATATTTTCCAAATGATGTTTAACAGAGCAAGGACATTTTCACAGTATGTCTGATAATATTTTTTTTCTTCTGTAGAAGGTCTTATTTGTTTTATTTCGGCAAGAATAAAAGCAGTTTTACATTTTTTTATGAACCATTTTAGGGTCAACCTTATTAGCCCCTTTAAGAATTTTTTTTTTTTTTTGATAGTCTACAGAACAGACCGTCTTTATACAATAACTTGCCTAATTACCCTAACCTGCCTAGTTAAACTAATTGACCTAGTTAAGCCTTTAAATGTCATTTTAAGCTGTATAGAAGTGTCTTGAAAAAGATAAGTGTCTTGGTAAAGATAAAATAAATCAGTTATTAGAAATGAGTTATTAAAACTATTATGTTTAGAAAAGTGTTGAAAAAATCTTGGGGTGATAATTCTGACTTCAACTGTATACACAGCAGTTCTGACTGGTTCTCGAATCTAATTGGCTGATTATAATGCGATATTCTGAAATATCAGAACTCGTAACTCGTACAGCCTCTTCACTCTTGCGTATTACTGCACCCACATGGGTGGCAAGCAGAGGACTACAGTTTGACAAATATTGCAGCTGTTGGACAACATAATACCACATAATAAGCCTTTAAAGGAGAAAAATTCAGTGTAAAACTACAAACTACAGTTGATCAAATCATTATTAAACAGTTTTTAACATTTATAAAATCTTTTGTATGTTGTAATGCTGTATTTATACCATAGTAATTGTAGTGTATTGAGTGTGAGATGGGACTTGCATATCAGTAATGTATGTATTTTGTGTAGGCCACTCTTTGTATAACCCTGAGTTACTTTTTGGTTAGCCATCTGTTTGCTTCTAATGCATCTCCTGTTTTCATTACTGCAGACTAGTTCAGTAAACAGAAAGAAAGAAGAAATGTCTGCATGTGTTTAGCATTTTTCCTTATCGCAAACTCAACAGTTATCTTGTAGTTTTTGAGCTGCTTTGACTTTTTCAGGGTTAATTATTATGATATCCCGATTGCAACAGAGAAATACTGTTAAATCTCTGTAGACTGATGGCATTTCATGCCGTTCAGCTTTATAATTCTAAAATGCCAGCAAAATCACCTGTCATCACTTTAGATAGTATGCTAGAGAATCAATCAAACACTAGCTCTAAATTGATGTTAGTGAATTAGTAACAGTTTCTGCTGTTCTGACGTCAACAGCAGATGTGAATGAATAGTGGAAGAAAGTAGTTCCTCATACAAAGGGATTTGTAGAGTCTCTGAGTTTGATTTTCTGTTTTATATACACAGTTATTCTGTCTAACCGTTGTATAAATGCAATATCACACTCATAGCAGTGTGATGTGGCTGTATATCATCACTAATATCATGAAAAAATTTTCCCCTTTCACTTTTTTTCAGGTATTATTCCCCTTGTATTATTCCCCTTGTTATGCCCCTTAAGTTCTCTTGACACAAAGGGCAAATTCTCAAACAATGCAATTGATATTCAAAACTATGCACATTCCCTCTCCCCGGGCAAGTGCTCATAGTATAAATGGCACGTAAGGCACAGGTGAGTTAATTAATAAATGTTGTTTTAATTAAATCAGTCAGGGATCCAACTATCCACAGATTACTGTTTCCTATAATTAAGTAATTAGACCTGGTATTTTTTGAACACTTGCAAGGAAGAGGATGTTATGCACAGAGCGATGGCACAAATAGAAACTCCCCCCTAAAGCAGGAACTGGACCTCCCCCGCAGACTCGGTCAATTGATTAATGTGAATTTGTTGCTGGTACTGCTGTCTTTCAGTTTCGAGAAGCAGCGTTTGTGCCAATCAGGCATGAAATGTAATTAGAAAGTTCACTCTGTGCAGTGCTTAGGTGGATGTGGAGTCAACATGAATCTCCAGAAACTTTCTTCCTGGTGGACATCAGACTTGAATTACCATATCTTCCGCTGGCCAATTTTTTAACATCGAGGCCATAAAAATGCATGAAGAAAAAGAATGTCATTAATAAGAAATGGGCCATTCAATCTTTTTGTGTGTGTGTTTGCATTCCTTCGTCTGTAAAACTTAATTGCCAATTTATGTTAATAATGCAGAACATAATTGATGCATAATTATGCATTAACTTAAGCCGTCTTTTGTGCTGCAGCCTTTTTTTCTCTTTTTTTAAACAAAGTATGAAGTCTATAACTCTATGAGGGGACCAACTTTTATGACTTGCTTCTTGGCTAGTGTGCAATTTCATCCACGTGTCAGGTTCCGCAAACCATAAAGTATCTTAGTCCTGAGCGCATTAGCAGTGAGGAAAAGTAAAGGATGTGGTCTATATTCATATTCATATATTCATATCATTCACTGTGTCCTTCCATCTCAAATGGCAGTGATTCCACTCTTCCATGTGCATTAGTGCTTTTGGTGTCTTTCTCCATTAGGGAAAAGCGTGGTAAGTGCTATAAGTGAGCAAGGTTTGTTGGAAGCGAAATATTTCTTGTTTTTTCCAGGAAGTTCTTGTCTAGTCTATTTTCGGATGTGTAATTTATGCAAAGCTGTTCTGTGGCCCTTTGAGGGCACAGTGACATAATGCCATAAGTCACTCTTGACACTGACACTGGCTACGGGGGACTGGCCATTTTTGAGGACTGTTGAATCATTTAGAAAAAGTGTCACTTGTTTCTTATTAATTGCCCTCTTGTTTGTAGCCTGGGGCAATGACTCGCCAAGACAAATAACCCCTTCATGCTGTAAGTTGAATCCATGCCAGGTTAAACAACTAAGTACAACAAGCTCAGCACAATGCACTGATCTCTCTCTCTTTCTCTCTCTCTCTCTCTCTCTCTCTCTCTCTCTCTGCTGCTACAGAGAAATAGACATCTTAAACTACAAACCATTAAATGTCATGTAGATGCTGTGTTGGTGCTTTCAGTTCTGGGAAACGGAGAACTTGGTTTAGGTTGAGTGTGGAAGAAATAAATAAATAAATGACCTTTTAATGATACACTACTAATGTAGTAATGTATGATAGTAAATAAATGAAAAAAAATAAAGGAAAAAAAATGTTATGGCCATTTTTGATCATTGTTTGAGTTGCTCAAGAAGTATAATGTATATATTATTAGAATATTTTATATTAAAAATACCATATAAATCTAACATCTAAGACCAACACAGGCTCATTCGGAAAACGTAGTCCTATATACATTTCTGGAGATCTCTATGAGATTTCTATGAGCGGGTATGACGCTGTTCCTTTAAAGCTTACCAGCTGACTGCTTACCTCCGTGTGGACAGCTTCCCTGCTGTTACTAGTTGGTCCAGTAGCTCACCATGTACGTCGGTGGACTTGAGATGCAGAGAGGACTTGACCACAATGGCAGGGTTCGAGTCTGGTGGAAAACTGTTATAGAAAGTAGGTAAGACACAGTGACTGTGGAGGCCATTTGAGTACAGTGAACTCATTGACAGAAGCTAAAAAATTAAATAAACAAGTAAATAACAGGGTGTGAATAATGTAAAATCTGAAAATATGGTAAACATCTGGCTGCCTTTTTCTGGACTTTTCTTTTTCTGGATTGCTTTCTAAAACACTGTCTATTGGGTGTAAGGAAGGAGGAGGGTTGGTCAGTTGATCAGTCATTCAGTCAGTCGACAGCGGCCTCTGGTGGATTTACGCAAGAATAGCAGGTGCGAATGGCGAGAGAAATTTGAGATCTCAAAAAGAGTACAAAGCATCCAATGGTGGATTTGTAAAAACTAAAACTGCAACAACAAAAAAATGTCACTCCAGGGACATATTTGGCGCTCTCCAGAAATGTATATAGCTGTACATTTTCAGAATGAGACTGAGTTGTCTAAGACAGTGTTTCCTGGAGGAGTACCAGCTACCAGTGACAGACAAAGGAGACATGCAAAATATGCAGTGTTGGTGGTCCTCCAAGAACGTGGTTGAGAAACACTGGTCTTAACACAAAGGGGCAAGCAAGAAAGCAACACAACATGTCAGCCAGTTTTTACGTAAGTATTAAATTCTTACCGTAAGACAATGTATTGTAGACCTTCATGAATAGTAAAATTTGTGAATTATGTAGCTTTATTGGCAATGCACTATGTTGTAGTAGCACAACAATCAAGGGTTTAAATCCAGAACATGCATTGGTAAAATTGGTGTGTTCCTTGAATGAACTTGTAAAGTGGTAAAGTGTATTCCAAAATTTCTACCAAATGTGAACATGATCATTTAAAAACAATTAAAAATGTAATAAAATTTTGTGGATTTGAAATAGGTAAAATAGTAGATCAGGGTCTATGTATATAATGCACATATACTGTCAAATGTCTCTGTTGTGTGTATGTTTTTATTGGCTATAGACCATGACAGCTGCTTGCATGTACAAATGTACCTGTATAGTATTTACTTATGGCATAAAAAAATGACATCATATATTTTTATCAATATTTACAGATGACAGACTAAACTTGTCATTTAGTCTAATAACATTTAATTTGCAAAGAACCATTTGATGACAATTTGTAAGAATAAAATTTTTAAACTATATAAACATTTTTTTTACTGCAAAACCTACTAAATACAACTACATACACTCACCGGCCACTTTATTTAAGGTACACCTTACTAGTACCGGGTTGGACCCCATTTTGCCTTTAAAACTGCCTTGATCCTTCGTGGCATAGATTCAGCAAGATACTGGAAATATTCCTCTGAGATTTTGGTCCATATTGACTTGATAGCATCACACTGATACTGCAGATTTGTCGGCTGCACATCCATGATGTGAATCTCCACCACATCCCAATGGTGCTCTATTGGATTGAGTTCTGGTGACTGTGGAGGCCATTTGAGTACAGTGAACTCATTGTCATGTTTAAGAAACCAGTCTGAGATGATTCGTACTTTATGATGCTTTAAGATGGGTACACTGTGGTCATAAAGGGATGGACATGGTCAGCAACAATACTCAGGTAGGTTGTGGCATGACGCGATGCTCAATTGTTACTAATGGGCCCAAAGTGTGCCAAGAAAATATCCCCCACACCATTACACCACCATCATCAGCCTGAACCACTGATACAAGGCAGGATGGGCCCATGCTTTCATGTTGTTGACGCCAAATTTTGGTGTTCAATTTTGGTTAGCCTGTGAGAATTGTAGCCTCAGTTTCCTGTTCTTAGTTGACAGGGGCTGCTGAAGCCCAGCCTAGCTCACTGGATATTTTCTCTTTTTCGGACCATACCCTGTAAACCCTAGAGATGGTTGTGGCGTGAAAATCCCAGTAGATCAGCAGTTTCTGAAATACTTAGACCAGCCCGTCTGGCACCAACAATCATGCTACAATAAAAGTCACTTTAATCACTTTTCTTCCCCATTCTGATGCTCGGTTTGAACTGCAGTAGATCGTATTGACCATGTCTACATGCCTAAATGCATTGAGTTGCTGCCATGTGATTGGCTGATTAGAAATATGCGTTAACGAGAAGTTCGACAGGTGTACCTAACAAAGTGGCCAGTGAGTGTATATGATACTTCACCGCCCGTCTGCATTAAAAAAAAAACATTTGACTACACGGACAAATTAAATGCCATAAAACAGTAAGTTATAATATTACGCCTTTACAATATCCAAAATAAAATGTAACTAAATTAAAAAATAACAAACAAACCTAAATTAAACAACTGAAATGAAAATTCAATAAAAAAAACACTAAACCTACAACATGAGACTGCATAATTTTAGCGTACACCTAAGGGATTTCATTAATGCGCTGAATTATCTGTATTCTATATACTATGACATGATGTTCAGGAAAGGAGGTCAATTTTACTGACAACCCAGGTATTCTGGTGGGCCAGTCGTGTTTGTTATTGGGTTGCCCTTTAGCCAAATGTTATCTTGCACTGAGATAAATCCAATAACTTGGTGTCCTTAATAATGGGAGAAGAGACCACAAATGGCTGGAAGAGAAATCAAAATAGCTCTCCACTGCATTTATATTGGTCAGCCAATAACTCCTGTCCAACACGGACTCAAAAACCAATAAACAGACGTGTTCACTGGGACTCCGGCAACCTTTAGGAATGCCATGAGACTGCCTAAATCCTGCTATCTTACGTGAGATAACCATCCGCATCTTTGAAAAGACAGAGAGAGAGTGGAGGGCAATGAAAGGAAATGGCCGAATGCATGCACGATACAGTATTCTAATACATACAGTATGACCTAATTGATCAGCTTTGGTAGGAAATAATAGAAGTTAATTACGCAGTATGCCAGACGATGGGGGTCAAATGTTTTAAGCGAGAGCATGCACATTTTTGGAAGCACACTAATAGGATGTGTTTGACCTTGTGCCCTGGCACAGTGAAGGCAGATTAGGCAATGATTAGCACATTGACTGATGGGACGAGGGCATGCAATGACAGAATACTCTCTGACAGTTGCATCACCATTTACAGATAGGGTTAAAAGGGACCAAAGGGAGATATTTCTCCAAATGAAATTGAGTATGCAGAGTGAATTTAACAAAAATTGATGCACAATCATCAAACTACACTCATGCACCGGAATGTAAATGAACTGTCAGCCGGTTGTCAATGATTTTGTGTTTTATTGTCTCTTTAGTTGCTATGTTGTGAGAGAGAGAGAAAGACTGCTTCTCTCGGATCTATTAAAAAGAGCCGCAAAGAACTGGGAATAAACGTATTCATGGACATGACTCTGAGACATATTGGAAGCATGAAGTTTTGATTTTTTACTGTCACTCAAATTGTCCCAATAAATCTGTCTGCGTGACATCTTTGTTTATCTCGAAACAAAAATGAAAGACGGACATATTCCTGTCCATCATGTGCTCTAAAGGGAGATCTCTCTCTCTCTTTTTCTTTTTTTTTGTCAGCGTCACTTCTGTTCTGAGGGGTTATATCCCCAATCATACAGGGAGATAAGTAAATAAAGTTGTCTTGACATTTTGTAACAACTGTGACAAGAATTCCTCTGTACATGCTGACATTTTGAGTCCATGACTGATGATTGCAGATAAGGAACAAGAAAGGGATAAGGTCATTCTCAAGCCAGACCAAATGAATATTTTATTGTCGTCTGTGCATACTTTATTAACACATCTATCTATCTATCTATCTATCTATCTATCTATCTATCTATCTATCTATCTATCTATCTATCTATCTATCTATCTATCTATCTATCTATCTATCTATCTATCTATCTATCTATCTATCTATCTATCTATCTATCTATCTATCTATCTATCTATCTATCTATCTATCTATCTATCTATCTATCTATCTGTCTGTCTGTCTATCCATCTATCCATCCCACCAAACCATCTATCTATCTAATCAAGTTTAGTTTTTTGCCTGGGAACATTTGTAGTATTACTTTTTTTCTTATGTAAGAGCAGGTCGGAGATTATTATTTACTTATTTATTTATTTGACAGATTTTTTTAGTTCTTGTTTTCTTTCCTGTGTACAGTATCTATTACACTGAACAATAGTGAAACATTATTTCACTCCTAATTTAAACTACATATTTATTTAAGTTTTTAATAGATTTAGGCCCAATCCCAATTCTATTTTTGTACCCCTACCCCTTTCCCTTGGCCCTTAAAACTGAGGTTGAAGGGGAAGAGCTTCAAAATTTACCCCTAAGAATTGGAACATCATCATATGTCATGACGATCTCTTGCTTCATATGAGATCAGACGATGGCGACTGATGTAGTTATTCCAGTTATGTTAGTTTTTGGTATTTATCTTCAATAAATCACTGAAGGCATATATCATGTTATCATAACAAACTAATGTGGCAATAAGATTGTGCATTGTGCAAACTGTATTGTGCATTTACACTGTGGCCATATTCATCTATGTAAACACACCTACATTAACATTAACATTATAGCAGACAGCGTAAAAAGGTCATTCCCAGCCACTAGACTTTTCTGACAGGGTTTTCGAGTGTCATCAAGTGTCGGAATGATGTAAGACTGTTGTACAGGAGTTATGATTATGGATTATAGATTGCAAAATTTAGCGTTTTTTTTTATAAAGCATGACAGTAAAACATGAACGTGGTTATGAATATTTTAAAACATGTCCTTGTTTGTTGTAAAAATTTGTATTACCCCGAAAATTTTCTTACCCCTTGGTTTCGAGTGGTTCTGAAAAATCTTCATCCGAGGGGGTATCTACCCCTTCCCCTTAGCCCTATGCCTTCAAACTAAAGAGAATTGGGACACCCCTACCCAGTGCTTAATTTATGAATTACAAGGTCTCGAAACAGATCGGGGTAATGGATCCGGCATGTTACACAAGCATGGAGAGCTGTCGCGCACAAAAGTGGAGGGGTGGAGGGGTGTCGCGGACAAAGGACGAAAGTGTAGAGCGGAGGGTTGTTGCGGACAAAAGTGAAGAAGGTTAAAGAGTCGCGGGCCTTTTATTATGTCTCTGTGGGCCCCCTAAATGTAATTGGACTGTGGAAGAAACCAGAACACCCAGATGAAACCTACATGAACATGGGGAGAACACACAGAAATACCAGTCAGTATTAGAACCAGCAATCTTCTTCCTGTGAGGTTACAGTGCTAACCACTGAGCAACCATTGCCGCATTGTTTTTTACAATAATAAAAAAAAAGGTCAATGAAAGCGTCTTTCAGGAACTTCTTTGTGGCCTCACAGTGAAAAACGTGCCGTTAAAGCAGAGGTGCCCGAAATAGACGATCTCTGTCAAAGGCATTCGCCCAACTAACTCCCTTTCGTTCTCCCTCTCTTTTCAGATAGGATGGCTGGCCAAACCATAGTTTACCATGGGCCAACTTTGGCCCACAGCCCTACTTTGGGCACCTCTGATGTAGATTATCTATTAAATGCAGATTGTCTATAGAAATTTGAAAGTATGGCGTTTAAATGAAACTCAAGTGTTTAAAAACTGAGCAAACAAGGTGAACTGTGTAACTGTTTGTCTGTTAAATCAAAACGTATCAAATGTTCAATATGCAGTTTTGCTGCTCATTTTACAGCACCGAACTAACTCCAGCTCATGTCCACCGTCGACTGGAGATTCATCTGTGGCCCATCAAGGCATTCACTACTTTGTCGCCTCATTTATATTTTAAGAACTATCAGAAGATTGATGACTCATTCCTTTCTCACAGCGCTCCACTTCAAAAAAAATTTGCATAATTTGCATCGGTTTTATCACCTATGTCTGTCTTCCTTTGAAAAGGGAAGCGCAAAGAGAGCGCAGAGAGTCCTGCCACACTGGGGAAAACCCCTCAGTAAATAGACTGATGGTAATTAGAGCTGGAGACATTTTTTTTTTCTTGATGAGAGAACAGAGTGTGCTGGAAAATGATGCCACAGGCTTTCAGAAGAGCTACTATATATGAAAAGGACCAGTCAAATGCATTAAAGCAGAAAGGGGCATTGGGCTGAATGAAATTGCATGGTGTAAATCACAGTGTCATTCCGATAATGATTTATTGCTTAGAGATTTTTTTTATTCCCATTATATTTTCCTACTCCACCTCTCAGCTATTTATGTCTCCACACCAATTAAACTCTTACTCTTTGTGAAGGAACAAGGGAGACATTTAAAAAGTCCAGACAGCACTGGCAGGAATTAAGAACTACAGAATGGATGCACTGATGTTATTTGCTTGTAAAGGAACTGAGGTATTGAGAAAACTGGTTGTCAAAGTCTGTTAGGGTTAAGCATATGGCAATTATTGTTTAGTGATCACTATTAACTTTAGTCGTTAGCCTTTAATCTCAGCATGAAAATCAACCAATCAATCAATGGTGGCCAATTTGACAAATGTCATTTGGGGAACAAACATACAAAAAAGTAAGTTAAAATAATATGTCAACGTTCAGGTTTTAAATCAGATTTCAACATTGTTGATCAATCGTCCAACCCCAAATCAGAAAAAGTTGGAATTTCCATATGAAAAACGCAAATAATAAAAGAAAGTAGTGATTTCTAAATTTTCTTTGACTTGTATTTCATTGCAGACAATATGAACACAACATTATTTAATGTGTTCCTCATGATTTATTATTATTATTATTATTATTATTATTATTATTATTATTATTATTATTATTATTATTATTATTATCATCATCAAAATAAACACTTATTTAAATCCAATTTTGCAACACATTTCAAAAAAAGTTGGGACAAGAGGAATTTAGGACTATTATTCAGGTAAACTGGTTAAATAATGAAGTGATTTAACAAAGGTGATGTCAACAGATGACTGTAATTATGATTTAGTACAAAAGCAGCATCAAAGAATGATCTAGTCAAGGAACAAAGATGGGCTGAGGATTGCCAGTTTGCCCACAAATATGTGAAAAATTTAAATGTTTAAAAACAATGTTCCTCAAAGAAAGATAGGAAGACATTTGTATATTTCACCATCAACAGTGCATAACATAATTAAAAGATTCAAGGAATCTGAAGGAAGCCTCAGCTGAACAACTGTGATCTCTGATTCCTCAGGCGGCACTTAATGAAGAATCATCATTGATCTTTAAGCAATATCACTAAATGGGCTCAGGACTACTTTGGCAAACCTTTCTTAACTACCACAATACGTAGTTACATCCACAAATGCCAGTTAAACTGTACTGTGCCAAAAGGAAGCCCTATGTTAACATAGTGGATGGATGGACCATCACACAGTACAAATGTGTACTGTGGTCAGATGAATCAGTATTTCAAGTACTTTGGGGGGGGGGGAAATAGATGCCGTATGCGTCAGACCAAAGAAGAGAAGGATCCAGCAACAATTTCCAGCAACAAGTCAAAAGCCAGGGTCTGTTATGGTCAAGTGCCCTTGGCAAAGGTAACTTCCACTTCTGTGATGGCACCATTAAAGCTGATAAGTACATTAAGATTTTGAAACACAAAATGCTGCCTTCTTTTCCAGGGCCCATGCATATTTCAACAAGACAATGCAAAACCACATTCTGCACACATTACAAAGTCTTGGCTGTGGAGGAGGAGGATACATGTACTTGACTGGCCTGCCTGCACTCCTGAGCTGTCTACAATAGCGAATGTGATGTGTGGCGCATTTTGAAGTGCAAAATAAAACAAGGAAGACCCTGTACTTTTGTTGGAATGCCAACTACAAGGTGGTAAATTCTTTACCATTGATTTTTGAAATGTGTTGCAAGAACCAAAATTGAAATACATGTTTATTTTGTATTTAAAATGTTTATTTTAAAAAACAACTCTAAAAATCAGGAGGAACCCATGAAATAATTGCATAATCTGCAGTGAAATACAAGTCAAAGTAAATTTAGAAATTACTACTTTCTTTTAATATTTGTGTTTTCCACACTGTCCCAACTTTTTCTGATTTGGGGTTGAACATAATTGTACATAATCAGTTTAAAGTACATTTTACACTCTCTGTATTAGTAAGTTTTAGTCATGCAGTGTAGAAAGTAACATTGCCAAAAACTAAAATATGTCCAGCATTTAGCAGATTGAGCCTTTCGGTTAAAGGCTGATTGACCTTTTTGAAATTGTGTGTAATGGTTCATAAAGGTCATTATTAATTTGTTTATCAGGGTTCATAAAACTGGATTATTGAAATTCAATTTTTTTCTTATTCTCTTGTTGTTCCAAACCAATATGACATTTTCTTGAGCAAAACACAAATAAACTTTTAAAGAAAACTGAGGTCCAAACTACTGAACCCATTCCACTATATTGGAAAAAAATAATAAATGAATGAATAAATAAATAAATAAATAAATAAATAAATAAATAAATAAATAAATAAATAAATAAATACCAGCACTGACATTGTACAATTTACTTATTTTTTATCTATTACATTACATTGTATGAATATATTCAGTGTCCTTCAAGAAAAAAATACCATGACAATACATAAAATGAATAATAACTATTTTCATAATCCTTTAAAATATGTTAATAACCTAGTTTTAAATAAGAAACCATGAGTATAAAATGTGGAGTAAAAATACACAAACCTTAAATAAAAAGTTGTTTTCCCTGCATAGTAATATAGATGATACTAGCATTCTCCAAATGCATTAAGAACTAAGCATATGTTGGTATACTTTATTGCTGCTGCATTTACTGTGACCATTCCGTTCTGAGAGGTCATAATAAGACACTGAGCCCAATTAGCACTATAGGAGGGTGGATGACATGGTTGGAAAAGGTCAAGGAGAAAAGCTAACAGCAGCAATCCAGCCATGGTTTGCAAGTTCAGTTTGTTTGCTCTTTAAACTCTACTGGCCCATCCAATTACTGTTTTAAAATGTAGAGGATCATGGGAACACTGGCCTTGTTATATCTGAAATATGTCTGCATCATGCAAAAGAAGTTTATGTGTGTTTCTACGTATAAGCGTGTGTTGTTTTAAGAGTGAAAGCAAGGCTAATATAAGTTGAGCTCAATTCAACCAAAAATAATAAAAACAAAAAATCTGTCTTTTAAAATGAATGGCATTATATAATAACTAAGAACATTTTAAAATAAATGTCTTGTATTGCATTTCTCCTAAAAGAGTGGTTCAAAGAGAAGGCAGACGTTTTGAGACAGGCCTGTTGTTTAGTATGGATATTATTCATTTTAACTAGGGGCTTAACAACTGCTGTTTTACAGACTTTGGATGTCTGACTAGTGTGAGCTGTTTATTTGTTTGTTTGCTTGCTTGTTTGTTTGTTTCTAGACTGTTAAACACCTTTTAAACAAGGATATGGGCAGAATGTCCAGACAGTAAATGGCTGAAAATGATGCACTTCCTCCATGGATTTGTAATCATATTCAGGCAGATAAACAAAACAATAGAATCATAGGACAAACCGAATGATGGATGGATAGATAGGTGGGTGGGTGGTTGGGTGAATGGATGGATGGGTGGGTGGATGGATGGTTGGACAGATGGATAGATGGGTATTTGGATGGATGGATGGATGGATGGATGGATGTGAGGGTTGATCGATGGATTGATGGATTGATGGATGTATGGATAAGTGGATGGATGGACGGGTGAATTGATGGATGGGTGAATTGATGAATGGGTGCGTGGGTGGGTGGGTATGTGGATGGATGGATGGATGGATGGATGGGTATGTGGATAGATGGCTGGATGGGTGGGTTGATAAATGGATGGATGGATGGGTGGATGGATGGATGGATGGGTATGTGGATAGATGGCTGGATGGGTGGGTTGATAAATGGATGGATGGATGGATGGATGGATGGATGGATGGATGGATGGATGGATGGATGGATGGATGGATGGATGGATGGATGGATGGATGGGTGGATGGATGGATGGATGGGTGGGTGATTATATGGATGGATGGAAGGATGGATTGATGAATGGATGGATAGGTAGGTGGGTGGATGGATGGATGGATGGATGGATGGATGAATGGGTGGATGAATGGATGGATGGACGGATTTATAAATTAAAGGATGGATGGATGGATGATAGATGGACAGACGGCCGGACGGATGGATGGATGAGTGGGTGGTTGGATGGAATGGGATGGGTGGGTTGGGGTGGATGGATGGATTGATGAATGGATAGGTGGATGGATGGGTGGGTGGTTGGATGGTTGGATGGCTGGGTGGATGGATGGACTGATGGATGGGTGTATGGATGAGTAGGTGGATGGATTTATGGATGCATGGATGGATGGATGGATGGATGGGTGGATGGATGGGCATGTGGATGGATGGATGGATGGATGGATGGATGGATGGATGGATGGATGGATGAGTATGTGGATGGATGGATGGATGGGCATGTGGATGGGCTTATGGGTGGATGGAAGGGTGGGGTGGGTAGGTATGTGGATGGATGGATTGATGGATGGGTAGGTGGCTGGATGGATGGATGGATGGATGGGTGGGTGGGTGAGGAGGTAGTGGCTGGATGGATGGATAAATAAATGGATGAATGGATGAATGGATGGATGGATGGATGGATAGGTGGGTGGTTGAATGGATGGATGGATGGATGGATTGATGGGTGATGTTTACACAATTCTTTGAAATTCAGCGATAGTATATTTTATAGAGAACACACTGGATTGCAATGTAAAACCTAGTTATTGAGTTCTCCTCTGGTTATAGTATGTTAAAATACAAACACATATTATTTTCAGGGTTTTTCGTTTTTAGACACTTTGATATGAGTTTGATAGCACTTTATATAAAAGTCTAGTGCAATGATTTCTCCTGCTCATCAGTGTCAATTGTCACAGTTGCTTCCCGGCAAAACCAATTCTCTTTATGCTAAACGTTCCCATTTCACAGTGCTTGATTCGGCCTTCGTGGACTTAGAAGGGCACACCTTGAAGTCTGAATTGGGACACAGCTTATGTTTTGCCCTCATCAATCTCAGAGTGATGTCTCAAAGCCCTTTAGATTACACTTGCCACACTTTTAGAGCAGGCCCTAATCTGTGTCACCTTTCAAAACAGACATGGAGGAAACTAAAAGCAAACGCTGTGCTCCTGTGTATTCTGGGGACATTTGTGAACGTCTCTGCTGTTGTATCAGGCAGAGCTGTTATCAGTAGGGCTCATAGGATGTTTTTTAACCTACAGTAGATGAAGGACGGTGGGGGATCTAACATTGTGGCAGCAGCCGGAGAGCTTTGTCGGAGTAAGTGTGTATATGTGATTATCTTAGGTGACACGTTTGTCTTTGAGTTATCACTGCATTCAGAAAACGATATCAGTGCCCTGAGGGGTGATTTTAAACATTCGTTTTCAACACTGGACTATCTTGTATATGTTTAGACAGGGTATATCAATGATAGTGACATTCAGAGTTCATCCATACATGCATATCGACATATATTCCTTTCTGAATCTCCTATAGAAAATTCAATTTTACACACCAGGGCTTCTTTGTATTATTTCAGAGCGCCCCGTTTCCATAAAGACGTCCCAGGTTTTATTTCCCAGTAAATACAGTGTGCTACTGTGCGCAGCATATTGATCCATCAAATAAATTTGCAGCTATTGTGTAGCTCCTCAGATCAGTGGTCACTATGCTGAAGAGTAAATCTAGTTTACAACACCACCACCATCACCACCAGGAGAAAGAGCTACATTTTCTGTTGTTGTGGAAGTGCTACAGTCTCACACCTGCTCTATGGTGATTGAATATTTAATTACAGACTCGGTCACGGTTGTCTGTTAGAATGAGACGCTGTGTAATCATAGAGCTCACGGTTAACCACTGCACAGACACACCGTTCGGCTCTCGCCAATCCAAAAGGCCGCTCTCCCTGAGGCTATCAAAAATGAAAAGGAAAGAAAGGAAGTCAGACACTCATAAAAAAGGAAGTGCAAGACGGAGTAGAGCTCTTTATAATGACTGATCAAGTCTAAAGTAGTTCAATGGTCAGATCATTGTCTCTAAAAAAGGCTCTTTTTGTGGTCATTAGGTTTAGACCTGCCTAATTCTCCTGAGGTATGGCAGCATGATTGCATATTCCTCTCACTTCTAGTAGAGATGGTAATTAGATTTGTTCTCACTTTTTTTGGTTCTCTTCTTTTTTGCCCACGGATAAACTTTAGTCCAACAACAGGTCTCTTTCATCACACTTTCACAGCTCCTTTGGCTCTATATCCTCCAACAGCAGATGATACCAAACTTTTTGTGCCTCACAGACGTAAAGGGTTTGCTGTAACAACACAAAATCAAAATATGTCGATGTGTGCGATTCTCTAATGTTGGTTAACCTTTTGTCTGTCTAGTGCAGAGATGCCCAAACTAGGGCCCGCGGGCCAAAGTTGGCCCATGGTAACCTTTAATTTGGCCCACCATCACATATGACAATCATTTAGAAATTGTCATTTCAAATTTAACGTAACCTTTAATTTTATTTTATTGTTAAGCTACAAAAAGCTATCTGAAATTAAACAAATCAATTTGAATGCTGTAAATTGATCAGATTTTGATTAAAATGTACATACGACAGATTGAGGATAATGCAGAGACTTTGGTGAGTGAATCAAGGCAAAGGCAGATTCTGTTTGACTGGTGTATTCAGTATTGAATTCCACTGTGCTGTAAATGTGATTGTTTTTATTGGAATAAGTTATCATTATAAAAAAAGTTATACTGCATTAGTTAATACGATTCAAAGTAATGTTTTCTATTATCAAAAAATAATATGAATTAGGAAATTACCCATGGCAACTTTATTGTAAAATAGTTTGGTATGTGTATCTTCAGCCCACGGCCTTCAGCATTATTTGTTTTTTGGCCCCTCTAGTGTTTTGGGGGTTTGGTTTTGACATGCCTTGACATTTGAGCTATTTTCTTATACATATTTTAATGGGACATCTGATTTTATATGTCCATGCATTTTTTTCATCTATTGAATAAAATTTTATTCATCCCAATCTTATTCTGTAGGATTTAAAGGTCTCTTGGGTTGTTTTGAAATGTGATTTTTTTTCGTTGATGTTTGAAATAATCTCAAGTGAAACATAAGAGATGGTGGGATAGAGTAACTTAAGTTTTTGAGGTCAGGCAGTGATTTGAATGAGAGGCCTGGCTTACAGTCTCTTCTCTAATTCATCCCATAAGTGTTCTGTCAGGTTGAGGTCAGGCCAGTCAAGCTCTTCTACACATGACTCCCTCACCATGTCTTTATGAACTTTGCTTTGTGCACTGGTAATGAAAACACAGTCATGTTGGAAAAGGAAAGGGGTATCCCCGAACTACACCCACAAAGTTGGGAGCATGGAATATATTGGTATGCTGAAGCATTAAAAGATTGTTATTCTGGAACTAAGGGGTCAAGCCCACCCCCTGAAAAACAATTATTTATGCGAATGGATTAAGTTCACAGTACTCATTTGGATTAGTTTTGGAACTTAAATGGTTTGTTTCAATCGGTTTCCTCAAATGGTTTGAGTTTTTGGGTTTTACAGTGTAGGGACAATTCAGTCAGGCAAGTATTGTTCTTCTGCAAACCCAGACTCCAAAACAATAAACACTTTAATCTAGACGTAAAGATATTCATGGAAGGCACTTGTTTTTTGACAGTGGCAAGGTGTTGATATCATTTAGAAATTAAAAATCAATAAGTAAAAATTAACTCTAAAATGAAAAGGCAGCCAGAGTAAAGAGTGTAGGATTAGAATAATATGCTCCCTCTTTTTTTATTCCAGACAGGAGACGGGCCGCTGAGTTTTGGACAAGTTGTAACCAGGAAAGAGCTTTCTGGCTAATCCCACAGTAAAGTGAGTTGCAATAGTCCAGCCTAGACAAGATAAAACATGAATAACCTTTTTAAAGTCTTTAAAAGAAAGAGCTTTGCTTTTGGAAAGTAACTGTACAGTAGTTGAAAAAGCAGGGTCTGACAAGAAAGTTTATTTGACGGTCAAACTTTAGTAGTGGATACATTTCAGGAATGGACTTATTACACAAGTGGCAACACAGTATTGTATCATGCTTGAATTCACTGAGCCACTGAGTGACAGATTCTTCCACAGATATTTGTAGAAGATTTTAAACACCTGTGGCCATGGAAGTGATTGGTAAATCTCAATTTATTGATTTCAGGGGGTGTATCATTACTTTGGTAACATAGATATACATATATAGTATATATATAGTATATATAGTATATACAGTGCATCTGGAAAGTATTCTTAGCGCTTCACTTTTTCCAAATTTTTTATGTTACAGCCTTATTCCACAATGCATTAAATTCATTTATTTCCTCAAAATTCTACACACAATACCCCACAATGACAATGTGAAGAAGATTTTTTGAAATTGTTGCAAATTTATTAAAAATAAAAAACCTGAAAAATCACTCAATACTTGTTAATGCACCTTTAGCAGCAATTACAGCCTCAAGTCTTTTTTAATATGATGCCACATGCTTGGCACACCTGTCTTTAGGATTTTTTGCCCCTTCCTCTTTGCAGTACCTCTCAAGCTTTATCAGGATGGATGGGAAGCGATGGTATGCAGCCATTTTCAGATCTTTCCAGAGATGTACAATAGGATTTAGGTCTGGGCTCTGGCTGGGCCACTCAAGAATATATACCGAGTTGTTGTGAAGCTACTCCACTGATATTTTGACGGTGTGCTTTGGGTCATTGTCATGCTGGAAGATGAACCGTTGCCCCAGTCTGAGGTCAAGAGCACTCTGAAGCAGGTTTTCATTCTGGATGTCTCTGTACATTGCTGCATTCATCTTTCCCTCTATCCTGACTAGTCTGACTAGCCTCTATCCTGACTAGTTCCTGCTGCTGAAAAACATCCCCACAGCATGATGCTGCCACCACCAGGCTTCACTGTAGGGATGGTATTAGCCTGGTGATGAGCGGTGCCTGGTTTTCTCCAAACATAAAGCCTGGAATTCACTCCAAAGAGTTCAATTTTAGTCTCATCAGATGAGAGAAGTTTGTTTCTTATGGTCTGAGAGTCCTTTAGATGCCTTTTGGCAAATTTTAGGTGGCTTCCGTCTGGCCACTCTACCATACAGGCCTGATTGGTGGATTGCTGCAAAGATGGTTGTCCCTTTTTAATGTCCTTCTGATCACAAGAGTCATTGATCACCTCCCTGACTAAGGCCCTTCTCCCCAATCACTCAGCTTAGATGGCCGGCCAGCTCTAGGAAGAGTCCTGGTGGTTTTAAACATCTTCCACCTACGGATGATGGAGGCCACTTTGCTCATTGGAACTTTCAGAGCAGCAGAATTTTTTTTGTAACCTTCCCCTGCAGTGTGCCTCGAGACAATCCTGTCTCAGAGGTCTACAGACAGTTCTTTTGTCTTCATGCTTGGTTTGTGCTTTGACATGCACTGTCAACCCTGAGACCTTATATAGACAGGTGTATGTCTTTTCAAATCATGTCCAGTCATCTGAATTTACCACAGGTGTACTCCAATGAAGCTGCTGAAACATCTCAAGAACGATCAGTGGAAACAGAATGTACCTGAGCTCAATTTAGAGCTTCACGGCAAAGGCTGTGAATACTTATGTACAAGTGATTTTTCCGCTTTTTTATTTTTAATAAATTTGCAAAAATAAAAAAAAAATCTTTTTCACATTGTCATTGTGGGGTTTTATGTGTAGAACTTTGAGGAAATAATGGAATTTAATCCATTTTGGAATAAGGCTGTAACATAAAAAAATGTTGTAAAAAAAATGCTGTAACATGGAAAAAGTGAAGCGCTGTGAATACTTTCCGGATGCACTGTTTATATACACTATATTGCCAAAGTAATAATACACCCCTGAAATCATTCAATTGAAATTTACCAATCACTTCCATGGCCACAGGTGTTTAAAATCTTCTACAAATATCAGTGAAAGAATCTGTCTATATATATAGATGAAGTCAGAATTACTAGCCCCGTGAATTATTAGCCTCCCTGTTTATTTTTTTCCCCAATATCTGTTTAACGGAGAGAAGATTTTTTCAGCACATTTCTGAACATAATAGTTTTAATAACTCATTTCTAATAACTGATTTATTTTGTCTTTGCCATGATGACAGTAAATAATATTTTACTGGATATTTTTCAAGACACTTCTATACAGCTTAAAGTGACATTTAAAGGCATAACTAGGTTAATTAGGTTAACTAGGCAGGTTAGGGTAATTAGGCAAGTTATTGTATACAGATGGTTTGTTCTGTAGACTATCGAAAAAATTATTAGCTTAAAGGGGCTAATAATATTGACCTTAAAATGGTTCATAAAAAATATTACATTTATTTTAGCCGAAATAAAACAAAACAGACTTTCTCTAGAAGAAAAAAATATTATCAGACATACTGTGAAAATTCCTTTGCTCTATTAAACATCATTTGGGAAATATTTAAAAAAGAGAAAAAAAAAATCAAAGGGGGGCTAATAATTCCGACATCAACTGTGTATATATATATATATATATATATAAACTAGATCCTTTACTTTTTTAGAATGATGACAGAGTATTTTAACATCTTTTTGCAGCTAATTGCAACATAACATGCACTGCTTGCAAACATTTTAACAGATGCATACTTTTATTGCAGGTTAGAACAGCCTGCAATCCACCCGGTGACAAACAATTAAAAAGTTATCATACCATTAGCATACTGTTTTCTTCATGGCACAGGAAATTCAGCGTAACAAATAAAAGTGTGGAAGCTTTGAAAAAGACTGTTATAGTATAACGCACTATAAAATACAGTAAAAACTTTGTTATAATAATCTAATGTTTATGTTAGAAAGCCTATTTTTGCACAGTCTATTGCATCTCTTCAGTGACTGAAAAAAATAAATAAAATCACAATTATTTTGACAGAGGGGGCTTGGTTATCTGCTTGAGTGTTGCCACTTGTGTCCTTCCATAATACTGGCCCAGTCTGTTATTATGGTGGCTTGAAAAGCCAGCATACTGTTATCTATCTTAAACTTCTTCTTCTTCTTCTTCTTCTTCTTCTTCTTCTTCTTCTTCTTCTTATTCTTCTGAGACTAATTTCTAAGTGTATCTCCTCCTAGGCCTTTCAAGCTACATACTTCAAACTTTCGTCAAACCTTCGAACTGGTCTGACTCGGGTTGCTATATCTTTTCTAACTGATCCGACCTTGGGTTTTCCGAAAAACGACCCAGAAAAATCCCAAAAGTCCCATTGACTTAACATTGGGTCAAACTTTGTGAGCTCATAACTCTGCATCAGACTGTCCTACAGACTTCTAACTGGACTCATTTAACTCAGTCTAGCCAGCAGCCAATAACTGATGACTTTTTAACTTACTAGCCACTCCCTAGCAACCACTTACAGCACCCTAGCAACTGTCCCATAGACTTCCATTGTAAAAGACTCCCATTTACTTAACATTGGATCAACCTTTGTGAGCTCAGAACTCTGCATCAGACTGTCCTACAGACTAGAGTCTGGCCTCATTCAACTCAGTCTAGCCAGCAGCCAATCACTGATTACCTTTAAACTTACTAGCCACTCCCTAGCAACCAATTTCAGCACCCTAGCAACTGTCCCAGAGACTGTGACTAGCTTTTCTAACACATGCTAACAGTTTAAACTTCCTACTGACATGCTAATCTTGCTAGAAAGGTGCTAGCAACACGATAGTGACATGCTAGTCATGCTAGTAACATGCTAATTCATGCTAGAATCATGCTAACAACATGCTAATTCATGCTAGAAACAAGCTGATTCATGCTAGAATCATGCTAGTAACATGCTAGTTACATGCTAATTAATGCTAGAATCGTGCTAGTTACATGCTAATTCATGCTAGAAACATGCTAGTAACATGCTAATTCATGCTAGAATCATGCTAGTAACATGCTAATCCATGCTAGAATCATGCTAGTAACATGCTAATCCATGCTAGAATCATGCTAGTAACATGCTAATTCATGCTAGAATGATGCTAAAACATGCTAATTCATGCTAGAATCATGCTAATAACATGCTAATTCATGCTAGAAACATGCTAATTCATGCTAGAAACATGGTAGTTACATGCTAATTCATGCTAGAATCATGCTAGTAACATGCTAATTCATGCTAGAAACATGCTAGTAACATGCTAATTCATGCTAGAATCATGCTAGTTACATGCTAATCCATGCTAGAATCATGCTAGTAACATGCTAATTCATGCTAGAATCATGCTAGTAACATGCTAATTCATGCTAGAATCATGCTAGTAACATGCTAATTCATGCTAGAATCATGCTAGTAACATGCTAATTCATGCTAGAATCATGCTAGTAACATGCTAATTCATGCTAGAATCATGCTAATAACATGCTAATTCATGCTAGAATTATGCTAGTAACATGCTAATTCATGCTAGAATCATGCTAGTAACATGCTAATTCATGCTAGAAACATGCTAGTAACATGCTAATTCATGCTAGAATCATGCTAGTTACATGCTAATCCATGCTAGAATCATGCTAGTAACATGCTAATTCATGCTAGAATCATGCTAGTAACATGCTAATTCATGCTAGAATCATGCTAGTAACATGCTAATTCATGCTAGAATCATGCTAATAACATGCTAATTCATGCTAGAATCATGCTAGTAACATGCTAATTAATGCTAGAATCATGCTAGTAACATGCTAATTCATGCTAGAAACATGCTAGTAACATGCTAATTCATGCTAGAATCATGCTAGTAACATGCTAATTCATGCTAGAATCATGCTAATAACATGCTAATTCATGCTAGAAACATGCTAATTCATGCTAGAAGCATGCTAATAACATGCTAAATCATACTAGAAACATGCTAGTAACATGCTAATTCATGCTAGAAACATGCTAGTAACATGCTAATTCATGCTAGAATCATGCTAGTAACATGTTAATTCATGCTAGAAACATGCTAGTAACATGCTAATTCATGTTAGAATCATGCTAATTCATGCTAGAAACATGCTAGTAACATGCTAATTCATGCTAGAATCATGTTAGTAACATGCTAATTCATGCTAGAATCATGCTAGTAACATGCTAATTCATGCTAGAATCATGCTAATTCATGCTAGAATCATGCTAGTAACATGTTAATTCATGCTAGAATCATGCTAATAACATGCTAATTCATGCTAATAACATGCTAATTCATGCTAGAAACATGCTAATTCATGCTAGAATCATGCTAATAACATGCTAATTCATGCTAGAAACATGCTAGTAACATGCTAATTAATGCTAGAAACATGCTAGTAACATGCTAATTCATGCTAGAATCATGCTAGTAACATGCTAATTCATGCTAAAAACATGCTGGTAACATGCTAATTCATGCTAGAATCATGCTAGTAACATGCTAATTCATGCTAGAATCATGCTAATAACATGCTAATTCATGCTAGAAACATGCTAGTAACATGCTAATTCATGCTAGAATCATGCTAGTAACATGCTAATTCATGCTAGAATCATGCTAATAACATGCTAATTCATGCTAGAATCATGCTAGTAACATGCTAATTCATGCTAGAAGCATGCTAATAACATGCTAATCCATGCTAGAATCATGCTAGTAACATGCTAATTCATGCTAGAATCATGCTAGTAACATGCTAATTCATGCTAGAATCATGCTAGTAACATGCTAATTCATGCTAGAATCATGCTAGTAACATGCTAATTCATGCTAGAATCATGCTAGTAACATGCTAATTCATGCTAGAATCATGCTAGTAACATGCTAATTCATGCTAGAAACATGCTAGTAACATGCTAATTCATGTTAGAATCATGCTAGTAACATGCTAATTCATGCTAGAATCATGCTAATAACATGCTAATTCATGCTAGAAACATGCTAATTCATGCTAGAATCATGCCAATAACATGCTAAATCATGCTAGAAACATGCCAGTAACATGCTAATTCATGCTAGAAACATGCTAGTAACATGCTAATTCATGCTAGAATCATGCTAGTAACATGCTAATTCATGCTAGAAACATGCTAGTAACATGCTAATTCATGCTAGAATCATGCTAGAAACATGCTAGTAACATGCTAATTCATGCTAGAATCATGCTAGTTACATGCTAATTTATGTTAGAATCATGCTAGTTACTTGCTAATTCATGCTAGTAACATGCTAATTCAGACTCGGCTTTTCAAGCCACCATAAAGTTTGTCCTCAAACTTTAATATCTAGTTTTGGTTAAAACCAGTGGAAATGTGTAATTAACACGAACCTAATGTAAATTAAGTGGACGTAAACGAATGGCATCACATTTAACTTAACGTAGATTAAAGCAAGGCAGGCACAGCACAATTTTCATAAATGTCTTCATAAAAAACGATTTCTTTCAGGAAATGTAAGGAACCTTTCCATTAAACTGCTTTGTCAGCTGAACAATGTTTATATACAATAGTAGAATACACCAATAATGCTGTACTTCTATCCCTCACAGGCTTGTTTTCATTCCTGTCAGAAATTAAATATGGTGTTCCAAAAATGAAGCAATCTAAAAACACTGTAAGCTACGCACGTAACAGACTGCACATTTTCATTTAATTAAACTGTGATTTTAGTTTTATTTCAAATAATTTGGCAGTCACATTTAGTTTAATGTTACATTTAATTTCATTAGTAGCTTTTCATCAACTCAACAAATCCCGATTCGGAAAAACCTGTTCTAGAGGGACAAGCTGTTACCCTTAAAATGAATACATTGCTAATGATAATCTAGTGTAGGATATAAAGCTGCAGACATGTTTAAAGTCTGTTCTGGTATAAAATTTCAACTTCAGATGTATTTCATGGTTTATTTCTTTGTTTGTTGCTAATAAGGACATGATTAAAAAAAGCGAACACTGTTTAAAGGCCTCTTCTAAGTGCTTTGAGCAAATCATGCTGGTTTCATCCAAAGGCACCGTTTCCTATGATATATATAATCCACTTGAGAATTCTTCATTCTCAAAAGCTTTTATTTCTTCTTTTTCTTTTCTTTTTTTTTTCATTACAACAGTCAAGTGAAAATAGGCAAGGCTTTGAAGTTATCACTAAAATAACTCCTTAATACAATTCCATTTATTAATAATGTTGGAAACAATATGTGCAATAAAACTAGGTGAGAGAGGAGAGCTAAATTAACTGAAATATTCATAATCTCGCATTCTTTTATATGCATACCGCGTTCCTGTAATTCATTAGAGGCTGCAATTCAAACCCCTTAATTGACTTCCCATTCGCAGGTGAGTTTGAAACAAAGAGTTTTGCTCTAAATGTATTGCAATGGGGGGAAAACGAGGAAACAGGAGAAACAACCGGATTTAAATAGACTCTGAATGATTTGAAGGGAATATTATTTTATATATTTATTTATTTGGCCACAATAATGGGCACTATCTCTACATTTGACTCATTTTCAAGCACCAACTTATGGCAGGACATGCAGAGTATTTTCTGAGCTGTCTGATTCAGAGCCTGCAGCTATGGGCATAATCACACTGCTCATGAGGAAGGAGATCTAAAGGCTTTCAAAAGCACATGAGGGCTTGGTGAGAATTATGGCATTCACGTTCCACATCATTAGACACATGGCTTAACAAAGTAATAGTGAAGAAAGAACTTGTTTAATATATATAGCGTCTTTGAACTGAATGCGTGCAGTTGAACAGTAAAACGTACCCTTGTGCTGAAGAATGTGTCTTATATTACACATAGTATATCCTACACTATCAGCATGTCTGACCTTTAGGGTAACATTTAACAGGGTAAATATAATAATTGCTCAATTCTGTCTTAATTTACTCACCCTTTTTCTGTTAAACACAAATATTTTGAAAAATGCTAGCTGGCATCCATTGACTTCCACAATACAGTCTTGTCGTCAATCCCAGTTGTAAGAGCAAGAAATAAAAACTTGTTGATCAATTGGAAAAGTGGCAGAAGGTAGATTTTTCTGATGAATCTTCTGTTGAACTGCATCCCAATCATCACAAATACTGCAGAAGACCTATTGGACCCCAGATGGACCCAAGATTCACACAAATCAGTCAAGTTTGGTGAAGGAAAAATCATGGTTTGGGGTTACATTCAGGATGGGGGTGTGCGAGGGATCTGCAGAGTGGAAGGCAACATCAACAGCCTGAGGTATCAAGACATTTGTGCTGCCCATTACATTACAAACCACAGGAGAGAGCAAATTCTTCATCAGGATAGCACTCCTTCTCATACTTCAGCCTCCACATCAAAGTTCCTGAAGGCACAGAAGGTCAAGGTGCTCCAGGATTGGCCAGCCCAGTCACCAGACATGAACATTATTGAGCACATCTGTGGTAAAATGGAGGAGCCATTGAAAATGATTCCAAAAAATCTTAATGAACGCTGGGAGTCCTGCAATAACGCTTTCTTTGCCATTCCAGATGACTTGATTAATAAGTTATTTGAGTCATTGCAGAGATGTATGGATGCAGTCCTCCAAGCTCATGGGAGTCATACACAATATTAATTCTTTTTCCACTGCACCATGACTTTATATTCTTTACTGTACATTATTTATGTTAAGTGACAAGACTTTTGTCCAAGCTAAGTCAGATCTTACTGTCCTAATTAAATAATTAAAAATCAAGGCATAAAATATTACTGACCCCAGATTTTTAAATGATAGACTACAACTAAACTGAGTCTAAAAAAGCATTTCTGCAATTTATGGAACTTCATGAGACAAATATTTTTAGCATGAAAAAAGGTTCAGCATAGCAAAGAGCTTCATCAGAGATGCATTTGATAGGCTGATTAATTATTATACACAGCGAGCCAACAAATCCCAGGCAGATGGTCTGGCATAGCTAGGCTTACTGTGCTGGTGAATATGTAGGTAGGATGTTCAATACGGCTACATGGCAGGAATATTTGCACTTGGCTTTCCTTCTCGAGCCATGGGCTGAGGAAAGAAATCCAAGAGAAATGTTTCACATTTATTTCAATTTTAATTTATAACATTGCACTCGCTCTGTGTGCGCACAAGTTTTCATCTTGGCACTCGTAGGCTGCTAGCAGTAAAAAGTGGGGGTATTATGCAAGTTTCACACCACACATTACTCAAGGATTCCCCACCTTCATTCCTCCTCATCGGCTCTAGCTTAAAGTGAGAAAAGACAGAATGCATAAAACTCTACTTGCCTGTAAGCTGCTACAAAAGAGGCTGCATGTGCCTTTTCAGATGTTTGAAGTTTGCATACAGGTTTTTATGGAAAATGAATCTGGAAATGATGTCCTGAAATACTTGTGCAAAGAAAATTAAATGTGTTTCTTTTTAAGTAAGTAAGTAAGTAATTAAGTAAGTAATGTATTTAGTGAATTTATTATGTATGGCCACACACCCAAAGCGCATTACAATCATGAGAGGGGGGGTCTCCCCACTCCACCACCAGTGTGCAACATCCACTTGGATGATGCAACAGCATTCACAGGACAACGGCACCAGTTTTCTTACCACACACTAGCTATAGATGGAGTGGAGAGACAGTGTTAGAGACAATTCGGTGTATGGGGATTATTGAGAAGCCATGATGGGTAACAGGGTATATGCAGGCATCCAAAAAATATTTTCAATACCTTTTTAAGCACAACCATGCAATAGAACTTAGATAAGCTCGGAAGAAACAAAGCTTGAAAGAATAAATGACGAGGTTGTTTTCAGCGACAGGCTTAGGCGACTGTTAAAACTCATCTTTCTCCAACCAGGAGTATGCAAACGTACATTTTCCCATTTTGCCGTCTATTGCTCTATGGTTTCGCTACATGTAGAGCGTCACATCACCTTCCCGCATTTTTCGTAAACTATGTGACATCACCCTGGAAAAATAAATATATTTATGATTTTTTGGACTTTGGACAAAATTTAAGACCTCGTAAAAACAACTTTTAAGGGCCTTAATTTTCTCATAATAGATTTATCAACTTTTAATCCTTTTTAAGACTCCACGAACACCCTGGGGTAAGGGCCAATGAAAGGAATTTGGCCAGGACACCAGGGTTACACCCCTACTTTTTATGAGAATTGCCATGGGATTTTTAATGACCACAGAGAGTCAGGACCTTGGTTTAACGTCTCATCCGAAAGACGGCGCTCATTGACAGTATAGTGTCCAAACAACAGCAACTTAGTTTTTCCATGTGGTCTCCCATCCAGGTACTAACCAGGCTCAGCTCTGCTTAGCTTCATTGAGTAACCGGTCTTAGGCTGGGGAATGATATGGCTGTGGCCTTTTTTAGAGAAAAAAAAATCTTGAAATACTCTAAGCTACAATCTCTTAATTTTAGTTAGTGTGCTGACAATGGGGTTTGCAATTCTTGGGATTAGAATTCTTAAAAATAGGCAACATACTGAGCTCAGCATAATTGAGTATACCCCTTTTTGAAAATGAATATTTTATCCATTTCTCAGTGAATAAAGGCAATGTATTTTGGTGCATTTAACAAAAAAGATTTATTAAACAGATTTATTTATTAAAATAATATTTTAGTCATGAAACGTGTTTATAAATTGAAAGACAATACAATTAAAAAACAATTACAACCTACAAAATTTCAACTAGGGTGATGCAGTGGCGCAGTAGGTAGTGCTGTCGCCTCACAGCAAGAAGGTCGCTGGTTTGAGCCTCGTCTGGGTCAGTTGGAGTTTCTGTATGGAGTTTGCATGTTCTGCATGGGCTTCCTCCGGGTGCTCCGGTTTTCCTCACAAGTCCAAAGACATGCAGTACAGGTGAATTTGGTAGGCTAAATTGTCTGTAATGTATGAGTGTGAATGAGTGTGTATGAGTGTGTTTGGATGTTTCCCAGAGATGGGTTGCGGCTGGAAGGGCATCCGCTGCATAAAAACGTGCTGAATAAGTTGGCAGTTCAGTATTTCTGAAGTTCTTCGGACTAAGCCGAAAATAAAATTAATGAATGAATAAAAAATTCAACTAATCTTTTGTATTTGTTTTTTTTTTTCTTTTTTTTTTTTTTTGCTTCTCTTGATTTTTCCTCTTTTTAAAATTTGTATTTAATATTTTTCTATAACATCTAAATTTGGGTGTACTAGTTTTTGGACCGTTATCAAAAGTTATTTTGTTAGTTAAGCTCCAGATTTGGCTTTGGTACTGACTAATCTAATGTGTATGCACAAATATAATATTGTACAGCTTCCTATTAAAAATATGAATTTAAAACAGTGAGCACAAAATTTGTGAGGGGTGTACTTATATACTGTATTTAACATATACTGTAATTAATAATGTAGTATAGCGTATAAGTATTATCAATATAGTCTGTATTTTTCATTAATTATTCAATTTTGCAAGTAAATTAAAGCAATTGAGCACTGTAGCTACAGTAGTAATTAAATACTATTGCACCTTACTAAAATACATTAAATTAGATTGTTTAACTTTAAATTGAGCTTGTTATGATTGCTTTTCCAAATATTCTGTGTTTGAAAAAAATCATAAAAGATTAAGAATATTATAAAATGCACTGCACACTAGATTTATAATGTGTTTTATAATAAGTTTTATCTTTCTAACCAAAAACAAGATTGCTTACATTTCAGTTTTTGCACTGTGAAGGAAACTTATTAAGGTGTTCATTTATTTTAAATTAAAAATTTAAATATATAAAACATGTTCTCATCAGGTGATGCAAATGGCTATCAGCCATGTTTCATCCAAAGTTTTGTCTCCCGTACAAGCATTAACACTAATTCTAATAATAGTCTCCATATGCAATATGGTGCAAAGAGATCCTTAACTGAACCTCTTGTTTGCTTTTATGTACCCAGGGCATTACTGATAGACACTTCCAATAAAGCATTCAGTGAAGAGGTCAGTTATTTGACCCAGCACTGCAAATAACCCTATAGCCACTGATGGCTTGCTATAGTTTTTTTTTTTTTTTAGTTGTTGCTGGAGGGATCTGCTGGAAAAGGGAACAGGTCTGGAAAGCTGCATCCACTAATGGCAATCGCTCCAAGAGGCTGGTCTGCATAAACAACAACCCGGTGCAATCAGCAAGATGGTGCACTTCTCTTGCAGGAGGAGGGTGATTGGGGACAATGTGCTTTTTTATGTCTTCCACTTCACCCTTGCCTACAGAGGTTTAAACAGAGCAATCTGTATGAACATGCCACAGAGGATAATTTTTTCTTGTTCTGTCTTTTTCAGAGCATTGCATGTTGCACGTTTAGATACAAATATGTTTATGATTTATTATGTATTAAATATATGCATTTATTTAATATTTTTATGTTCGATTTTTTTTCTCTAGTTCACTAGTACTGCTGCAAATAATAATAATGATGATGATAATGATTTTATGATTACATATATTGTTGTAATTATTAGTAATAGTGTTATTATTATTATTATTATTATTATTATTATTATTATTATTATTATTATTATTATTATTATTATTATTATTATTAATATTGTTGTGGTTATTATTGTTACTGTTGTTGTTATTATTATTATTATTATTATTATTATTATTATTATATTATAATTTTTTCTACTATTATTATTATTACTATTAGAATTACTACTACTACTACTATTATTATTATTAATATTATTATTGTTGTTGTTGTTACTGTTATTGTTGTTATTATTGTCATTATTATTATTACTGTTATTGTTATTATTATTATTATTATTATTATTATTATTATTATTATTATTATTATTATTATTATTATTATTATTATCATTGATATTATTACTATTAAAATAATAATAATAATAATTATTATTATTATTATTATTATTATGATTATTATTATTAGTAGTAGTAGTAGTATTCATTCATTCATTTTCTTTTCGGCTTAGTCCCTTTAGTAATCTGGGGTTGCCACAGCGGAATGAACCGCCAACTTATCCAGCACGTTTCTATGCAGCAGATGCCCTTCCAGCCGCAACCCATCTCTGGGAAACATCCAAACACACTCATTCACACTCATACACTATGGACAATTTAGCCTACCCAATTCACCTGTACCGCATGTCTTTGGACTGTGGGGGAAACCGGAGCACCCGGAGGAAACCTACGCGAAGATCGTGCAAACTCGGAAACGGCAACTTACCCAGCCAAGGCTCGAACCAGCGACCTTCTTGCTGTGAGGCGACAGCACTACCTACTGCGCCACTGCTTCGCCCTAGTGTTATTATTATTATCATTATTATTATTATTATTATTATTGTTATTATTATTATTATTATTATTATTATTATTATTATTATTATTATCATTATTATTATTATTATTATTATTATTATTATTATTATTATTATTATTATTATTATTATTATTATCATTGTTGTTGTTGTTATTATTATTATTATTAATACTATTACTGTTATTGTTATTATTATTATTATTATTATTAATAATATTATTGTTGTTATTATTATTAATATTGCTATTATTGTTATTACTGTTATTACTGTTATTATAATAATAATAATTATTATTATTATTATTATTAGTAGTAGTAGTAGTAGTAGTATTACTGTTATTATTATTATTATTATTATTATTATTATTATTATTATTGTTTTTATTATTATTATTATTGTAATTATTACTGTTATTCCTTCATTCCTTCATTTTCCTACGGCTTAGTCCCTTTATTCATCAGGGGTCGCCACAGTAGAATGAACCACCAACTTTTTCAGCATATGTTTTACACAGCGAATGCCATTTTAGCTGCAACCCATACACACTCATTCACACACATAAATTCACCTATACCGCATGTCTTTTGACTGTGGGGCTAACTAGAGCACCCAGAGGAAATCAAATGCCAATTGACCCAGTGAGGACTCAACCCTCTTGCTGTGAGATGACAGCGCTAACCCCTGAGCTACTGTGTTGCTGTTATTATTATTATTATTAGTAGTAGTAGTAATAGTAGTAGTAGTAGTAGTAGTAGTAGCAGTAGTATTAATACTACCACTACTACTACTACTACTATTACTAATAAAAATAATAATAATAGTAATCATCATCATCATCATCATTATAATCATAATCATAATGTCATGATGGCTTATTTACATACTGTATGAGCACAAGCCCCATAAAACTGTAAGGATGTCACTATGTAATATGGCTTTGAGATGAACATGCTTTGTGTATTGAAATGCTCCCATTTCACTGGAGTAAGAACAATGCCAGAAGCCTTGCTGGTTAAAGTAAAGAAGGATGAGCTCTTTTTCTCTCAGATGAGAGCCATCTGGCTGGGAGCAAGGCCAGCGGATGAGTCTTGGGAACAGGCCTCTAAGAATTCCTGACCCTTGGAAGGATGACGATGAAAAAAGAAGGTATAAAACGCCACTAGGGCCTTGAGCTGAAAAGGGATTTGCACCCAGAGAGGGCGAGCATCTCTAAAGAGGCTCGCACTTGGAGTGAGGGTGAAGAATTGTGTGAAAACAGACAGATAGAGTAGGAAAAAACGCAATTAGTGCCATGCTCTGGACATGAGAGAACGGATTTTTCATCCTGTGACCTAATTACGGAGTTTGTTTCGAGTGCATATCTCTTCTCATTTCCTAATGAAGCACAATCATTGCAGGTTCTCAAAGAGCTACATCAGCAGATTGATGTTTGTATCACCCGGTGCTCCTTTTAGCCTGGCACATAACAAAAGAGGCTGTTAATTTGCTTCAAAACGGATAAAACAACATTTTACCCATGAGCCCTCACTTCAAACGCAAGTTCAGGAGTACTTATGAAAGTGCCCAGGACTCCAGAGCCTCTCTCTAGAAGACTCGCTGTGTGGCTGAACCACAGCCAGGCTGCCCATTACTCTGAAGCAGCTTGAAATCCAAAGCAGCAGGAAATGAAACCATCAGATTCCCACCCACATCCATCCACACAGCGGCGAGCTCAGCCAAGTCTCTCACAGAAGAAAATCTATTTGCGCACTGTATTGGGTTATACCTCTAATCAACTCTTTCTTTGTAAACAAAGTGTTTAATTTAATACCAGTTTCAATGCGCTACTTAATGGGAATATAGATGTGCTCCGGCACCAGGACGGGATCGCATATATAATGCATATGTAGGCCCTGTATGCATATGTATGCTGGTGCATCAGCGGTTCGTCTAGTGTCACGGCACAAGATGAATAGGTAAATAGATACACCGCCTCAAGCTCACAGACTTTCTTATCATTTAACGCAGACATTTGTCACCTTGTGTCGTTTCAGCGCTCGGAAGGCAAAAGTCAGAACAAAACATTTACCCGCTGCCATCAGGGGAGCCGAATGCACATGCGACACACCACTGCTTCCGTGAGGGGGAGAGAGACCGGCTGCCCATACATGAGGCACATAAAGACTGCCATTTTTAAAAAATGACCAGGGGGACACAACCACTTCAAACAGCGAGAACAAATGGAGCAACTCTTTGGGGTCATTTGCCCCCACTGCTTTCATTCCCTCACACCCCCACTGATCTGCACTCACCTCTACCTGCCTCCAGACCTTCGACACACCCTCCTCTCTCTCTCTCTCTCTCTCTCTCTCTCTCTCTCTCTCTCATTCCACTCGGCTCTCTGCAGGCCACAGCAGTCAGAAGGAAAACAGACACACAGACACAGCAGTGCATTTTCAATTGGATCTTCAGAATTCCAGCAAAATAAAAGGGCAGATCGCCTTTGTGAAGTCACCTCACCCGGAACAATCCAACATCGGTCCCCTGCCTGCTGTCCTCCAGCTCCACACCCCTTCTGGCCCCTGACACTCAATACACTCCCCCTTTTGAAGCTTTTCCTGCAGGGAAAAGGAAAAAAATAAGATGGATGTAGGTGCAAATAGTAACTTAGCAGTGTATGTGTATATAGCAATTTTGGGGTTGCAATGTTACTCAAAAACAAAATAACAAAATAAATAAAAAGTAATTACTGGGCATAGAAAAAAGCATCCAATTTTCAGTGTCCCAGTGTTCACCTTATGCATTATAGGTCACTCGTGCTTAATGTTGAAAAATAGATATGTTTTAGCAGTTTTTGGACTTATTATTAGCAATATTACACAAGTAGCAGTGCGATATGGCTGCACTAAGGTACTCGGCATGCCTCCCACCAGTGCCGATGTATATACAGCCACATAGCACTGCTACTTGTGTGATATTGCGTTTATACAACAGTTCGATGGCATAATCGTGTATACAAAACAGAAAATCAAACACAGAGAGTCTAAAAATCCTTTTGTATGAGGAACTACTTTCTTCTGCCATTCCTTCCTTTAATCTGCAGCTGATGTCAGAACGGCAGAAACCATTACTAATTCACTGTCACTTTAGAGCTAGTATTTGACTGATTCTCTAGCATAAAATCTAAAGTGATGACAAAACAGGTTATTTTGCTGACATTTTAAGATTATAAGGCTGAACGGCATGAAATGCCATCAATCTACAGAGATTTCCCAGTATTTCTCTGTTGCAATTAGGAGAGCACAATAATTAACCCCCGAAAAATCCAAAAATCTGCGAAAAACTACCAGATTACTGTTTTGTTTGTGATAACAAAAAATGCTAAACACATGCAGGCATTTTTTCTTTCTTTCTGTTTACTGAACTAGTCTGCGATAACAAAAACAGGAGACTCATTAGAAACAAACAGATGGCCAACTCAAAAAAAGTCCCTCTTTGGTTTTACAAAGAGTGGCCAACACAAAATACATATATTCCTAATATGTGAGTCCCATCTCACTCTCAACACACTACAATTACTATGTTATAAATACAGCACTACAACATACAAAAGAGAGAGACTGATTTAGAAAGTTACTTACCAGCTTTATAATGATTTGATCAGCTGTAGTTTAAAATTATGCTGGGTTCTTCCTTCTCTAAGGGCTTATTATGCGGTCTCTGTCACCATCTTGTGGATGGCACTGTATCTGTGCCGAAATGATAAATATCTTAAATAGGCACTGTCCTTATAAATAAACCTAATAGTTGCAATCTAAACAACCATATTCTCGCCTAAAAGCCTCAAAAGTACATTATGTTGTCCAACAGCTGCAATATTTGTCAAACTGTAGTGAGTTTATTGATCTGCTGTCACTCTATGTGGGCGGAGTAATACACAAGGGTGAGGAAGCTGAGGAGTTCTAACATTGCAAAATACCACATTGATATCAGTCAATCAGATTCGAGAACCAGACAGAACTGTTGTATAAACATATTGTTAGAATTGTTAGAATTGACTTATAAGTTAAGCTAATTGAATTAACAGACACCATTACCGGAACCCCACCATAACCAGAAATGTTGATTAGTTTGAGAATGGTTACAGCAACAAAATAATAATATTGCATCTAATTTTACTAATACATTGTGTGGTAAGTATGAACACTGCAATGAAAAAGTGTTATGAAAAATATTGTTCTGTTGCAATACCGAATATCAAACATCTATCAAGAGATTAAATCAGAAAGCTGTCTAAATCCGTAGCTAATGCTGACAACAAAATATGATTACAAGAGTTGGTGAACTCCACTTGTAATACCTTTAAGACTGTTAGGCCTTAAATAATTTGATTTGTGCAGCAAGCACTGACATAACTTATTATGAGCATTTTTTTCTTTTTTGCCTTTATCTTTATGGGATGGCTTGGAGATAAGATCTGATCATCTGTGCAAGTAGTGTGTACTTACTCCGCATGCAATGCATATGATTATGCAAATTATACTGAAGATAATAAATCCTTGTTCTAGCTGAAGGTTGTTGTAACGCCTGTCTTTCCTCTTTTACTTGAAATAAATTCTGTGTGGAACTTGAACGTTTGCATTTAAAACAGCAACCCTACCCTATCAGTAGTCAAGACTAGAATATTTTAGAAACTGAGACTTCTAACAGCTTTAAATAAAATAAAAAAACAGCCTCTCTGCCATTTTAATTGTTGTTTATTATATATTTACATATATTTTTATTAAATATATAATATTATATATTTATTATATATTTTATTTTTACTATTTATTTATTGTTCAGTGAAATCTGTGAATGCAGTATTCAGTGGATGAACTGACGACTATTTATGACAACCCTATAAATAAGTGAAAAGCAATCAGTGCTTCAACGTTATATTTGTGCATCATGCTGTCTGTAAGGATTTTCCTTGATTTTTGAGTTTGCATTTTGATTTTGTCCTTGAACTTAAAATGACTGTATGTCCTCAACCATTGTGAGTTTATCAAGTCTTAAGCCTTTAATAAATTCAACTTATGTTTAAGTTGTGTTCACACAATTTTTCTATGCCTTTTAATCCCTGCTCAAAATGTGCGAATTCAGCCAAGATTTCCTGCCTGAGACAAATTTGGGAAATCCTACAAGATTCCTGTAATCCTTGGCTAAAATCTGTAGACTTTGAAGGTTGGGTTGACATTTTCACTGACAGATGATTAATAACCACATTTTCCCTTCAATGAAGTTCTATCAGTGTCAGTAAATTTCAGACACTTAAATGCCGTGTGACCAGGGTTGGGCAAAAAAAACATTGAAATGCATTTTAAAATGGAAAACCAAATACCTAAATTTTATGTCAATCAAAATAAACTACAAAATTCAGCAGATGTAAATGTAGAAAAATGTATCAAAATAAAATACTGTATTTGTATTTTGAAAATACTACAAAATACTTTTACACTGTTTTTTCACAAACCTTCTATCAATAGGCCTAATGAATCAATCCCTTTGCCATTAAACTGATTTAGTGAAGTAAACTATGATTGATAACATCTTTTCTCTGAGCATTTTCTCTACTGTACATGAGGAGGTATTTATAAAAATGTAACTTGTGTTTCTTTTTGATTTTAGAATAGATTTTGTACAAATTTCATACAGAAAGTCCTGTATGAAAGATGATGTCTTTAATCACTGCAAAAACCATGCAGTGCAGATGAGTTGGAATATAGTACTATATCTCTTAAAGGTCTTATATTTAAATTTTTTTCTAATTCAAATCTTAAATATTCAGTGTAAAATCATGATTTCTGAAAACTAATAAAATCGCCAGTTTTAGTCACTTCCATAGAGCAGTGTTTCCCAACCCTGTTCCTGGAGGCACACCAACAGTACATATTTTGGATGTCTCCGTTATCTGACCCATTAACTTCAGGTTTTGTAGTCTCTTCTGATGTTATGATAAGATGATTCAGGTGTGTTTGATTAGGGAGAGGTTGAAAATGTGGACTGTTGGTGTGCCTTCAGGAACAGGGTTGGGAAACACTGCTATAGAGCATGTTTTTTTTTTTTTTTTTTTTTTTGCAATTGTACTCCTCAATACACAATATAAAACACAATATCTAAAAAAATGTAGCTGTCTGTTTTTGCAGCCATAAAACTTGAGTTAGGAGTTTCTGATCAGTCTGTAGATTGGTGTATTATTAATTTTTCTCATACTGATTAACTATGTCAAGGTTTGTCATTACCTATAAAGAGCACCTGCAGATCAGCTACTGGCATTTGAAACAGCCAATGAAGTTTTGTAGGTATTGCCACTGTAGGACTATGTTGTTTGTCTTATTTTGACTTGCTCCCGAATTTACTCCTGCTATTTGTCTGTTACTTTCTTTATATGTGATGTATAATTTCTATCCATACTCAAAGCATTGATCAACTTCTTCGATATTATTTAATTTTCTAGTCTGATCTCAAACCTTAACAAATAGCAGAAAACACCAAGGCTAATATAAGACACTAAAGTATTTTGTTACAAAATATAAACCCATTTTCAGAAACCCCATCATATACAAATTACAAAATACAATTTTGTATTAATTTGAAATACATGTATCATAAATACTGCCCATCCCTGAGTTTGACTTCAGCTACATCGAGCATAAAACCAGGAATCAATAGCAGCGCAGAACCCGAGGATGCAATCAGCACAACAACTTTAAACCATTCATTCATTCATTTTCTTTTTCGCGTAGTCCCTTTATTAATCTGGGGTGCCACAGTGTAATGAACCGCCAACTAATCCAGCATATGTTTTACGCAGCGAATGCCCTTCCAGTTGCAACCCATCGCTCGGACACATCCACACACACTCATTCACACTCATACACTACGGACAAATTAGCTTACCCAATTCACCTGTACCGCATGTCTTTGGACTTGTGGGGGAAACCGAAGCACCTAGAGGAAACCTACGTAAACACAGGGAGAACATGCAAACTCCACACAGAAATGCCAACTGATCCAGCCGTGGCTCAAACCAATGACCTTCTTGCTGTAAGACGACAGTGCTACCCACTGTACCACCGTGCAGCCCCAACTTTAAACCACCATGGGGATTTTATTTATTTATTTTTTTTTTTTTAAGGCACTTTGCAAGCAACATTAACACTACAAATTGTGTATGTTTGCTGTGAGGTATTATTTAGGAGCATGGGTTATTGAATGTGTCGTGTTAGGTGATGGTTTTTCGTGTGTCTCCGTGTTTGGTGCACCTTGATTGCCCCTCAGTCTGACACTCTGACTGAAACAACTGAGATTTTACAGTGAAACCTTGGAAATCATGTTTGTGCAGTCTGACAAGCTTCAAGTGTATACAGTAGGATTATTATAAATCGCACTGTGTGAGCCAGGCTTCAGTCACGCCAGTTTTTGGTATCCTTGTTTATTTGCTTTCCATATATAAACATTTTATTTTAACATAAAATAAAGAGTTTGCATACTATGGATATCTTCCATAATCACATTCTGAAAGCTGCCTTCATGCTTAATGCCCCAGTAAAGTGAAGGGGACACTACACTGTCAGTGGATGAGACGTTAAATAGAGGTCCTGACTCTCTGTGGTCATTAAAAATCCCATGGCACTTCTTGTAAAGAGTAGGGGTGTAACTGGTGTCCTGGCCAAATTCCCTCCATCGGCCCTTACCCAGTATGGCCTCTCAATCATCGGCATCCACCAAATTGTCTCTATCATTGTCTCTCTACTCTACCTATAGCTGGTGTGTGTCTGCCGTCTTATCATCCAAGTGGATGCTGCACACTGTGTGGAGAGAACCCACACCACCCCCCACCACCCTGGGTTTCATTGCCGGATTTTGCATGGTTTCATTTTTCTATTTACTTGTTGACAAGTTATTTTGCTTTAGTTTATGACAGAAACGTTCTCATTTGGCCATATTCTTTTAATCTAGGCCATTTTAAACCGGTGGGCATCTTAATGTAATGTCCATGGTGTGATTTATGCACGTGATGTATGCAATAGTATTATTTTATATTGGTTGTGTGGCGGATGTTTCTCTCTCTCTCTCTCTCACTCTGTCGGACTGTCCTGTCGCAAAATGTCCTACACGATGGTAATAGTTTGATTGCTGTGTTTTCATATTTATACAGTGGCTTTCTGCACATCTAACTCCGGTGAGAAAAAAAAAGTGGTTACGTCACACCCGCCCAACCGAGTGACTTGCAACACAGATGCCAGCCTTACCAGGTGTGTGCAAAGCACTTGATTTGCAGTTCAAATTCAATCCTGCTTCTAATATTCAATGCCAATTTCACTCTCACGCTCCATCATGCTAACATCTCAACTCACAAGACAACTTTTCGCGATTTAATCTTGCGAGATCTCGCGACACGGGACACCCCTAATAAATATACATTACATTACATGTTACAATTGGTTTAAAAGTCCAGTTAGAATGAAAATGTTCCATCTCTATCGAAATATAAATGTCCAGTCCAGGAGTGAACACGATCATTACAGGGTCATTGTTGAATGTAATAAATGGCTCTCTTGTCAATATAAATTCTCTTTTCACCTATCATCTGTAAAATGGTGGAGAACAACATTGGTCTACAAGTGATTGCCTGAGACTTGTCTGCAAACGTAATGTTTTGGCCATGGAAACAGGGCAAATACAAATTCTTGTTTAATATTTTTGCCATGTTTGAAAGCTGTGTAGGAAGAGCTTCTGTGCTCCTGTTGGTCAACACCACAGATGTGATGGAATCATCAGGGAGCACTGGAAAAAAAATTGTACATGCTAGTCTTTCAGGACACTTTGAAGCATTCCAGATGTGGCATCAGCGGTTTGTCATTCACTTTGACACTCCATGTAAGATGAAATTATAGATTCTGGCTTCCAAATATCCATTGCTGTTTATGAATCACCACAATACTCTACATCAAAGGGATGATGCCAAAATTATTATTTATTGTATCATGTGTCACATTCCTCTATCACAATTTAGTTTAGCGTTTGCTCGTTTGAAGAGCAGATACTAAGGAGAGATCGAACAGATGCTGAACTGAGCTTAATGAAAAGAAAATCTAAGAAAAATAAGACCCCGTCTCATCACCAAATTGATGGACGTTCATTGTACAATTTTCAAAAAGAAGAAGAAAAAAATCCAGTACGCTTCAGATAAACAATTCATAAAAACACAACAACAACAAAATATGGAGATAAAAGTCCCACACAGACTATTAAAGTGCAACAAGCTGGAATGAAAACAGCATGTCTCTCTCCTCCTGATCCCGCTGATTCTGTTTGTATCTGTCCTGAAAGCCCCAAGTCAGTGAACCAAGTCAATGCTTTTGCCTAATGTGCTGTGTTTCTGACAAGAACATCAGATGGCTTCAAATAGATGGGTTAAAAAAAAGGCATGAATAATGTATTTCAAAAGATACGCTCACAATTATCACATTTATTTCCTCCACCTGTAATATTGCGGGGCAAATGGGTTGCAATAAATGTGACGCAGGTCTTTTCAAGAGGACATTTCATTTCCAGGGCACCAAAGACGTGGAGGGTGAATAAGATAATTATCAGGCTCGATGCTTGTTCTGCATTAGCTCTAGTGGGGAGTGATTATGGGAAACAGCTGAATTGCAGGAATAGCTTTTGAACCATGACAATGGAGGTTATCACTGCATGATGCTAATAAGGGATTGAACACTCGCATAATATGCGCAGTAAGAAGAGGGCTTGATGCAACCAGATGAGCTGAGCTTAAAGTAGCAACACTTTGGATCAACTCGACCCAGGATTTGCAATGCAAGGGATATTCAAGGAGATATTTCGAAACGATTAAAATTCTGTTTAAGGGAGTTAAGCGTTTCTACCCAGAAGCAACCAATGCCCTGGTTGATCCATTGGGTGGTAAATGATTAATAGCCTTTAATTAGTGTCCCTCTATGCCCTTCTATGTAAAATAATTGTTGTTTATACACTGCTCACAGCTATTGTTTACTCTTTGTGTCAAATTAAGCACACCTATATTTTCGTTTGCCCTTATTGTCTCCTATTAACCAATACGGCTCGGCTTAATTTAATGCAAACCAAGATTGATCACAATATCTTAGCTCAACATTGGCCTCTGGCTGTATTGTGAAAGTAAATTACCGTTACCTGAGTACACTACAATATTTTGGGCAACCACTGAACCATTGTGTTAGGGATCAAACGGCAGAGGACAAAAAAACAAACTGCAAGTGATATGAAATAGTTAAAAGTGCACTAGCCCTCAAGGACGTTGTCTCTTTGGTCTATTTGTTTCCCGTGTCACAGCTCCCACTGGTCTCCAGAGGAATTTGGAGCTTTTGGAATGATACATGTTCCAAACTGCCTCAAGGTGTCTCCAGGCTAGTGTCACAACCCATTGGATATTCCTGGTAAGTACTTTACATGATTCAAAGTAAAGGTCAGTCATTTAGTATGTCTTCGTATTATCGTTGTCAAAAGGCAACCTTGCATATGATTAAAAAACTGTATAATATTAAATAATTAAACAACATCTCATCAGTGTTAGTAGTGTGGATTTAAATGGTCAGACATGTGAATAACATTATACCAAAATCAAGCTCAAATAAATATTATAAAGTCTGTTGTAGGTCACAGATTTTTTATTTATATTTTGTCTATAAAAGGCTATATATATATATATATATATATGGCAGAGTAGGTAGAGCTGTCGCCTCACAGCAAGAAGGTCGCTGGTTCGAGCCTTGGCTGGGTCAGTTGGCGTTTCTGAGTGGAGTTTGCATGTTCTCCCTGCATTGGCATGGGTTTCCTCCGGGTGCTCCGGTTTCCCCCACAGTCCAAAGACATGTGGTACAGGTGAATTGGGTAGGCTAAATTGTCCATAGTGTATGAGTGTGAATGAGTGTGTGTGGATGTTTCCCAGAGATGGGTTGCGGCTGGAAGGGTATCCGCTGCGGAAAAAAAAAAATGCTGGATAAGTTGGCGGCTCATTCTGCTGTGGTGACCCCGGATTAATAAAGTGACTAAGCCGAAAAGAAAATGAATGAATGAATATATACATATATGATTTTAACTCATTTAAATTAATATTTTCAATAGGAAGCTTCACAATATTATATTTGTGCATATACATTAGTCAGTACTGAAGCCAAATCTGGAGCTAATCTAACAAAATAACGTAGAATAACAGTCCACAATTACTATACACAAATTCATTTGTGAAATATAAAAAATAATTCATATGTTAAATAAAAAATAAAAATGTAAAAAGAGCAAAAATCAAGAGAAACTAAAAATGTATAAAACTTTGTGGAAATTTTATATGTTGTAATTTCTTTCAAATATTTAGCATCAATTGAAATGTATAATCTTTCTATTTCTGAAGATGTTTGGTGACTAAAATATTATTTTAATAAATATATCTGTTTCATAAATCTGTTTTGTTTAAAGGGTCATAAAACCCCCCTGTTTCAGTTTAAGTCTACCTCAGAATATTTTCAAAAAATGCTTCGAGATGGGCGTGGCGCTCTGCTAACAGAGGGAGGACTGGGCGTGACCGGCAAAGCAGCGGAAAAGGATGGAAGTGAACAACTGTCAGTTGGCTCACAAATTCAGTCACAAACCGTGAGGAAACCCAAGATTTTATAGTTTAGTAAACAGTAATTAATTTAATGTCCTGCTACATTTGTTATTTGTAATTTTAAATACACATAACCACAATTTGTTATATCATCATAAAGATAATCAAGTTTATATAAACACTATAAATAAAGAGGACCTCTCTCCTCCTGAATTCCTGGGTCTAAATGCAGACACAGTGGATAGCAGTGCAAGCAAGTGTCTTTCCCTGTCTATTCCAACCATTAGCACTGCCGATAATCTGCAGATTTTAAACATAGGCGAACACAGTGGCATGGATATAGTCGATGTGTCTGAATGGTAACGAACTCAACTGATAAAAGGCAAAGTCCGCCATTCACCAATTCTCATACAGCTCTCTCTTTGCTTGCTGCAAATCAACAGCTTTGCTGTATTGGCCCTGATAGTATCACAAGTAAAAACACAACAAACATACAAAACTCTGCATCATGGAAACAAACACATACAACCCTTGCTGTGTGCATACGCGGTCTCACCCAGTCATTGTGTCTCACAGCTTGGCAGGTCTGCCTGCCTTCTGAAACGTGCTCTCATGAGTAATTAAGAATCAGGGTCTTCTCATTGGAAAAGAAAACTCTGCTATTAATAATAATGGGAAACAGACACGTCATCACTTCACTAGCAGTCGCGTGCTACATCACTGATTTTGATCCCACCCCAAAAACGATTTTAAACCCGGAAGATGAAATTAGCCGACAAAAGCTCAAAATTATCCCGTTTTCCCCACAATTAAAGCTGTCAGGTGCTAACGTTGTCTTAATTGATGATCAACACACTAATCTGGTAAAATCTAAAAAAATAAAATAAAATTCTCCAGGGTGTCTCTTTTAAACGCACCAAAATACGTTGCCTATATTCACTGAGAAATGGATAAAAATAATTCTTTTCAAAATGGGGTGTACTCAATTATGTTAAGCACTGGATATTCACAGTTTTTTATATATACATTTTTTTCTCATTCAATTTTCTAAATAGCTTTTCTAAATAACTGTGTTAATAAATACTGAATATGTGTCATTGTTATTATTTGGGGTTATGGTTAAGAATAGAATAATATGCTGGTGTTTAATGATTCTCTGCATTGGGCTTACACATATACTCTGTGCTCTGTTCGAGATTGTTGATAAGCCATGGTGGGCGTTTCCTTTCAGTCTCATGCTGAACGCAGTCGACCAATCGCAACAGACTGGGTCATTGGACCAATCACCGCAGACTAGCTTCATGCAAAAAAACAATTGCTGAACAAATCATATTGAAGTCATTGTGATAATTAAGTTCCAACAAATGCATATAAAAGTGTTTTTTTAACCTTGCATGCATGTAAACCTGTTGTTGAAGACCCATAATTCCAAAATATGACCTTTTATAATGCATAATAGGGCCTCTTTAAGTGGATATTGTATATGACCTGATAGGAAAAGGTAGGTAAGACACTCTTCTCTGTTTCTTGAGAAATAAAAACACAGTGCTTATTCAAGCAACCTAAGATGTTTTGTTGAAAGTTTTAGAAATCATAGTACTACAAGATTTAGTCATTTACTACTTTACTACTTTTTCTACTACTTACTACTTTTCATTAATTTAAATTTAATAAACCATGAATGACCCAAAATCAACCAAAAGCATTGATTTATTAAATATGGATATCTAAATACAGTACAAAGATTCCACTCTATACCGTAAAAAATGCTGGGTTCCACACAATTCCTTTATGTCGTCCCAAGTCCAAATACTTTTTACAATTTTAAGTTGATTGAAAATAAAACAATTTAATTGTCCCTTAAAACACTTAAGAGCTGTGTGGTTTTACCTCATTTTAAATAAGTAGTTTGAACAAGCAGCAAAAGTATTTTTTGAGTGATAATTCTAGGTTCAAAGTAGACACAGATTAACTAAAACTACCATGTGATTCTGAAGGAGACATGTTTAAAGGCTTCAGATATATGGGACATATTCGAATGGTATTCAAATATGTCGCATATATAAAAAGCAATGATTATTTTTTGAATAACATTTAATTCAGACGCTCTCATTTAAACTTTCAAGCATATACTTCATATTTATTTTTACTCTGCAAAATCAATCCATTGCAGCACTATAATTTTCTGAGCAGCTGCTTATATGCAGCGCATCTTACATAAACTAAAAAGGCACTTAATGAATAAACCTCAACATACTACAGTGACCTGCATGAATGAATAAACTTAAATATGCTTACATATAGTATTTTATAAGACTTGTCAGACCACTTTGATTTCAATCTCATGATGTCTTTAAGGAATTCTTTTTTATTATTATTATTTCACTGCTGCCTTTCTCTTTTTAGCAGTGCAAATTCTATCCTTGCATGGTGCTGATCATGGCTCTGTTTTTCTCCATCTGCACACAAAGCCTCAGGGAAGCTCGGAGAAAAAGTTAGCAGTAGGCTGGGGATCCCAAACGTGTTGTACGAAAATGATTCTTTTGACTGGTGGAAATATAGCTCATATATAACCAGCTTCTTTACTGCGATGCATCTACAGAGACTGTATATTCTCCCTGAAGTCAAAGGGAAACAGTCAGTCTGAACAATGGTATTAGAGCAGCTGGATGTGTTATGGATGTGTTGAGAAAAGACTTTATAATTACAAAAGGGAGTGAGGTTAGCTGATGTTAAAGCACACACACACACACACACACACACACACACACACACACACATACATATACACACACATATATATATATATATATATATATATATATATATATATATATATATATATATATATATATATATATATATATATATATAAATACACTCACTGGCCACTTTATTAGGTACACCTGTCCAACTGCTCATTAACGCAAATTTTTAATCAGCCAATCACATGGCAGCAACTCAATGCATTTAGACATGATGATCTGCTGCAGTTCAAACTGAGCATCAGAATGAGGAAGAAAGGTGATTTAAGTGACTTTGAACATGGCTTGGTTGTTGGTACCAAATGGGCTGGTCTGAGTAATTTAGAAACTGCTGATCCACTGGCATTTCCACGCACAACCATCTATAGGGTTACAGAGAATGGTCCGAAAAAGAGAAAATATCCAGTGAGTCCAAGGCGCAAATGCCTTGTTCATGCCAGAGATCAGAGGAGAATGGCCAGACTGTTTCGAGCTGATAGAAAGGCAACAGTAACTAAAATAACCACTCGTTACAACTGAGGTATGCAGAAGAGCATCTCTGAACACACAATAGGTCAAACATTGAGGCAGATGGGCTACAGCAGCAGAAGACCACACCAGGTGCCACTCCTGTCAGCTAAGAACAGGAAACTGAGGCTACAATTTGCAAAGGCTCACCAAAATTGGACAATAGAAGATTGGAAAACGTTGCCTGGTCTGATGGCATCAGAATTTGGCATAAACAACATGAAAAGCATGGATCCATCCTGCCTTGTATCAATGGTTCAGGCTGGTGGTGGTGGTGTAATGGTGTGGGGGATATTTTCTTGTACACTTTGGGCCCATTAGTACCAATTGATCATCATGCCAACGCCACAGCCTACATGAGTATTGTTGCTAACCATGTCCATCGCTTTATGACCACAGTGTACTTATATTTTGATGGTTATATCATGTCATAAAGCGTGAATTATATTAGACTGGTTTCTTGAACATGACAATGATTTCACTGTACTCAAATGGCCTCCACAGTCAAAAGATCTCAATCCAATAAAGTACCTTTGGGATGTGGTGGAAAGACATATTCACACCATGAATGTGCAGCTGATAAATCTGCAGCAACTGCATAATGCTATCATGTCAATATGGACCAAAATCATATATAGGTTTCTGCAACCAGATTTTCAGATTTTCTCGCTGCAATTAATTGTTGAAGCTTTTATCACGCTATGCAGTATTATCACGAAATTGGCCAAAGCTGCTAAAAAAGTTACTTTAACAGGTATAATAATAAAAAAAAATACTTGTGTATTACTTTATTGTATAAACCCATGTTCAGAGTAAACAAATGTTTTATACAAATTAATTTGCAAGTACAATTTAAGGTTTAAAGTACAATAGGTAACACTTTGTAACAAGTTTCATCAATAAACATTAGCAATAGTTTAGATATGTTAAAGTTAATAAAACACAACAGCATTTTATTAATTACTATCTCTATTTAATAATACATTTTGTTATTAGGCATTACCTAAGAAATTAACATCATCCAAGATCAATACCTGCTTTTGCAACTGTCCTTATATTGGCTTTAGTTAAATTAACTGATGTTAACAAATGAAACCACTCTCATGTCAAATGGTACAATGTTGTACTAAAGAAGGTACAAACACTTGTCACTGGGGCAGTACCTTTTTTTGGGACATAATTGTACCTTAAGACAAAGAAACTAATTTGTACCATTGCCGTGTGTACCTTTAAGGACATGATTTGTACCATGGAAAACTAAAATGTTTGGTTTTTAAAACCTGCAGATACAATATTGTAACTTCATCAAAGGTACAAATCTGATCCATGAGGGCACCACTACAGTGACAAGACACTTTGTACCATAACATATAGTTGAAATAACATGCAGTGAAAAATGCCTTAATGTCTAGTTTTCAATATAGTTTTATGTTTTACCAGTTGTTTTGTATTATAGAGCTTAATAATTAATGTTTATATGTTTCTTTCTTAAAACATATGCTTTTAAATGATGTTTCTTGTTTTAATACTTTCTTAATATTTTAATATTCTTGGTTTTATATTTTGATAATAAATTATTCATAAATCACTTTGCCTTTCCAATCATATTTAATTTCATAGGTATTTTAATAAAGAAGGAGTTGTTCAACACCTTTGCACCTTTTATATGAGAAACATTGTGTACCTTCATTTCAATTGTATCATAAAAGGTACAGAACAGTCTCATAAGAGGTCTTTTCTGTACCATATAAGGTAAAATTTTTACAAAGATATAAAACTGTTCCTTAAAGAACATTAGTTGTACCACCGTGTACCTTTTTTCTGAGAGTGTACTGTACAGTGTTAACAAACAAAAATGCCTATAAAATAGTCACACAATATCGTAGGATTTATTAAACTGAATATTTTAATGTTTGAAAATAAAAGAACTGTTAATAATTTGAATATTATTAAAGACACTCTAAAAGTTTAAATAATAAATAATTATTCACAGTACGTCTGAAGTCCCCAAAATACTAATTTTGTACATGTGCATTATCACAACATGTTGTATTAAACTCAAAATGACTATTTAGTTGCTTGTTCAAGCTACTTATTTAAAATGAGCTGAAGCAATATAATTCTTGATTTTTTTCTGGGGGAACAACATTATTGTTTTATGCTAAATTCATTTAAATTAGTTAACTTAATCGATTTTTGTTGGGACCACATGAATGAATTGTGTGAAACCCTACATTTTTACAGTGTATTGAATATTAACATACAACTACACAAACATAAAAGCCCATTCACAAAAGCATGAACTGTTTTAATTCTTTTTCTCTCTTTGAAGTTAATCTTTAGCACATTGAACCCCAAGACCTTGCAATACCAAATAGTTATCACAGAGTACAAAACACTACACAACTAGAAGAAACATTAGAAGCACCAGTACAGTCTGAATAAGAGCCAAGACTGAAATCGATTAACCACTAAATATTTTAACTTTAAAAGTTTACAAGTTCTGACGTTTTGACAAATAAATAAATAACTGTATGTTATCTATCCATGGCATTATTAAGCGCTGCCTTTATTAAAATAAAAGCATATTCCATTTTCTCAGCAAGACATTAGGGTCAAAAGAAACTGGTAATTGGCTTCTACTGTAAAACAATATCAATCACAACATTTTATTGCCGGACTCAGCATTATTGTGAACAGTTCAAGCATTCAGTTCAAGGAAGGAGAAGAGCAATTTCCCTTGTCTAAATGGAAAGTTCTGTCAAGCAGTTTGGAGTGATCCACCATCAATCACAGATAAATTCTCCTGAGCTGGTAGCGACGAAAAAGAAAAAGAAGGAAAGCGAAAAATTGGGAGCACTCCATTACCTGGGTGTCTTTCAAAGTGACTAATGGCATGTGACAAAAGGCATTCAAGAGTCACACAATGTGTTGCCTTCATAAAAATGAACCTGCTGCCACCCAGTAGCACACCTCACATAATCAAGTCTCAATCTCACAACAAAAGGATGAGCACTATTTAAATGGTTGAGAGAGTCAGATTGGCTTTTTTTTAATAAACACGTCTGGCAAGGCCATCTAGATTAATGAGAAGCGATGTAAAAATACCAAGACATTACAAGTGAAAGTATGGATATGCAGTGCCAAAACTGAATCTCAGAGCTATGTATTCAAAATATTATTGAGGGAATAATGGCCAGATAACTTTATCTAGTAAGTACATTCAAATAACAAAAAAATCATCATCGCAATTTTTTGATCATATTACAGATTGTAAACTGAAACTTTAAACTCAACAGCAGCTAAATTTGAGTATGCAGTCCTGACCAAAGTCTTGTCACTTATCTATTTTGTAGAAACTCCTGCGGTTAACCTGACTTTTAATTAATCCATTGGTTTGAGAAATAGCTTATATGAAAAGCTAAAACCCTCCCAAATGATGTTTAATGCACTGAAATAGAAGGTTTCTCGTTTAATCAAGACAGTAAGCCAAATTTTGGCAAAACAAAACTTAAAAGAAATTAAAGAAATTTACTGCAAATACAAAAATATGTCAGCAAATTAAACAGTGATGCTGTGAGATCCCAATTTAATATTTTGTATGACTTCCGTTTGCTTGAAGGACTGCATCAATGCGGTTTGGCACAAATTGATACAATTTATAGATGGAGTCATGAGGAATAGCAAAGAAAGCAGTCTTGCATGCCTCCCAGAGTTCATCAATATTCTTTGGTTTCGTCTTCCATAAAAACTGTAGTTTTTTGTTATTGTTATTATTATTATTATTATTATTATTATTTGTACGTATTAATAGCAGTGTTTACTGTCAAAAGAATCGTGAATTCTTGCATGGCATTTTTTTTCTGTTTCATCACTTCCTCACAATTTACATATAAATCTTGATAATTTATGATTTAAAATTTTCCTGTTGTTTTTTGCAGCAGCAAAAACACAAACATAAATAGAAACATTGCTTACATGTAAGTTAAGACAATAATGCTGGTGCTTGCTAAAAATAATTAATTAAAGGTAAACAAAATAATGTGAGTTTAATTGATTAAATTGGCAAAAAAAAAAAAAAATAGTCACACTCCTTTACATTGTTATTATTGTTTTGAACAAGCGGTCTGTGTTGTGGTTGAACTTACATAATCTGTGTTTTGTAAATACGATCAGTTTTTATGTCACAACACACACAATAAACTAATTAATCTGAACAATAAGTAAAGTATTCATTAATTCATTTTCTTTTCAGCTTAGGCCCTCCATTTAATCAGGGGTCGCCACAGCGGAATGAACCGACAACTTATCCAGCATATGTTTTACACAGCGGACGCCCGGAGCAATTCACCCAGAGGAAACCCACGCCAACACGAAGAAAACATGCAAACTCCACACAGAAATGCCGACTGACCCAGCCAGGACTCAAACCAGCAAACTTCTTGCCATGAGGCGATCGTGCTACCTGCTGCGCCACCGTGACGGCCCTAAGTAAAGTATTTCTAAATCTAATTGAATCCCAATAAACTGAGGTGCTGCTTTAAACGAACTAGTATCATTCATTCATTCATTCATTCTCTTTTCGGCCTAGTCCCTTTGTTCATCAGGGGTCACAGAATGAACCGCCAACTTATCCAGTATATGTTTCACGCAGCGGATGCCCTTCCAGCTGCAACCCATCACTGAGTTCACCTATAGCGCATTTCATCTATAGAGCATGTCTTTGGACTTGTGGGGGAAACTGAAGCACACAGAGGAAATCAATGCCGACATGAGGAGAACATGCAAACTCCATACAGAAATGCCAACTGACCCAGCTGAGGCTCAAACCAGCATCCTTCATGCTGTGAGGTGACAGCACTAGTATTAAGATGCTTATATCCTTTACATTGCTTTAAACTTCACGCAAAACATTGATATGTGCTTTATACTAAACTATGCTAATGAACAGCCAAACTGCAAGTAATATGCATGCTAATAAGCAACTAATAGTGAACACGCTATACTGTATATCCCTTAATTCAAGGTGTGAACTAAAACTTTAAAATGATCAACTACTTTACTCAAGTACTTTGCACGTCTGCTTATTAGTATAGATTAAGAGCATCTATTGTTTTCTTCTCACCCTCAATCCTGGAACGCCTCCACACACACACACTTTCTCTCCCTCTCTTTCATGTTGTCTCACTCTGTCACCTCCATGACAGCATGATTTCACTGATGCAACATAATCAGATCAGTCTCTTTGAGGGTCTCATATTGTTGTTGAATAAATCACTTCTTGAGATTGACAGGAAACATGAGATGATTGTACACGTCATTCTCAATTACTGAAGTTGTCTTGTGAGAGGTGTCTAGAAACACGAATGCTTCTACAAAACTGAAAGTTATGCACTATAAAAAAAGAGGAAAAAGACTGAGATTGCTTGACTTCCAGATTTTAAACGCTAAAGACATTCTTCAAAACATAATGATGTTAATAGATCTCCTGCCATCTGCTTTAAGGTATTTTCAAAGCACGCTGCAGGGTCCCTGGGGTCTTCAGCTAAAAGATTCGAGGGGATATTCTTCATCATTATTCCCCTGCTAGATTGCTCTAAGGGTCCCAAAGCTCAGACAGAGATCTCTGGACTTTCTTACATGTGCTCGTCCACACAGTCCCAGTGCTAATGGTCTCTTTTCCACCCCGAATGTACTCCCCAGACCAGAGTCTTGTGAGAGGTTCTTTCAAAATTAATTTAAAAGGTAAAAGGGGAAAGCCTTGCTCAGGTCTGGCTCTCCATATACTCAGCTCTTTTATCCACTACTACATCTTGTTTTTTCTTTCTTTGGATTCCATTTTTTTACCACTAAAAACATATGCACAGTTGAAGTCAGAATTATTAGCCCCCCTGAATTACTAGCTCCCTTGTTTATTTTTTTCTCCAATTTCTGTTTAACGGAGGAAAGATTTTTTCAACACATTTCTGAACATAAAAGTTTTAATAAATCTTTTCTAATAACTGATTTATTTATCTTTGCCATGATGACAGTAAATAATATTTGACTAGATATTTTTCAAGATACTTCCATACAGCTTAAAGTTACATTTAAAGGCTTAACTAGGATAATTAGGTTAACTAGGCAGGTTAGGGTATATATAGTTTAAAGGGGCTAATAATTTAGACCTTAAAATGTTTTTAAAAAACATTTAAACTGCTTTTATTCCTGTCCAAATAAAGCAAATAAGATTTTAACCAGAAGAAAAAATATTATCAGACATACTGTAAAAATGTCCTTACTCTGTTAAACATCATTTTGGAAATATTTAAAAAAGAAATAATAATTCTGACTTCAACTGTATATGATATTGTGATCATTTTAAAATACATATTCTATATTTTCATTTCATATTCACTCCACATGAATTATTACATATTTGTTTGTTAGGCTATTTATGTAAGCATGTTCACTTATTTGTTTCTCTGTTTTTTGGCCAGACAAGTTATTCATTCATTCATTTTCCTTCGGTTAAGTTGGAACCACTAACTTACCCAGCATATGTTTTACACAATGGATGCCCTTCCAGCTACAACCCAGTACTAGGAAACATCCATAAACTCTCATTCACACACATACACTGCAGCCTAACCATAGTGCTTACCACTGTGCCACCATGTCACTCTAGACAAGTAATACATACTATTTTATTTAGACTAACATACATACTGTATAAGATGTGTCCCAAAGCACATTCTTATGCACCATTCTATGCTATTTTGTAGTGTAGTATAGTTTATTTATGCATTTCCATTGAAAAATCTAAACAGAAAAAAATTGACACCGACTGAGTAATCGTTTGAATTTCCGAGTAGTAAAAAAAACAGTTAGTGTCTCAATTAGAATTATACTAAATTCACACACTTCACAGTTGAGTGTGTACAGTAAATGCATAGTAAAATAATTACATTTGTATTTATATATTTGTAGGTTTATTTGTTATCTGTCAATTTATTTGACCAGACATATAATATTATATATATATATTAAATACATATAATTATATTTAGATTGTGTAAACATACTGCATAAGATGTGTCCCAGATCACATTCTTATGCACTACTCTGTGCCATTTTGTGCGTATTACAGTGTAAGTAGTGCATTCTAAAAAATCTAAAATGAAAAAGTGAACTTTAAATAAGTGGATGATGTACTTATTCGGCTGATAAAAAGAAGTGTGCAATGTTGAACTTCATGCATTCAGTGATCACAGCTTTGCTGTGCTTTGTGGAAGGGGAGGAGCTATGCTATTGATGCTACAGTTGGATTAGCTACAAGATTTATTCTGAATGATGCTAGCAAAGTTCTGCTACAAAGATGATTATGCTGCCTCTTCAAGGTGACTGGGTTTGTATTCATAATGTTTACTGTTTATTTAGTTCGGTAATTTATTTAGCTAGTTTGGCTTTGTGTGACACTAATTAAAAGCAGACTAAGAAATGGCTTGAGTTTTAAAAAAGTGTATACGTATAGTGTATATGGGCAATTATTTGCATTTGAGAAGCAACTGTATACTTAAAAGTTCATATAATCACTTCTTACATTTGTTGTATTTTCTTCATATTCTCTATTTAACAGACAGAATAAAAACATGTAGATTAACATGTACTGTTGAAGTCAGAACTACAGTGTTAGCCCTCCTGAATTATTAGCTCCGCTGTATATTCCCCAAGTTTGGTTGGAAGATTTTTTCTACACATTTCTAAACCTAAAAGTTAGATTTTTATTAACTGATTTCTTTTATCTTTGCCATGATGACATAACATTTTACTATATACATTTTTTAAGATACTAGCATTTAGTTTAAAGTGCAATTTAAAGACTTAACTAGGTTAATTAGGTTAACAGGGCAAGTTGGGGTAAATAGGTAATTTATTGTATAATTATAAAAAAATATTGCTTAAGTGGGCTAATAATATTGACATTAGAATGTTTTTGTTTTTTGTAATTAAAAACTGATTTTATTCTAGACAAAATAAAACAAATTAGACTTTCTTTAGAAGAAAAAAATATAGGAAATACTGTAAAAACTTCCTTGCTCTGTTAAACATCACTGATATTTGAAATAAGAAAGTTCACATAAGGACTATTGATTTTAACTTCAACTGTATTTAAAAAAAAAATCATAAGATCACTTCACATGAACAAGGGCTTATTTAGACAATTTTTTTTTATTTGTTTGGGTGTTAGCTTTTTATTAATAATTGCAAAACAAACCAACAAAATTGCTACCATAAGGCCTAACAGACTATGAAAACTACAAAAAGAAAACTAAGAGATGAGTCTGCACATCTGAAAATAAGCTTCTACGCTAATAGGTCAAATAAAACTTTCTTTCTTTCAGTCTCTCTCCAGACTGCCTGTCTTTATAATGCGTGGATGTACCTCTTCTCTCTGTCATAGTTAGAAAACTACAAAGCCATCATCTGAGATAATCATGGCACTTTTTCCTCTCTCTCTGCCTCTTTTGTTGCCGAGTTTCCTTTTGTTCAAAGACTGTCAGGTCTTCCACCTGCCCCGACGGTTTAAGTAAGTTTCTTCTTAAATGACTGTGAAAATCAATGGGGAAAGAATCTTCATAGAGCATAATTGGAGTTGGATATCAATGAATGATAATTACCACATTAAGAGTCTCATCATTAGGACTAACACATCTGCAGAATCCATTAAAAACTAAAAAAACGACAAACACTACACTGCAGAAAATGCAACTATTACATGGTTACTAAGTATTTAGTCAAGCCTGTTTAAGCTTTGTCTTTTGTGAGTTAGAGAAAGTATTATTTCCTCCTACCAGTCACGTGTGTTTGTTGTGTGTGATGTCACACATGCGCCATTTTTGAGGTATCGCTTCTATGAGCAACCAGAGGACACCTGAGAGAGACAAATAATGTAAGGGAGATACATGCAATGAAAAATTGAGAGTACACTGTATTAAAATAAACTAAACAATTATGTCAGGGATCGTTATTTTGATAAAGACGTTTAGGATATCGATCTGCATTAATTAACTGCAAAAGAAAACAACCCTGCTGACCCTTCATTACTGATAATAATAATGACATGTCATACTGTATATCATCAATGTCATAATAGAATTTTTTTTTGTTTAAATGCTAGTAAAGGGCCACGAAACCCCCCTCTTTCAGTTCAAGTCTACCTCAGAATTTTTTTCAAAAAATGCTTCATAATGGGCGTGGAGCTCTGTGAGCAGAGGGAAGAGTGGGCGGGGCTGACAGAGCATGGTAAAAAGAGGGGAGCGAAGCAAACAACTGTCAGTTGGCTCACAAAATGAGACAAACCCTGAGGAGACTCATGATTTTATAGTTTACAAAGTTAAAATGCAAAGAAATAAACAGTAAGTAATTTAATGTTCTGCTAAATTTTTTATTCGTAATTTCATTTACACATAACCACAATTTGTTATACTTTTCTCCTGAATCCCCGGGTCTGAATGCAGACACAGTGGATAGCAGTGCAGCAGGTCTCTTTTGCTGTCTATTTCAACCACTAGCGCTGCCGGTAATCTGGAGGATTTTAAACATATGGAGAACACAGCAGCACAGATATAGGCGATGTGTCTGAATGGTAATGAACTCAACTGATAAAAGACTAAGTCCGCCATTCTCCAATTCTCGTACAGCTCTCCTGACAAAAATGCTTGCTGCAAACCAAGAGCATTGCTGTATCGCTCCTGACAGAATCGGAAAGCAGGTGCTCTCAAGAATAATTAAGAAGCAGGGTCTTCCCATAGGATAAGAAAACTCTGCTATGAATAACCGACATGTCATCACTCCACTAGCAGATTCGCTCTACGTTACCAATTTTGATTTCGCCCCAAAAATGACTTTAAACCTGGAAGATGAAATTAGCTGACTAAAGCACATATTTATCCAGTTCTCCCCACAATTAAACTTAGGCTCAACACAAACAAATCCGTTTAAAAAAAAAATAAAAAAATACTCAAGGGTGTCCTGAACCTTTAAACTAAAGTAAGTATTTCTAATTATGTATTGCCGTTTTTCATTTCATGGTTAAATCTTAAATTTACATTTACAAATTATTTGACAGATGCTTGTATCCAAAGTATTTTACAAATATGAACAAAAAATGTAATCAAAGCAACAACAGAATAAAATTGTAAATACTATTATAACTTTAATTAGTCAAATACTATATAGAGCAATTCATAAATCCAACATTCAGATACAGTGTTCAGCATAATTGAGTACACCCCATTTTAAAAATGAATATTTTTATCCATTTCTCAGTGAATATAGGCAACGTATTTTGGCGCATTTAAACAAAACAGATTTATTAAACATATATATTTATTAATAATATTTCAGTCACCACACATATTTAGAAATTGAAAGACAAACAATTAAACTCAAGCAAAATATTGCAAAAAAAAAATCAGAACCTACAAAATTTCAATGAAATTTTTTCTTTTTTTTTTTTTTGCTTCTCTTGATTTTTTAAGTTTTTTTAATTTGTAATTTTTCTATAACATATCAGTTTGGGTGTGCTAGTTTTTGGACCATTATCGTAAATAATTTTGTTAGATAAGCTCCAGATTTGGCTTTAGTATTGACTATTTCTAATGTAAATGCACAAAAATAATATTGTAGCTTCCTATCAAAATAATTTATTTAAAAGATAGATTTGTGAGGGGTGTACTTATATATGTTGAGCAATGTAAGTGGAATACAAAAGAAGATTATGAAGACAGCTGGAAACCTATAACTATTGACTTCCATAGTATATATTGGTTATCTTACTATGGAAGTTAGTAGTTACAGATTTTCAGCTTTCCTCATAATATTCATAAAGAAGTATGATGGTTTTAAAACATGCAAAAAAATGAAACCACATAGCTTGAGTTTTACATTTAATGATCATCAAAACTGAGAAATCCAGATGATAAACTAAGAAACTGTATAATTAGTTAAAGACAATGATGGGCATCAACAGGAGAGTTGAAAAAGCTTGACACAGTGATGCTTTTCTGTATGAAAGATAAACCTTAATTATATCGTGTAATTTCTAGATTTTCTGCAATCTGTCTTAGTCTTCGGGGAACAAAACATCTCCCAAGAATTTGGAGCTAATGATAGCCTGTCAGAGGTGCAGCTGTCTAGAATAAATTGTCAGGTTCCCTTATAAACAAGAATTCCCTAAACATTGAAGACGGTCCCAAACAAAAACTTATTTACGACTTCAAATGCGAAAAAGTATTAATAAAAACAGCGGCTACAGCAAATTCAGTACATAGAAGAAGGAAAAAAAGCAGCAAATGAGCAGACGCATTACCTGCTTGTCATATTTAAAACAGATGTGAGGGTACAAGATGAATTTATCAAACTTCGCTAGCATCAAGGTGCTTCGTAATCTCATCAAAATCTTAAGTATCTTCATGTTGAGTTTCAGACTTTACATGTAAAATCACTAATGTCCCCCTGGAACTAAGACTAGTTCTGTTGTGCTATTGTGTTCCTTAAAAAAAAAAAAGACACAATTTGCTATTCCTTGTCCTCAAAGCCTTTGCTTTAATCATTCATTTAATCAAGCACCGGAGGATTTGAGGTGTTATCTTTCCTACTGGATCAATAGGATAAATAATTCTCTACATCCCAGCTTAGCGGTCAGCCCAGCATCTCTCATTATCACCGCCATCAGCCCATAGCATAAGATAAATACATCTGATCCATCCATCCGAGCTCTGCCTGATCTGTCACCAAAAAATCTATTTGTAGTAAATCTGGAAGACATGGGAAATATGCACTACAGAATCCGTAATGAGATTCTCACAAAAGAAATGTCTCGCAGACACAGAGACTAAAATATGAATGCAACGCTTTCGAAGAATGTCAGACAATGATAATGTTCCTGGCTCCGTATCAAATGTGCTAATTTGAGTTGGTGCGATTTCATTAATCTGAAATGCTAAACGAGCTCCTTTTCTTGTCCACGCTCTCCTGATGTGTAGCGGAGGGATCAAGAGACTGCGTATAGTGCATGAAATTCTTCTTATTGTATACGTAGGCTACATTGATCACATTTTGGAACACACACACACAGCCAATGACTGTGGCAGGTGAGAAGAAATAGGCTGGCTTCTGACAAATGCTTCGTACTGACATGTAATGTTGTCCAAGGGACCTCTGCTGCAAGCCTTTGTGAGTCATTTCTCTTCTCCTCTGTTACTGCCCATACGTGCTGTGAAAGCCGGAGCTATTGCAACCTGGGGAAATCTCAAACAACATGACTCTGAGTTAATTAATATCAAGAAGTGCATTAAAAATACCAGGATGTGATTTGTGAACATGGATCGTACAAAACAGAACATATCACAGCTATCATAACTCTTCAAACGGTGATAATGAAACTATATAGTGCGATTTTATCAGTTTATCAGTGTTGATAAATAATAATAATAATAATACATATACGCAGGTTTTCTGTAACACACCACAAATGATTGCAGTAACCTATGTGATTTTTTTTTATCCCTGCCCTCATCATATGCAAACTGCCACAATGTAAAATATACATGTGCTGCTTTTCAGTTGTTTTTTCTATGTAAATATGCAGTTGATGGAGGTGCTAGACTGTTTCATTTGCATCTCATGAGTTTTATCCATTCATGCACAGCAATTCTAAAAAACACAGTGTTTGAGTTAAAAGAACTTCAACGCACATCTCATAACCTTGAATTTTCTCCCCGTCCACTGCCTGCAGCTTATGTTTTTCAATGCAAAAATGCACTTTGTGCAAATAAGATTATGTTTTTACGTTACTGTCCTTCATAGAGTGGATATGAGCATTTACAGAGTTTAAGACTTTAAGACATTTTTAAGACCATTATGAATGAAATTTTAGACTCATAAAGGGCTAAAGGCTAAGGAATTTTTCAAACAACCCAGATGGAAAATATTTTTATTTGACCAATCAAAAAAAATAAACAAATATATAAATAATTTTATATATATATATATATATATATATATATATATATATATATATATATATATATATATATATATATATATATATATATATATATATATATATATATATATATATATATAATTTAATACATTTAATAATAAAATAATAATTTAATAATTTGATAATAAAAACTTTTAATATTTTACATTTTATTTCTTAGCTAAATATTTTAAATACTTGTATCCATACACTTTTTCCCAACATAAACATTCTTTAAAATAAAAAAAATTAACAAAAGTTTTAAAAGTTTTAAAAACTATAATAAACTGAATCTATGCACAACAGTTTGTCCAGGTCAGTGTGCTCAGCATTAAATACATTGAGCACTTTTAAACAAATGTTCTTATAAGGAAAATAATTAAACCATTATGATAAATAGAGTTAAAAAGTTTTATTGAGATGGATTGTTGGTGATTTTATGGGTTTTGGACAGATTTGGTAGTAATATATAAACAGGAAAATTAAGACATGCTAAAAAAAGATTTAAGACCTACAACACAATATTTTAGTAAATTTAAGACTTTTTAAGGCCTAAAATTTGGATTTTGAGATTTAAGACATTTTAAGACTTTTTAAGACCCTGAAGAAACCCCGACTTAAAGGCTTGAACCAATGACAGTGCTCCTAATTAATGTGCTATCCTCACTCTTTAACGCATAAGCTACTCTACATCCATTCCACTATAAGAAAAAACATTACCAATAACTTTGATTGAACTCTATTTTTGCAATTAGCAACATTTGAGGTTTTTGTTTAAATGATAACCTATGGACAATATGTCAACCTTGTGGTAACAATGAAAAATCAATAACTATAGAAAAAAATCTATTTCGACCTATACTATTGCCAATATACCAACCCAGGCTCTTTCTGAAAACATACCACTATGTACATTTCTGGAGAGTACCAAATACGTCCCAGGAGCTAAGTTTTTTGCAGTTTTTGTTTTAGCAAATCCACCAGAGGCTGCTGTGTATGCTTTTTCAGATCTCAAATTTCTCTTGCGCATGGCATTTGTGCCTGCTGTTCTCATGTAAATCCACCAAATACCGCTGTTGACTGACTGGTGACTAAATGAACAACTGACTGACTGACCGATTGACTGAGCCACTCTCCTCCTTCCATAAACCCAACCAATAGTGTTTTCAAAAGCACTGACTGACCTGCCGACCCACTTTTCTAAACCCAACCGACAGTTTTAAAAAGCAATTCAGAAAAAAAAAAGCCCTCGCCTGATTTTTACAACGTTTTCAGATTTTACCACATTCTCACCCTGTTATTTACTTGTTTATTTTATTTTTTGTCTCTGTTTTTGTCTTACCTGCTTTCTGGAACTGTTCTTCGCCAGACTCGAACCCTGTTGTCGTAGTCAACTCCTCTCTGTGTCTCCAGTAGGCCGACATACATGGCAAGCTAACTGTACACATTGGTAACAGCAGGAAAGCCATCCATACAGAGGTAAGCAGTCAGCTAGTAAGCGTGAAAAGTAATGGCGTCATACCGCGTTAGTTTTAAAGACGAAATGCAGCCATACGTACTTCTGGCTACATAACTGACGGTTCGCTAAGCCCCACCCTCTTTAGTTACTCCTGTCAAACTTTCGTGCCTGGCACGTCTATTACAATATGTATTCCAGGGACATAATAAGTGATTTTTGCCGAACAGGTAAGATAGCTGAGAAAGCCAGACAAAAAAGGACTGTAGTATGCATTACAGGGGTATATTCATGACATATGCAACCCATTAGAAAATAATTTAAATCAAAATTGAAGCTAAAGCCTAGCCGCCTGATACACTAACCATGCAACAGCTTAGCTCATACACAGCGGGATATATGAAATTTAAAAATAATCTTATAATAACAAATTAAACCATGATTTCTCTTTTTTAGCCAAAAAGCCTGATAGACTATTGTTGTGCAATGAAATATAGCATTACTAACTGGCTAGAAAACACGCATGGACAGTGCTTCTACATAATTCCTTCATAGAAAGAACAGCCAGAAAGAGAAAGTTGATGGATTTGTGCCGATTATTAGCATCATTGACCCATAACAAAGTACAGTACCTATAACTGTTAGTATGTTTGTGTACTTTTAATGCAGCTTATATTCTAATTTGCAGTTAGTTGGAAAAAAAAAATAAATTGAAATGCAAATCAAAGTATAAATAGCAGAAGTAACCAAATACCAGCAAATATTAATCCAACAATATAAAAGCAGACACTAACCCGCTATAACATCATCACCAATGACTAAATCTCTAAAAGACCGACAAAAACATCTGTAAATTGTAGCTCTGACATGGACATGAGGGTTATAAATGACTGAAAAACAGCTGCAAGTTATGTATATTGATCGCAAGTGCTCAGTTTGTGATCATTTCTGTTAATATGTAATTCAAATATTCATAGCATGAAAAACATGGAAATATGAATGGATTGTGCTGCTTTTACAGCCCCTCACAAAGCTTGATCCTCACAGGCATTTCTCCCCTTGGGTTTTAGGGTTTGGAAAGTGAAAAAAATTCCACTATCCCATCCAAACTTTAAGGATACAGGATATCAGATTTGCACAATCCATATGCACAACTCTTTGGCTTGTTTCCCTCGATCGAAAGCTTGACCTACCTCCTGTGCGTAGCTACAGTTGCTAAGCTACGATTGGATGTGGTTTAACGAAGGGTCAATTCGTGATCTCCAGAAATGTATATAGGGCGACGTTTTCAGAATAAGCCTATGTTGCAATATATACACAATAATAAACAATAAAACGTCAAATAATTGTAAAATAAAACACAAAAACATTGACTTATTTTACACCAGTATCTTTTTGGCAACACACAAACACACACTCACTCACATATATTATTTACTAACATTATTTTTAACCTTGTGTACATGTAAAGGTGAAATATGTTTTGGGTTAAAATGGAGGTCATTATATACAGTACACACTATTATTCTGATAGTCATTTCTGTTTACTGTATATACATTCTTCTTATATCCATTTCTTTTCTATTGCTTTTTATGTGTTCTGTGTGTACCGTATGTTTTGCAACAACAAGGCAACAAAGCATTAAAGTATAAGCCTATTACAAGTGCTTATTGTGAGCACACATTACCACAGAAATGGCCTCCGTTCTTTATTTGATGACAGTGATGATGATTTGATGACAGATTATTTCATTATATTTGAAGGGAAGAAAGCAGCATTTTGACTCGGTGTCCCAGTGCTGAAGGGAACACTGATGGTCTGTGTTTTTATTACGGCCATTTCCTGTTTATTCAGAGGCCTCATCCATCTCCTTGAAAGCTTCATTGTCTGCTTATTAGTCCTTAATTCCAAAATTTGAAATTTCTAATAAGCTGTGATGGATTATAATGTTGCTTTGTCAGATTCAATTTGGGTGGTCATATTTACTCAATATAACACCAACTAGCTTACTTTGAAAATTATGTGCCTGAAATGATGTTTGGTGGAAAAAATTGAGCCTGCATGCTGTTGTTTGCTAATCAGACGTCAACTATGGTTAGCCATTAGAGTTCCCCAGTGAGAGGGAAAAAAACACCAAAAGAAAACAGACTCGGTTTGATCTGAAATTGATGGTTTGCAAATTACTTCAATCGAGTTATGTTGTTTTTTTTCTCTCTCGACTTATCTGAATAATGCATTTATCCATTAACTTTCTAAGGCATGTGGAATCTGCTACGGGATCTAACTTCATCAGAGTCAAGGATTTTCAGGAGATGCTTCTCTAATATCAATGATTTTCTACACCATTACATCCCTGACAACATGTCCTTAAGGGGAAATGACAAAAGGATGGATTGGCGGGAAAACAGGCAGCGAGATAAACTACACGGCTTTTGTCACAAACAATATTAGCGATATGCAAGTGAAAGACAATGCCCTGAGCCGCTAGACCTAATCCACTTAACAAAGCACCTGAAAAAGCCTCCGCTAAGAGAGATGTTGCTTTTTTTTGTATTGCCATTCGCTGGTTTGCTTATCCCTGTGCAATTTCCTTCTTAAGGTCAAGGAGATGTTAGATAGCCTGCAAACTGTGGCACGGAGCAGGCGTGAAGCATTTAAATACCTGTGGCAGATTGTGTTTGGGTGGCGTTCGGAGAACCAGGCCAGGCTGGAGGGAAAGGTTTTGTAAGGCCTGATATGAAATGAGTGTCAGAGGTTAAGTCTGTAGCAGGCTTACAGAAACTCATTTCTCTTATCTTTTTCTGGTCATGAACCGTGAGCAATGGCATTATCAAGGCCCTGTTGTTACAACAGAGAGCTGCATCACAGACACTGAGAGATTTCACAAGTGCACGTCTTAGGAATGACTCCAATCGCTGGGCTAATCTCGCTATTGTACATTCCCGTTATCGGCCCCCACCACTGTGAGAAGAACAAAGAATAATATCTCCCAATCCATAAATCATAATTTCAACCTTTGTGTTAGGTCACCACTTAAACTGTCTCTGAGGATAAGAGTTTATCCCGGCTTGCTGAAGGCAATACTTTTTTTAATCCATCTCACAAAACATTTCTATTGTTAATTGAATTTCCAAGCGTGGACATGCACCAAGAATGGGAGAGACAGAGAGAGACACTGAGAGAGAAAGAGACAGAGGCTTCTACGTTTCAAAATGTTAATCTGTTTTTGCATAATCCTTATAACTTGTATTTGCATGGTTAAATATCCAACATTATCCTTGGACCGTGCAGCCATTATTGTTCTATTTACTCCAGACATTTTTATTTGCACATTTCAACACAACTATAGTAAACTACGATGTCTAAAAGATGAGGATCTACATACAAAACACAAGGTAATGTGGATCTTGCATATAAAAGTCGATGTAGTGAGTATAAATCTAGGCTTTCAACATATTGTCCTTTATTTCTTCATTTAGAAGAATATTTGTTGTAGTTGTTAGTCACCTCATGTACCTTAAAAGGCACATATTTTACAAAATTCACTTTTAAAATGGGTTACATAATGCTAAGAATCTGCCCAGTCCTTTCTTTATAAACATAATAAATCACAAACAGTCCCTTCAAAGCACAGTTATGGTTTTAAAACTGCATTACTCTATTAACCATGACTTAAGATGATTTGATGTATTAGCAAAGATCCTTTCCAGAGTGAACTGCAGCAATATGCCATTTCTATTTGCTCGCTAGAGATTTACAATGTCTGCATTGTAAAAAATTACAGACGTTCGGTTGTACAAACAAACTTAAGAGCCTCCATAGATTCCCAGCACCAGAACCCTGGGGTCATTGAATTTAATTTTGGAAGGAAATGTGCCGAAGAATGTCAGTAAGTGCTATATGTCTGAGCAAAATATATTTTATGCCAGACTGCTTCAGCGGCGAGTGTCATTTCAACACTGGATTTGTGAAAAGGTTGTTTCTGTTAGCACCGAAGTTACTGTTGTCTTCGCAGAGACCAGAGCTATGCCTTTAGTTTTATTGCAAAAATGCTCATCATTAGCACAATTCATTACTGCACATATGCACTATATAAACAGATCATGGTCTTTTGATCTTTGGTCATTACTAGGGCCAGATGGAATCTACGGATGTTTTTTGCTATTTCTGCTGAAAATTTTGGTAAAAATCTGCGGATTTCTGCGGAATTATTTTGGGAGTATCATAGCTAAAACCTTAATATGTGAAATAAACAATATCTTTTTAACTTTTATTTAATATTTAAAATGCAAATCCAATAAGACACACTTTATTTGGTAAACAAAGCAAGTCTCTCATGTAATAGATCTACTAAAAGACAGAAAATATAACCTTACAAACTACATTTTACATAAATCAGATGAGCATTTTCATATTAGTCAATAATATCACTGCAATTAATAAAAAAATGAATAAATATAGATTTACACACATTTACTCAAATAAATAAACAGAATTAATGATGGTCTAAAAATCTGCAGAAATCTGCGGAAAATCTGTGGAAAATCTGAGGAATTCTGCGCGTGCAGATTCCATGTGGTCCTAGTCATCAGGTAGCCCAAAAGTCCTTTTATATTTAAAAAAGAAAATAATTGTGAAGACAACAGAATCATACTAATAAATTAATGTTAATTTACAAAGGCCAGCATGTCAAAGCATGCTAGTTGATGAGTTGAATCAAACTTATTCCACATCAACTTCATAAAAGTATTCATTAACCATTCAGAAATGTCAAGTACCTATGTTTTATGTGTCTTCCTCTTCAACATTGTCTGACTCCAACATGTAAAGCTGCACTGCATTTAAAGGAGCACACAAAAACATTGTGGTTTTGCTCACCCACTTAGGGGCAAATCTGACAAGCTGTGTTAATAATCATTTTATCACCACAAGTTGTGTTGTATTTACAGTTAGGTCCATAAATATTTGGACATTGGCACAATTCCAACATGTATGGCTCTTTTCTATGAAGGTATTCTTGGTGCAAAACGCCCAAGCAGCTGTACAAGTGTCATTTGTAGTTGTATAGAATAGCCACAAATATGTTTCATTAAATTTGTACTCGCAGAGCAAATTTGCAAATGTGTATCAGTAAATTTGTAATTGCAGAGCAAATTTGCAAGTGTGTAGGTATTTTTTGTCTCCAACAAACACAACGCAACATTTACACCTTTTCAAATCCCATCGGACGAATCACAACTACAGAAACTTATCCACTCATGTTCTTTGCTATTATTGTTGCAGTGAATATGGTGCAAAACACATTCACACACCTGCATCCAGAAATGTGAAGTCACAGACAAAACTTGCACATCTGTAGATTAGAATGTGTATCTACGCAAAGAGAGCTGAACGCGTGTAGAACCTTTGATTGATTTTTTTTCTAAGCACGAACACAAATATGTTACTGCAACAGCTTAAATCTGCTGCTACGAGTCTCAAGCGCCGTTTTTCACTTGCAAATCTACGTTTCGCGCTCTCGCTCTTTTGCTCCAAACATCACTGTGATATTTGGTGCAAAAGTGACTTGTGTATCTGCCAACCAAAACGAGGGCTCTCAGAGAAATTCAGCCAATCAGAAGAGGCTTTGATGACCTTGTTTAGTCATAGAAAAGAGCTTGCGAGTACGACAGAATGAGTGGGGAAGCGATGACATCCTGAAAGAAGCAGTCCAGTTAAGGTACATTTTCATTTCTTCTTTTTACAGTATAAAACCACTCATAGTTGAACAGTTTGTTGTTAGTTTAAATATAACTATGCTAGTGAATGGTATTCATAGCTAGGATAGCAATCCTTGTTTTATGAAACGTAACGTAGCTAGCTTACCCTAACGTCAAGTTCGCTATTCTGTCTTCTCCTATAATACGAGCCTGTAAATTAAACTATTTGATTCATATATTTCTTTTAGAAAAATGGCAGACCAGGGTGCGTCTTCGCAGGTGAGCAAAACAGGCATAGAAACATACTGATATATATATATAGAAGACACTCTACCAAAGACTACCAAAACTCCTTTGTGGTAACACATATGACATTAAAGTAACGCCAGCAAAATTATTTATAAATATTAGCGGTAATGTAACATAAACCTTTAATGTACATCATCAATGAGAAAACCATAATAGCCATAATAATGAGAGAAGAACCTTAGAAATGTCAACAAAAATGTAAATACATCATGAAGGGAATTCTTGAAAAGTCAATATTATTGTATATATTAAGGAAACTTGTTAATCTGTTTATTTTTACTGTATAATTTTAACAGTGTTTTACTCTTCAAATCGCAAACATTATCTATCTATATCTTCATAAATCTTATAGTTTAATACTATCTGTTGGAACATGGTTTAATCTTGAGATGTATCTTCGCATTTTGACTTTGCAGCTCATCAACATATCAATTAACCACTTTCTTGTTTTCCAGTGTGACAGAACAGATGTGAGCCTGAGTAATTGCACACCACTCCACTTCTGGCAGTGCTTGTGTTTGTTTACGAGGTATTCTGAGTAAAAGTAACCAGTTGCTGCTTCGCTTGATGTTTTCAGTGATGTCGGGGAGACTGATATTCTGGTTCCTTTTAATATTGAAGGTGTTACAATACTTAAAGATTAATGCATCAGGATAAGTTAATTCTTTGCTGGAACAGTCATGCTGGTGAGAAACTCATAATCTAGTGCAGACCACCTAAGGTCAGTTACACACGGATCAGGAAGCAGCACAATTATAATATCACACACGCTGACATTTGGATTCTAAAATAATGTTCACCACCTTTAGCCCTGGTTTACAAAGTGGAATTCAAAAAAAGGGGATAATAATAATTTTAGAAAGACATCTTATTGATAAATAATAAAGAAAGTTTTGTTTTCAAAATATTATAGCTATTATGGAACTATGCATTAAAAAACTCATAAGTTTAATCGTTTAGTTACTTTTGATTCACAAACTAAAACAGTAAACCCATGTCAGTAACACAATATTTACAACTTTATTTATTTATTTATTTATTTATTTATTTATTTATTTATTTATTTATTTATTTATTTATTTATTTATTTATTTATGTGTTTATTTATTTATTTATTTATTTATGTGTTTATTCATTCATTTATTTATTTATTTATTATTTAGGTTTTTTTTTGCAACACTTTACAATAAGGTTGCATTGGGTGATGTTAATTTATTTACTTACATGGAGAAACAATGGACTATACATTCATTAAAGTGTGTGTTCATGCTAGTAAACATAAGTTAATGAAAATACAGTTGTTCGTTGTTAGCTCATGTTAACTCACAGTGCGTTAACTAATGTTAACAAGCATGAATTTGGATGTCAATAATGTATTTGGATGTCAATTAGTAAATGTTGAACTATGATTAATAAATGCTGTACACGTATTGTTCAATATTAGCTTATGTTTGTTTTTTATGCATTTACTAATGAAGCCTTATTGTAAAGTGTGACCATTTTTATTATTATTTATATTTGTTAGTTTGGTTGTTTCACTTGAATTATTTCACTGTAAAATTTTTGGGATGGGAGACTCACTAAATTGAATTCTAGATGTTATTAATAGTGCCAATAACCACTATAAATAAACACTTTTAAAGCAGTTAAGGTATTTAACAATTATTACCTAACCTTTTTAAACAATGAGCATATTTTATTTATTCATACATGACAATGTTACTCTACAGTTTATTATAAAATTTCTTATAAAAAGTCAAATTAAGTTCATTTCAAAAAAGGTCTGTTTAGTTAACATTAACCAAGATGAATCAACTGGTAACACTAATCTAGGTAAAAGTTCTCTCTGTTAACTAATGGTTTATTACCTGCCTATTATTAGGACATTGCATGATCTTATTCTACATCCATAATTACCCTAATGTCCTCTGACTCAGCCGACACATTCCAAGGTATGCTTTTCCGAGATGACAATCACTGAAACTAATAACATAGACTCCTCCGGGTACTTCGAATCATCTTAACCATCACTGACAAAGTTTACATCCATATATTAGCTTGTCTGTCTCTGCAGCTGCTTTTGATTGTTTGGTGCCATCTTGTGACTTAATAATTTGTAGGTTAGTGTATGTTCCATCAGCCATTTTTGTTTCTGTCAGCCTTGCATTTAATTATAGATTTAAAAACCTATTAGAGCTCAGAACAATGTTTTGTGTCTAATTTTTGTTTTGTGGCAAGTGTCCATGTAGTAAGTGGGATAAAGTACATCCAGAATGATTGTTCTTTTTTCTGTATAAAGCCCTTCAATCTTATACAACATACCTCTGACTTGTGTTGGGTTGCAGATAACAACAACCTGTATGTATTTTATCCTTTACATGAAGTGTGACTGAAATATTTTACTCTATTTTATTCCTTCACCAGCGATGTATAAATGGTATCATCTAATGTATCGTATAGTGAAATATATACTTATAAGCATATACAACAGTTCTGTCTATTTCTCGAAACTGATAGCAATGTGGTATTCTGCAATATCAGAACTCCTACAGCCTCCTCACTCTTTCTGTATTACTCCACCCACATTGAGCGACAGCAGATCAATAAACTCACTACACTTTGACAAATATTACAGCTTTTAGACAACATAATGTACTTTTGAGGCTTTTTAGGCAAGAATGTAGTTGTTTAGATTGTAACTATGCAGTGCCATTCACAAGAAGGTGACAGACCGTATAATAAGCCCTTAGAGGAGAAAAAACCCAGCGTAATTTTAAACTACAGCTGATCAAATCATTATAAAACTGGTAAGTGACTGGTAAGTCGATCTCTCTCTTTTCTAAGTTGCAGTGCTGTATTTATACCATAGTAATTGTAGTGTGTTGAGTGTGAGATGGGACTCAATGCAGACTAGTTCAGTAAACAGAAAAAAATAAGAAATGTCCACATGTGTTAAGCATTTTTCCTTAAAGCAAACACAACAGTAATCTGGTAGTGCTTGCTTTGCTTTAGCCTTTTTTGAGGTTAATTATTGTGATATTCTGATTGCAACAGAGAAATACTGGGAGATATTTCTGTAGACTGATGGCATTTCATGCTGTTCAGCCTTTTAATCTTAAAAATGTGAGCAAAATCACCTGTTTTGTCATTACTTTTGACATTATGCTGCAGACTCATTCAAATACTGGCTCTAAAGTGACAACAAGTTTGCAACGGTTTCTGCTGTTCTGAAATCAACTGCAGATGTGAATGAATGGCAAAAGAAAGTAGTTCCTCTTATAAAAGGGTTTTTAAACTCTCTGTGTTTGATTTTCTAAATTATATTCATGATTATGCCGTCGAACTGATGTATAAACCCAATATCACACTTGTAGCAGTGTGATGTGGCTGTATATAGTCACTGGTGGGATACTGAGGCACACCTCCCACCAGTGACTATATACAGCCACATCACACTGCTACTCGTGTGATATTGCTATTCTATAACCTAATATAATAGAATAAGTATTATAGTGTGTAAATTAACAATTAAGATTAATAAATACTTGAATAAATTGTATTTATTGTTAGTTTTTATTGAACTCACTTGGGTCATTTGGGAGTGGACAATATTTAGCCAGAGCTACAGCTACGTAAACCATCCCACACAAGCACACATATATATGTTTCATGCATACGCTTACATTCTGGTCAGGTGTGTGTCAAAGCGAGCAGTTTCACAATTCTCATTCTAGCCAATTTTCCTTTGAGAGGATTCTTTTTCCTCTTTCTCAAAGCTCGGTTTGAAAAAGGAGCTTTGGTGTAAGCTCACAGGCCACTAGGGAGCGATTCCCAGCTGACACTCAAAAAAGAACAGCTTCAAGGGCCCACGATGCCAGAGTGCATCGTGTAAAGGAAAAATACAGTGATTAAAAGTGAAATGTTTGTTTGAAGTTGATGTTATTTTGTAAAAAAGAAAAAGAAAAAGAAAAAACCTTTTAGAGGATTTTGAAAAGAAACTGATCGAGAGTCGAGTGAGAAAAGAAATGGAATTACTTCCCACATTTATAGTACAGTGTTTCCCTAAGCTACCATCCCACAGGTTTGGGCTCTAAAGGTCTCAGGATGTATTCAAACCTCATCAGTGGCTTACAGCTAACTTCAAAAACCCTAATTAACCTAGATATAATGCTGTGCCAAGAACAATGAGCAAAGTAAATCATACTGTAGATGCGCAGATGAGTTGCATGAATATTGAATATCACCTCAACAGAGGGATCTAAAATATTCATGTTGCAACTACAAAACGTATCGCTTGAGCATCCCTGCAATGTCACGAGCAAACGCATGTGCATTATTCACTGAAATTGTTTACGATAATCCAAACAAAAGCCTGCATTGAGAGCGAGAACGACTTTTATTTCTATTTTGCGGTGGCATTCAATTCAGAGAGAAATAAAAATGTCTCTGATGGTCAGACTATGCTAAATGAAAGCGCTCCAGAGGGGGAGCATTGTAACAGATGTACATTAGTATGCACCCTCCAGACCAGGCTGCTGGGCTGCCCGAGTCCGGTCAGAGCTACATCTGGACCAGGTCACTTCCGTCTCAGCCCCGAAGCTCATTATGGGGAATTACCAAGAGAGCACCAACAGAAGAAGCATGAAGAGGTCAGTCTAGATGACACTGTCAGAAAGATTCACGCAGAAACTGTCAGATTTACCCAGACTTCGGCGTGTACTCTAGAGCCCACAGCAGATTCATCTTACATGAGAGTTTGTTGTAACTATTTGAAAGGAATATGGGAGCCATATTAATGACCAGCTTTTGGCAACATGCAATATGTAGTGCACATTTAACTAACACTCACTTTTTCCTTCGTCTTGGTTCCTGATTTATCAGGGGTCGCCACAGCGGAATGAACTGCCAATTATGGATGCCTTTTCAGCCACAACCTAGAATCAATAGGACAAACATTAATACTGGGAAACACCCACACCCTCTGTAACACCCAAACATCCATACATGTCTTTGGAATGTGAGGGAAACCGGAGCACCTTGAGGTAACACATACAAACACTGAAATGTTTTGCTTTGCTTTTTTAAAAAGTTGTATATATAAAGATGGCAAGGTTGCCAAATGTTTCGATTTCACACAGATTCCCAAAATAGACTAAAATGTATTATCAGACCTTTGTAAATAAAGGTATTACAGGCCTTCACACACATGTAGTCTTGCATAGCCAGGCTTTCAGACTCACAGCAGAAGCTCTAGAACACAGTTCCTGGAGGGCCGCAGCTCTGCACAGTTTAGTTCCAACCCTGCTCCAACACACTTACCTGTTTCAAACAAGCCTGAAGGACTCAATTAGTTTGATCAGGTGTGTTTAATTGGAGTTAGAACTAAACTGTGACTGGATTTGACATCTGTGCAAGGATTATACAGATTATACAGATTATTCAAGGACCATACAGATGCTGTAAGAACCACCCACTGGCTCAATGATGGAATCCAATAGTATGGGCGAAGGTTTAATGCAGGGGCTGCTCAACCCTGTGCCTGGAGATCAACCTTCCAGCAGATTTCAGCTCCAACCCTGTTCAATCACACCTGATCTAATTAATTAGGACCTGAACAGTACTTGGTAATTACAGGCAGATGTGTTTGATCAGGGTTGGAGCTGAACTCTGCAGTAGGGTAGATCTCCAGGAACAGGGTGGAGCAGCCCTGGTTTAATACGTAGTCTTTTTACTTGTACTTCTGAAAACTTCACTAATTAGAATTTGTGTATAATTTAATTTTAGCACTATGTTAAATGTGATTGCAATTCCAAGTGGTGATTAAAGAAATAATTCACACAACAACAACAACAAAAAAAATCTCTCATCATTTGCTCACCCTTTACTGCAAAGGTCTCAAACTCAATTCCTGGATGGCTGCAGCTCTACATAGTTCAGCCCCAAACATTTCCAACTCACACCTGTTTAATGGTCTCTAGTACTCTTGAACACTGTGTTTGATTAGGGTTGGAGCAAAACTGTGCAGAGCTGCGGCTCTTCAGGAATCCAGTTTGAGGCACTTTACTTGGTCAAATCCTATTTCACTTTCTTTCTTCTGTTGAACACAAAAGAAGATATTTTAAAAAATTCTGGTAACAGCGACTTCCATACTTTACTTTTTTCCTACTATGGAAGTTAATGGGGGTCAACAAACAGCATTCTTTAAAATATATTCTTCTGTGTTCAACAGAAGAAATAAACTAATAAAGAGTTAAAACCAGATGAGGGAGAGAAAATGATGACGGAATTTTAATTTTGGGGAGAACTAACCCTTTAAATACAGAATGTGTTTCTAAATAGGAACTAAACACAAATTTCAAGTATGTAGAAATTGACATTTGATTAAGCATGATATCATATGCTTTTTCATTATTCATTTAGTATGGACCCAGTGTCACACATGGTCAGTTGCATGAAACACAAGCTCAACGGTCATAGAAAAAAGTTTGTTAACTAATATGTTATAATTACATTGCTCGGTGCTTGATCATACAAGTTATTTAGCCACTTTTCTGTAAGTTGTTAAGTCAGTGATTAAAAAAAATCATCAGGTCTCGGATGTTGCTCCACCCATTCATTAACCTTCAGTGGGCTAAAATCTTCTAGAAACAGATTTTGCAGTAGCATCAGCCACAACATAAAACACCAATGGTCTCATTTATAAATGTTGCATATGCACAAAACAGGGGTCGAAACCTGCTTACGCCACTTCCCATGCAAAACTTGTTATCTCAGCCAATCGGAATGTTATCCCTCAATTAAATGGGCATTATCAGAGGTTATCAGCTGATAGATATGGGCCAGTAGGGGCCTTCTGCACCTACTGGTAGGCTCAGAAGGCTGTTATCATCCATCTACATGGTTAATCAGCTATAGATCACATACAGTTGCGGCCAGAGGTTAATGAGAATTATTTATATTATTTAATAAATTTACCAATATTTGTATTTTATTAACGTCTACCCCTACCCCAACCATAAATCCTACTGTCACAGTAATGTAAAAACAGATCTGGAGTCTTCTCTATTAATATAGCTGATTAACTACGAGACCTATTTATATTATTTAATAAATTTCCTATTAATTGTAATTTATTATAGTCTACCCCTACCCCAACCCTAAACCCAACTGTCACAGTAATCTAAAAACCGATCTGGATCTGGACTCTTCTCTATTAGTATAACTGAATAAACATGTGGATGGATGATAACAGCCTTCTGAGCCTACCCATATCTATCAGCTGATATCGCCCATTCACTCGATTGATAACATTCAAAGAGGATGGTTATCTATTTAAAAAAAAGCTTGACTGGAGAATGTGCACAGCTGTAAGTAAACTCTAAGTAAACATTTTTATCTTAATTATTGACTTATTTGAACCACTTTAAATCATCATATAAGCCATATTCATTAATAAATAAATATTTTGGTGTACATTCTGTTTTAGGAAGGTTTCTAAGCTATTTTTTAATCAGACCCAAATCAGGTTAAAAATAGGTTTAAAATAAATTTTAAAAGCCATTTTTATTTGGAAGCAGAATGTATTATTCCACTAACATAATTTAAAAAATAATAAGTCAACTAAAGATGATAAATACAAAACATCAGTTGGTCAAAGTTGACTCTATAAGTGAGAGATGCATACCTTATAAGCATGGGTTGGTATAAGATTCTGACAAAATGATAACCTTAGATAAAAATATCAAGGTTTCATGGTATCATGGTACTGTACACTCAAAAAAATTTGCTGCTTGTTCAAACTACTTATTAAAAATGAGCTGAATCGCCACAATTAATCAGCTTAACAACTTAATTGTTTCATGTTCAATCCACTCAAATTTGTAAAAATAGTTCAGTTAAATTAATCGATTTGTGTTGGGACAACATATAGGAATGGTGTGGAACCCAGCATTTTTTACATTACTGCTCTAAAATATGTTGTTGTTTTTTAATGTCTGGGTAAAAAAACAACAACTTTTTTCCCATTAGAGACAATATATTTTATTTTAAGAAATATTTAAAATATTTTGAAACCGTAGCTTTTGATGTGGAGGGTCCTTTTCAGCTGGAGATGCTGTTGCCCTAAAAAACTAAATAAAAAAGTTGTAAAAAACTTGTAAAAAAAACTTACATATAGGAACCGTATAAAAGAAAATGTTTGCGGTTTTAAAACCTTGACTTTTCAAAACCACAGTGAACCTTGAAAATGGTTAGCGTCACATGCCTAATACCTTTACATATAAGTTATTATTAACAAACCAGTCAGCAAGCATAATGAAAATATTATAAAGCCTGGAAACATCATTTAAAAAGTCACTCAAACCAAAAACAACAATAAACTAAACTACAACAAATGTTTATTGCATGTTATTGTTCTGCTGACAAAAGGTCTCCTTCGAAATGTTGTATGTAGTTTATGCGAATTTATGTATATATGCATTTATTCATTTATTTAGTTATCCTCTGAACCATGGACTGTAGAATAGGATAGAATAGAATAAACTGATATTACACTTGACATTATGCGCCTCTTGTTTCTCAAATGAAAGCCACGCTCCTGGTTTTGTATGTAAATGAATGGCCAAAAAGATAAAAGTTTTCTGTTTTTAACTACCCTCAGTTGATCAAAAAAAAAAACGCTCAAATCATGGTAAATTCTACTCATGAACTCAAAATTGATCAGTTAATTTTTTGGCAGCAGCTTGTGTTGGAGTCTTTGTAGCTTTACAGACATATTAAGTCTAGTTCTTCTCTTTAATTCATGAATAATGAGAGATTTAAACGCAAAATGAATCATCTTTGAAACATGATGGCTGTACGGGATTCGAGACACCTTCCTGATCCCTCTCTCATTGGAAAACCCTTACAACAGTCCACTTGTTATTCTTCAGCAATTATGAATTCCTTTGACGACATGACTTTGCATAAATAACAGCTAATTGAATATAAATAGGATGTGATGGTATTTGATTATCTGTTTTTCATTTTCTGGAAAGATTATGCAAATGTTCTCATCTGCATATCTCCGTACACGAAAAAAATAAGATGAAATGTCGGACTAGATTATTCTTTGCGAGCTTTACAGGCAAACTTCTTTAATCTCATGAATTTGGGATTAGTTTCACATTTTGGTGTGATGCTCTAATTTGGCGAGATGAAGGAGGTCATTGAGACACTGGGAGCTTTTGTTTGCTTCAGTAGGTGAAGACAATAGACCTAATAGAGTTTAAAGTTGCTTTTGTTATTCTCCTTAAAGCTTGACTGAATCGTGGAATTTGTCACAAATGCTCATTGTTGGCGGGCAGATACGCCTGTGCACAGATGATGAAGAGTTTTGTTGTGCTACGGTCTGTTTGGAGTAAATGGGGAAAAAAATGAAAAGCCTATTACAGGAGTAGATGGTGAATTACAGTTGCTGTCTAGCACCTAGACCCCGCCTTCAGCTCCCTTACCAATTTACTGTATGATGCAACATCACCACATGTGTCCAGCCTTTCGTGTCTGCTTGAGCAATACACTTAAATGTGCAGAAATAAGATGACCTTCCAATACCTGGATGGAGTGTAGCGTACAGTACAGGTGAAACCGACTGCAATTTTGGGAATGATAAAAAGCAGAGGATTCGTACGGTTCATAAACTACACCTACAGGGTTTTAACGTCAAATTTAGGGTGTAAAATAACTTTTTTTAAGATATGCAAATGACGTGACTTGCCTATTTGAATGCCAATAAATGTTTTAAATGTTTTAAAGAGATAGTTCACCCAAAAAAAAAGAAAAATTCTGTCATCCTTTACTCCCAATTTACTTGTAACAAGCTCAAAACATTAAAGAAAATACGCTTATTTTTACTACTGAGCACAAAAGACGACGTTCCAACGCTATCTCACAACAATTAATAAAATTAACTTTTTGATTGAATAGTTAAATCGTATGTATTGATACAATTTAGTACAATTTGCTCATCCCCAATGATGGTTGGGTTTAGGGGTTGGGTTTGGTGCCACAACTGTACATTTTCGTACGACTGAACTCGAACAAATTCATACGAAACTGTACTACACTAGAAATGCAACAATAGCTCATTCTAAAAACATAGCCCTATATACATGTCTGGAGATCGCGAATTATGTAGCCAAAAGTATGTATGGTTGCATTTCGTCTTTAAAGCGAACAATACGGGGCGGTATGACGTTGTTAATTTTCGCGCTTACCAGCTGACCGCTTACCTCCGTATAGACAGCTTTCCCGTTGTTACCAGTTTGTCCTGTCAGCTTGTCAAGTACATCGACGGACTTGAGACGCAGAGAGGAGTTGGCCATGACAACGGGGTTCGAGTCCGGTGAAGAACGGTTCCAGAAAGCAGGCAAGACAAAAACTAAAAATATAAAATAAAAAATAAAATAAACAAGCAAATAACAGGGTGAGAATGTGGTAAAATCTGAAATTGTGGCAAAAATCAGACGAGGGCTTTTCATTTTCTGGATTGCTTTTGAAAATTTTTGGTTGGGTTTAGGGAAGGAGGAGGGTGGGTCAGTAGATCGGTCAGTCAGTCAGTCATTCAGTCAGTCGACAGCGGCCTCTGGTGGGTTTACGCGAGAACAGCAGGCACGAATGGTACTCGCGAGAGAAATTTGAGATCTAAAAAAAACGTACACAGCGGCATCTCGTGGATTTGCAAAACAAAAACTGCAAAAAAAACTTAGCTCCTGGGACGTATTTGACAGTCTTCAGAAATGTATATAGAGGTACGTTTTCAGAATGAGCCTGGGTTGACCAAACATATACTAAACAAACAAAACACAAAATAGTTACACTTCCTTGTGAGATCAGGCTGGATATTTTGAAGAAAAATCGGTAAATATGTATCAAAATCACCAGCGATCTAGTCCACACAGATCGCTGGAGAACTACAAATCCCGTCTTACCTGTTCACACACACCAGTTGCAGTTCACCCGCTGATTGCGCGCACACAGCTGAAAGCTGATGACGAACTCATTACACAGACTATTTATAGACTATTTATTATAAACCACACTTCGTTTGTTTAGTTAGTTAAATGAACCTGTACCTTTACAATGCGTTTCATTTCCATAGCCATAGCAGTGTTCTTTCATCCTTGTCATGTGTTATATAATCTATTCTTAGGCTTGTTTCTTGTTTATCTTACCTTTCTCCGGTTTTGACCATTTGCCTGCTTATCGATGATGACTTCTGTATGTACCTGATTGCTCCTGTTGTTGACCCTTGCCTGATTTACTATTCTTGTAAACAAACCTGCATTTGGATTCGCATCTCCGTGAAAGACTCCTTCAGTTACAATATCTCTTTAAGACAAATAACAGCAATTAAAAAAACAGCTATAATAAGAAGAACTGAAGATTTGTTTGACTTCAAACATATCACATGTACAGTGCCCGGCATAAATGAGTACACACCATTTTGAAAATGAATATTTTTATCCATTTCTCAGTGATTATAGGTAATATATATTGGTGCATTTGAACAAAATAGATTTATTAAAGATATATTTATTAAAATAATATTTTAGTCACAGAACAACTTTATAAATGGAAAGATAATACATTTCAATTCATGCAAAATATTGCAAAAAACTTAGAAACTACAACATTTTAAGAAAATTTAACATATTTTTTTGTTTCTCTTCATTTTTGCTATTTTGGAAAATGTTATTTGATATTTTTTCCTAACATCTAAATTTGGCCTAATAATTTTTTAATCATTATTGTAAGTTATTTTGTTAGATTAGCTCCAGATTTGGCTTCATTATTGACTAAAATAATGTATGCACTAATATAATATTGTAAGACTTCTAAGGAAAATATTAATTTAAATGAGACATTTGTGGAGGGTGTACTCATATATGCTGAGCACTGTATGCAATGCACAAGTAGATGATGCCTTATACATATTATGTTACTGTACTGTAGAGAATACAAAGAGAAAATATTAAATAAGATGCAGTGAACTATAAAGAGCTCTTGCCACAGATATCCTTGTGATACTATTTATGTTAAAATACAGGCGCATAATTGTTTTTTATGATTTATAAGAACAATAAAGCAACTCGCATTTAGTTTTCCTTACAATAAGGATATTTTGGTGCTGCCTTAATATTTAAAATAATATGTTTCAGCTCTTCTGAATGGAAATTTAAAACATAAGCACATTCAGAAAAAAATGTGTATATTGTACATCAGGAACTTCACCTGTTTAAGGAAAAATAAAAACCAAAGTTCCTAATATAAATTAGTACAAATTCAGTAATTAATTATTTGACACTATTTTGGGCAAATAGCACAAATGATTTGTTTAAAACTTGAAGCTTGCAAAATCGTAGCTTGACCAAGGCTTGACCATGACTTCACACTTCACTACAAAGACTGGGGAATATTTAATCATTTATTGTGACATGCTAAACAATGACTGCAAAACTCCCACCTCTGCAAATGTGAACAATGCCATTATATGGTCTTCATTGGCTCCCATCTAATAATGTCTACTTTTACCTGCAAGAGTTTGGTTTGTTTTGTTAAAAACACACAGTTTTCTGTTCTACAAAAGCATATCAAAAGCATGGGCTCAATTGATATCGCTTTAACTGCCCCACCAAAAAAAATAATTTTTGGATTGCATTTCTTAACTCCTAATGCTGCTAGTTAACACACTTAATGCATTTTGTTTCAACATATCCCATAATTTCTAAAATATCAACCTCTGAAATTAATAAATATACTATGAAAAATCTGAAAATATGAAGTGTAAGAGCAATTTATTTAAAAACAATCAAAATAATAAAAAAATAAATCTTTATTTTTTAAAGTATGTCATAAAATATTTCTCATTTAACATATTTTCTTGTTATTGTTTTTTGTTTTTTTTTTTTACAATAAAACCAAAATCTTGTGTAGTAGTGCACAGGATTATGTTTGTTAGATTTTTTTATAAACCATTATTTAAAACAGTCAATCATCAAATGACTTTAACAGTCTTTATTTAAAACAGTCAAAATATGGTCAACCATTTGGTAGAGCCGCCATTTAAAGGCGTATGGTAAAGCATCTGACAAATCTAAGCATTCAGAGACTCTTTTTTTAAACTTTTGACCTTTATGTAAACCTGGAGACATCTAAAAATGTACATTTGCTTGTTTACATTACATTAAATGTACATATTTTTAAGCTCTTCCATCTCTGGAAATTAAACCCACAACTATGGCATTGGAAGTGACATGTTCTACTGTTTCAGCTACAGGCAGGCTTTAAGTCATCATTAAAATGGTTTCTGATAAAGCAAAAATAAATATAGAAGGATGCATAAATGAATATTATTATTAAATAATAGTATTTCCAACTGAAAAACTTTCTTTCTGCTAAAAAAGTTTATTTAATCTTAAAGCAACTATTAATGATTACATCTGTTTGTAAGGTTAATACATAAAAGAGACTCAAGCTGTTGTTCCAAAGAGCGGTCATTCTAAGATCAATCTAGAAGGATTATGTACAGAGCTACTTCAGAAGCTCACTTTTGATTAGATTCTGCTAGTGAAAAGTCCCGTTTTCGATTTTTATTAAGATCAGTTTTGTCAGGCTTAACATTGATTACCTAAAATGAGAGGCTAAGCTGATGCAGAGATTGCCAAGTAATAGTGAATTACAAAGTGTTGTTAGAGAGAGAGAGAGAGAGAGAGGGAGGGAGAGGGAGAGAGAGAGAGAGAGAGGGAGGGGGGGGGAGAAGAAAAAAATCATCCATACTTATTTAATAAAGGCAAACTGCTACAATTTGGATGTCTATATTATTACCCAGTGCCAACAGAGAGCGAGTGGAAAAAAAGCAAGAAAACAGAAACTAAAGAGAAAACAAAGATTCAAAGTTACAAAGAAAAAGCAGAGGCATAATTGTTCTCACAGGTAATCCATAGCTTTAACTTACAGGCAATGTGTTTAGATCACATCTAAACAGTGTCACGTTGCGGGTCGCACAAACTAGAGTTCAGTTGGGTCAAATTAGATTCCGGAAGCTTCATTGTGGATGGAAGATCAAAGACAACTGAGTTATTTAATCCATATTGTTGCTGGAAGACAAATTAGTTGGTTGTGTGGAAGGGACAGGCGCATTTGAAACGCCTGAGATTGCATGCATAACCACGGATCTGTGGCATTTGACATCTACAGAATGGGAAATGAAAGGAGGAGGCATTGCGAGCCACCTCTCGATGCTTCAGCCCAAGGGTGGTGGGAGGCTATGCATGTCTCTCGGAAACATGATTGATCTGCTTCTTAGTGTCAGCCAAGATGCAGAATATGATTACGGATTGCTGGGCAGATTCACTTCAACGCTCATAGACACGGCCCGGATGCAACCTACAAGAGCTGAAAATAAGTGCTAGAGGCTTGTTGACTGATGTGTGGTCCTCCCTTTGCTCTTGTTCATCATTATAATTGGGCACAGTTCAGGTCCTCACATCCTTAGCCATTCATTTTGAATTTTAAAGAGCTGTCACTCAAACCATGGGTTTCTTTTTTCTTGAGTTATTACTTGAGTTGTTATTCAAGTGAACAGTACAAGAAAAAAAAGAGTGAAGAGGAAAAAAAGATTACTTTCTTTTTAAAAGGGCTTGTTAACATCAAAATAAAACATCTGGTGTCGATATTATATTTGTCATTTTAAGAAATCTGATCATCTTAAAAGATATTTTGAATAAAATCTGAGATATTTCTCTCCACTGCAACTCTGTTCATCCAAAAATGTTGAACCTTTAAAGAATTTGTAAAGGGTTTAATAAATCAATCTGAATTGAGGTTTCATTTTTGGTGAAATGACCTTACTTCTTTATATGATAAACAGATTTATTTGAGATTTTATTCACAAGTATCCATCCTTCATGTGCAAGAATCATTGAGGTGTATTCTTGCCCATCAAGTAGGTTTGGTTGAGTTCCTTATTATGTTTGAATGAAAATCTGAACTAAATCAGTTCGTCATATTGAGCAACTTAATTAATATGAATTGAATTTTTGATCTCCTCACAAATATTTTGAAAGCGATTTGTGTGAATAGACTTTCAATGGAGGGACAAAAAAATCTCTAGAATCTTAATTTAAAATTCATTTACTTTCCTGAAGATGAGCACATTTTGTATTAGTTTGGAGTAGGGCTGCACGATATTGGAAAAATCTGACATTGTGTTAATTTCTTTTAGTGCAATATGAATATAATTTCACCAGATGACTTGACTGGCTCTATTTGGAAAGCTTTCATTTGTTTAGATCTACTGAGATGATCAAGTCCTCTTCTGTGCTGTGAATCTGTGTAAATTATAATAAATTACAAGCAAAAATAAATAAACAAACAGTGCTCTATGGTTTTCTGGGGAGTCAAACAGTATTCAAGTACAGAAATCGAACAATCAAATGTAAAATAGCACCGTCATCATTGTATAAATAATTTAACAATAATAATATTTAATAATATCTTTTAATCTTTACTAAATAATCTAATCCTGCAATGTGACTATTGCCACTCTAAAAATAACTTAAGAGGTCTATTACCACTACATAGTTTAATACCTTATTGTAACTTAAATATTCTAAATTGCTGATTAGATTAAAACTTTTAAGTTGCCAGAATAATATTATTAAGTTTTCAAAACAGAAAAATATTCATAATTACCCTTACTTAAAAATGTGGCAAATTTAAAGGTAAATATATCTGTCAATTACTTTAAAAGATTATTTTACTTGTAGCAACCCAAAGAAATTGGGTTGATAACTTAATTTTTCCACACTAATGGAGTTGTTTTGTATTTTTAAAGGGCACATAGGTTAGCCCTTTTTTCATATTTAATATAAGTCTTCTGTGTCCCCAGAATGTGTCTGTAAAGTTTCAGCTCAAAACACGCATCAGATTATTTATTATAGCTGTTTGAAGTGTCTATATTATAGCTGGGAAAAAGTTGTTGCTGTTTTTTGTACTGGCCCTTTAAGGCTAGTCCTCCCCGTCCACCGTTCCCACGTGCCTGTCAGCAATCGCCACCCTCGGCTGCCTCAGGAAGCAGATCTCACATAACGTATGTGAGAAATACTACATGAAGAACTTTAACAATCAGTATTTGATGCATTTTTTGTGGAGTTGCAACAATGAGTCACACACAATGTCATTACAAAGTTCACGCCCACACACAGCGAGGACACACACACATAGCGCAGACACATACACACACACACACACACACACACACACACACACAGTGCAGACATACACACACACATAGCACAGACACACACACAGAGAGAGACAGCGCGTTAAGCTTTGCACTCGTTTTGCACGCATATGTGCCATGATACTGGTAATATCCACTGCTGTATGGAGGCGTCTTCTTTTATAATTATACTGACACACGGCTGTGCTGATGAAGTGAATCTGAAGTGAATCGCTGTACTTTATTACACACATGCACTATTTTAAAACATGTTAAACTTGTAAAACTCACTCTTGATCACGTTTGATGATGATTGATGATCCTAGCGAACTGAACACACCTTTTATTCCCGGCTGCTTTGCGCTCGTCCTCTCTTGTTGATATGATTATACACGTGACTACCAGGACATGGTAATGCGCGCAGCTGTCAATCAATATTGGTGGGCGGGGGGACCGCACTCCTACGTAAAGTTGCGGTCGATCTGAAAACTGCTCCAATTGGTCCACCGTTTTTATGTTGTTAAATTTAAAAAAAAAAAAACAACTGGGTGTGTTTATTTCACCCCAATATGACACATTTCTGTCCAAACAGCTTGTAAAGTAGATTTATTGTTATTTTTCATACTGTTTATATGGGACAGTACATGTTTTTGTTTTGTAAAACAATGAAAATCTTTGGTTTAAAGCAAATAAAAAATTACTGGAAAAGAAAAACGCTGTTAAATGTATTTTCTTACAAGCAACTAAATGAATAGTAAATTTGAAAACAAAAAAACAACAAAAAAAAAACAAACTTATTTATTTGAGGTTCTAAACTTGAAAACTTACATGTAATTAAATACATAACACTGGATTTGTTTTAAATTTTAATTAAAAAAAATTTTTTTTTACTCTACTTAAAAATGGAGTTTATGTTATGTAAAAATGCCTTTGATTTAAGAGAAAAAAAGTCATTTGGCTAACATAATAAAGTTTGTTGTCTGAACTTCATTTTGTTTGATGTTGTCGTAACTTGAACATATTGATGCAAAATGTTGCGTTAATTTATTTTTATTTTTTTGTTTGGTCTAAACAATATTTTTTAGAGTATACACACATTGCAATATCGATGATATATTGTTCAGCTCTAGTTTGAAGTGAAATGAGAGTTAGAAAATGATTACAGATTCTTTATTTTCATTCTGTGGTAAACTTTAAAAAGATTGATCTGGATATGCATATCATTACTACAACATGAGACAATTCGGTAACACTATAGTGTAGGTCATAATTTATGCTATTAACTATTAACTAGGCTTAATACCTTACTATTATTACAATATTAACTTTTTATTAATAGTTAAATAAGTAAAAAAAAAAGATCTTATTCCTAATCCTACCCAAAACCTAACCCGAATTCCAGTGGCATATTTAGTGATTTGGGGGCCCTAATCAGTCCCAGCCATGGGGCCCAACAGCCCTAAAATGCACCCTTTGTAGTTTCATAAATGTTTTATTTATTCATTTTGTCTTTTTTTTTCTTATATCACTGATTCTTCTTTTCCATGTTTTATCTTAATGAAATCTCTACATTTTAAATGGATTGTTTTCTAAAAATTCACAAAAAAAAATAAAAAATCAAAAATAATAAATTGTTTTTAAAACTAAATCTTTACCTGACACGACTACTGTACTATAAAAAAAAATGCAGAGTTCCACACAATACATTCATGTAGTCACAAAACAAATAATTAAGTTAACTTTTAATAAATTTATGTGGATTGAACACACAAAAAAAAATTAGTTGTCCCAATCAAATCTCAAGAATTGTGTTGTTTCAGTTCATTTAAATTAAGTAGTTTGAACAAGTTTAAAAATATGTATTTTTTGAGTGTGGACTGCTCCATGATTAGAGGTATAAGACAAATTCGTGTAGATGTTATTAGGGCCAGTATAAGATTTTGATGGTATGATAACCTTAGATAAAAATCTCACGGTTTCAAGGTATCACAGTATTGGGCTCAATGCTTTAAAATATATTCTTTTTAAATGTCTGGGTAAAAGACATCACTTTTTTCCCATTTGAAAACAATATATTTTATTTTTTGAAAGATTTATAATAGTTTGGAACAGTAAACATGTCAGGCTAAATAATTATCTTTTCTGCAGGAAATACTGTAAGTAAAAAAAGGGGTAAATAAAAACAATCTTACACATACCTTGGGAATGGTATTACAGAAAAGGTTGGCGGTTTCAAAACCTTGACTTTTCCAAACCGCGGTATACCCTGAAAACGGTTATCGTCCCATGCCTAAACCATACCCATACCATACAAAATATGATAGAAAACGTTGTTATGTATATAATTTATACTTCTAGGTATTTATTGGGGCCCCCCAAATTTCTTGGCGCCCTAAGTGGCTGCTTACTTTACTTATTGGTTAAATTCGCCCCTGTCAACATCTAACTTCCTTGCCATTAATAAACAGCGAATTAGTAGTTTTTCAAGCAAGTAGGGTTAGTTAATGTCTCTACTGTAAACTACAATATTCTAAACTACAGTGTTTCTGACAATTCCATTTCTATGTTTTAAAATATATATAAAAAATGACTAAATAAATAAATCAGCCTGAGTATATTGTGCTGTATGTTTCACAAAATGACATTGACCATGTTGTTTAAACCCAAAACACTGAAGCATTAACAGAGCAAAAGAGCCAATTAATAGATATTCAATGTATTGTTTGATTAGCTTACAGAGTTTGCTAAACATAGTTTATACCACATATCGAAGTCAATCACAAAAAAAGTGTAGTCTGTGGCATAGAGACAATAAGAAGCCAACACTGCCTTTGAGCTCACAGATTTAAAGAAAGCAAATGGGATTTTCTTCCCTCATGTGGAGACTGAATAAGGTCTATTTGCTATTATAATTCACCCCAGACAATCATGTTAAACCAACTCTTCCCCATTGCCCCAGGTCTATTAAATCCTTCATTCATTATATTAATATGGATATTATTTGGCATTAAGGACAGTACAGAGAGGCAACTGAGAGACGAGCAGAATGGTAACCAATCTAAAAAATTGGAGTCTTGGAGCAGCTGCCATGACTCAAATTTTCCTCAACATCTGAAAGGTATTTACTGTAACCCTTCATGTGGGTGTAACCCTTCACCCTTCAGAAAATTCACACAATTCACATTCACAAGGGCAAATAGGGTTACCTTACAACAATCTGTTAGGCTTTTGAGTTGGCTGTTTGTTGTTTTTAACTATTGCCTTGTTCAACTAAATATAAATAATAAATCTATGCAATTGATTCTTTTCTAATATGCTGGAAAGCTCTTGGCTTATAATGAGTAATCACACAATAACAAATGAGTAACAATATTAGCATTGCTGCAATTAACTAACAAATACTGATTACAACGTAAATGCCCAAAGTTAAATGCCATAGTTCACTATTAGCTATTCAGTAAATACTATTCGTCATACTTTCCAGTGAGCAAAGAAATATATCGTTATCATAATTAATTATATTTACAGTTAAGATTGTGGTAAGCATTAGAAATTATTCAAGTATAAACAAATCCTTCAGAAAGAATTATTAATACTTGATGAGTATTTTACATTAATAGCATGGTGACCACAATTAATGAGGAAGACAATCAAGTCATTGTATAAGTTTTTGAAGTCATTTTAGATCCTTTAGTCATTTTTAGCCATTCTAACTGTCAATCATTTAGTTATTTGTTACAGAGTGAATAACTACAATTTGTCAAGATCCGTTGTGCAAAGGACTCTTAACTATAACATCAGCAGAACAAAACAGGGAACACACATTTTTAGAAAAAGTACAGATAACAAGAAGCAAACACAAATTGGTATATGTAGTGCAGGAAAACAATCAGGCTTAACAGAATAACGAGATGAGTGGTGAGTGGAGACAATAAACAACTATTGTAACAAACTGGCTATCTAAGGAGACAGGGAGTGACAAAAGAACCACAAAACTGAACAGAAATAAACCCAGAATCAAGGCATAAATGTGACATAACTAGTAATAATAACGATAATAATAATAATAATAATAATAATAATAATAATAATAATAATAATAATAATAATAATAATAATTCCTTACATTTTATATAGCTCTTTTCTGGACACTCAAAGCACCTTGACACATTAGGGGGGAAATTCCTCATCCACCACCATTGTGCAGCATCCACCTGTATGAGGCGACGGCAGCCATATTGTGCCAGACCGCACACCACACACCAGCTGATTGGTGGAGAGGAGATGCTAATTATGATATAGGCATGGTTAGGAGGTCATGATGGACAGAGGCCGGTGGGTAAATTAGGCCAGGATGCCGGGGTTAAACATCTCAGGCACTCACTGAGCAGTATAGAGTCCCCATCAATATACTGGGGCGTTAGGACCCACATTTACTGCAGGTTGAGCACCTCCTGCTGGTCTCACTAACACCACTTCCGGCAGCAACCTAGCTTTCCCATGTGGTCTCCCATCCAGGAACTGACCGGTTGCACCTTAGCTTCAGTGAGCGACCATGTAAGAGTTGCAGAGAGCTAGCTGCTGGCTATTATTATCATTATTATTTTATTCTTTTTATTATTTATTTCATTTAAATGTACCAAAACATGGCCACTCTTCTTTTGAAAAATGTTTAGGCAAGCAAAAAAAATCTCTTTCTCTATCTTGTATAATATAGTAGCACCAGTGTAATTCATACTGTACAATTGCTATGGCATTTGTGGGGTTATCGTTGATGAATTCCTGGATGTGGTTTTACTCACTGTGGCATCAAACTGCAAAAGCAACTACACTACATATGCAATTGGTCTGAAATTAATTATATTTTTAATAATTGTCTGTGATGTCCAAAAGTTTAAATACCCCTGTAGGACTGGGCAAGGACATGTGCTTTCTGATGGAGCAGATTTACTACAGAGCGTGGCAGTTCAACGATAAGCTATGCAAAAAGTGCTTTTAAAGTTGAAATCGATTGATAATCACATCAAGATAATCATTCTATGACACTATGAACAGCTGCTTGTGTAGCTTTACTACTGATCACACAAACCCAGGCTCATTGAAAATATTGGCCTCAGCCTACATATTTTTGCAAAATGTAAATTTTGTTGCTCCAGGTACATTTCGCTGGAGGTTTCTGATGAAAAATCTGAAAGGTACAGTAGGTGATTGTCTTCAGAAACATTTTTTGTTGTGCTGGTTGAAAGTATCTTCACATTCCAATAGTTATTATTAAAGTAAATGATCAAATGTATTTATATGTACTTTTATATTCTGGGTGAGACATAAGCCTAAAAAATCCAAAAATTCCCATAATTCTGATAAGTAGCCCAAACTATCTGTCAACAAATGTAGATTTATACAACTGTGCCCCTCTGTTCATGCAGATCCGCCATTTGCGCGTGCATGCACACCGCGGTCACGTGGACACTGATAGCTGTAAAAACAAATGCTGAATCAAAACTTTTTAAAATCCTGGATCAATATTGGAGTTAGTTTTGCACGCTGGAGAAAGGATGACACTATGGCTAATGTGTTTCTTTTAGACAGGTAATGTTCTGTTTTAAAACTATTATAGTCACGCAAAGCTGATGTAGATTGTGTTTTGTTATGAATGGGTTATATGCACAGAAGTGTTGTTCAGTCACTGAAATCTTTGGCAAAAGATTGATGTGACTATTTTCAGTTTCATAAGGTACCTTACAGCATCAATAATGTAGGTTTTTATTTAGTTTAAAAACAAAATATCAGTAATTCCGCCTAGCCTACTTTACTGAGGTGAAGTTGGTTTTATATTCACATTGGGTTATTTTTGAACAATGACAACCTGTGAAGCGTTGTGAAGCTATATTGTTTACCATGCTTCTCTGAATATTCGATCTGAACAGCGATTCTTGCACGCATGAAATATTGCACATTATGACAAGTTTTGCTTGCTACACAACTTAAAACGTGCTAGATACTATACCGTTTTTCATTCAGAATTGTAGTATTATAAACTACTATAAAGTTTTCTAACTGGCAAATGACATGATCTAGTGAGTCTCTGTCATTTTTAGCGTTCGTTTGAATTCAGGAGGTGTGGCTTTGGACAGCAGGGGAGGGACTGTGTTTCAAAGATATTATGCTAACCAGTTGGCATTTAGGCAGATCACATACTGCACCTGTGAATGGTGCTGTCCATATTGATGCAGAAGTGAAATATGTACTTAGAGTGCATTTTGTATTATGCTTCATTTACACGTTTGCAAGCTGCATAAGATCTGTTATTTGTTAATAATATCTTGTCATCATACTGCTCTGTAGCATTCATTTTACCTGGAAACTGCAGTCAAAAGTATATTTAAATATGTTTTTGCAGTAAATTACAAATTGTAAGCTGAAGCACATATTTCCATTGAGCCTATGTTGGATCACACCTTGTCTCTGACAAGATGTGCATAATAATTGCAGCTTTGCTTAACCCCATTTGTGATTTCATTTTGATTAACAAACCCTGTTCTAAGTTTTACCATTTAGTTTATTTCCAAACAAAATTTAAGCACAAATTACATATTTGCCATCATTCACACAACCTGTTTCTCTGTTAAGTCTCTGTGTCTTTTTACTCCTGCAGAACACAAAAGAAAACATTTTGAGGAATCGTTTCAGGTGTATTGTGCATATAATGAAAGTCAGCAGGGTCTGATGTTTTCTTGACCCCATCGACTTTCCAAATATCTTCTTTTGTGTTCAGTAGAAGAAAGTCATACAGGTTTGAAACAGCTTGAGGGTGAGTAAATGAGACAATTTCAAGAAGTGCAGCTCTGTGGCTCTTTCAGCATTGCTGTGCTTGAGCACCCAGACATAGCAACATGAGCTCGACCAATGGCATGGGTCTGGGGCGGGGCTATTTGTTTTTGGCATATCTAAGAAGACAAGGACACTGTTTTACAGTTCTGTTTGTCCCCATCAATGGCGCTAATACAAACAGCGGTGAAATGAGGCTCTAAAAAAATAATTTCATTGTTTGTTTGTTTTCTAAATAACTAATTAACGATATTGACCAAAGTCAGGTGGCTATTCGTCGCTGTCTGGCAAGTCCTTTCATCATCCGTGGACATCTAGCGCTTTGATATGCATTCTGATGCCTAAAATCTTTTTGTCTCTGTGTGTCTCTCTTTCTTTCTTTCTCTCAAGCTGATGAAAGCTTGAATGCCCAGCTGAGCCTGTTTAAATGACCACTGGAGAGGCCTTTTATTCTCTCCCAGACAGCTTTCTCTATAGCACACAGAGCTTTTGATGCACACACAGTCCATCCTCCTCACTAACAGTTCAGACAGCTGTGCAAAACCTTACCAAAACACAAGGCCTCTCTATCTCTCCCTCTTTATCTCACACCCACAGGAAATAATAAAAAAGCTACTGGACAGCTAACCTTTCCAGAGCCAGCTGTCACTGGCTGTGACTGAAGATGAGATATTGCGAAGGCTATTGTCCTTTTGAAAGCATCGGGGATGGGAAAGCGTGACAACACGGGCCCCCCAAAAATTAATTGAATATTTAATCAGCTCGAGAATCTGAAGGAATTTGTCAGGCTTCTTCGTTGTTGACTTTTCCCCTTCGCTCTGACAAATGAGACGCTGTCTAAACAGTACTAGAGGACGACACACTCTGCGGCCTGTCAAGATGTCTGTGATGCATGCAGAGGAGCCGAGAGGGGAACAACTTTGCACAGAGAATCACTTGATTGATTCTTATTAGGCAAATCCGCTGGAAACGCGGAGGTTCGCTGGCATTAAGCCGAGGGGCTTGTGTTGTACGCAACTGGAAAGCTCAGCCCCAAAAAAGTGCTTTGTTTCCATTTTCATCTGCATGAATTTCCTTCGTACCGATCCCAAGGTACTATAAATGAATTAATAAGGCTTAATGTATCATGAAGATTTTATAATCCTCTCTCGCGCTGTGGTTTATCGCACCTAAGATATACAGTAGACATTTCACATTGAGTGCAAAGCCAAATTCTATCAACTTAAATTCTGGTTATTCTACATTTAAAACTGCAGCGAATGCTTTATGAGCCGTTACCAATGCCACGAGACCAAGTGAAACTGTGAGCTGAAAAGTAATTCAGACGCATTCTCTACACTAAGGACACATTCATACCGGGCTTGTGTCCTTCATGCTTAAACAAAGTTAAAATTTAAATAAACCACACAGCATTTGGTATGGAAATAGAGACATTTAGAAGTCTGCATTTTAATTTGAGCTACGTTTTCTGAAAAAGAAATTGCAAAGTCAAAGTCACGCGCATTCCTTTCTATTTCAGAATATAACCTTGTTCATTGACAATCGTGTTATGCATTCTTGGTAAATCTGACATTGTTGCACGTGAGTTTTGATTACCGTGCTGTACTCACTCATGTAATTAAACACTACCATGGAAAAGAGTTGAATGTTTGTATCATTAGAGGTGCACAAAAGCCTCTGGAATTAGATGATTATTGCAGGAAATCACACTAAAAAGGTCAACTGCCCTCTGCAGCGGTAGTTCACTAATGTTTTAGTGTAATAAAGCAAAGGGTGCAGATATGGTTAAGTACTGTGTTGTAAAGCCTACAATAATGGGATAGACTGATAGATTTACAGCAGAGTCTCTATAGCTGTACCTGCTGCGTGGTATAAGATCACATAGTGTAATATTCAATAAAAAAAAATGTACAGACAGACAGACAGACAGACAGACAGACAGACAGACAGACAGACAGACAGACAGACAGACAGATAGATAGATAGATAGATAGATAGATAGATAGATAGATAGATAGATAGATAGATAGATAGATAGATAGATAGATAGATAGATAGATAGATAGATAGATAGATAGATAGATAGATAGATTCTAGACTGTTACAATGGATCTGGGCATCTGAGCTGTATTAAAATGTATAAACAAATGCAATAAATACATTTAAAGATTTATTTTTGATACTGATTTAATTTGTTTAGTAATAGCTTGGCTTGGGCAGTAATACGGTAAAATGGTATTCTGCGGGATCTAAAAGTAGCAATGGTGTCAGTTTCAAACCATTATACCCTCATAAGAAGCAATGCACTTATATAGGAGACAAGGATTAAATATTAAATAAAATATTTATATTAAATATTCGGGTTTCGACTAAATGAGAAGGGAGAGGCGGTAAATATGAATGAGGCAATTTGCAAATTGTGTAACAAAAAGGTCACCGCGGGAGATGGAAATACCTCGAAACCTAAGGTCACATATACGTTATTCAGATTTTGAATGGTTTAGGCCAGGGCTTATCAATTAGTTTGTCATTAGGGCCAGTTCATGAAAAGTATCCCAAACAAGGGGCCGGAGAGATAAGACTTGCAATATAAGTGATGACACAACAGCAATATAAGTGCGCATATGCTGTATTTTTGTTCCTTAAGACACATTGGCTTTTTCTACATTAAAACGTTGATATGTTGTATTCTGAAACTACATAATATCAGTGCATTGTACAATAGGCTTTTTTTTTACAAACATTCAAATGTTGCATTTTGAAGCACAACAAAAATCAGTGCATTGCTCATATAGGCTTCTTCTACATTCAGACACATTCATATGTTATGTTTTTAAACTGTGTAACAATTAGGGATGCAACGATTATAGATTTTGGTTGTACCAAACCGTGATTTTGGTTTCACGGTTATTACGATTATTGTGCATTTATTAAATCCAAAACACTACTAGTTTAGAAAATGACAAGAAAAGTGCTTATATTTTAAAGTGTTGATTATTGCTGCTGAGTAACCAAATACAGCTCAAAATATTTATAAAAAACAAACAATAGTTTATTTCACTCTTTGGACTTAAAATAAATAAAAAAGCTTGTGCGCGGAAAAGACTCAATATGTGAATGGCCGGCTGCTATAGTTAATCCAATGTGTGTGCATATTATCCTCGGTATAAGCTCGGAAATTTAAACTAGCACACAGGTGGCATTACTTTGTTTAGTTGCAGCAGTTTTGTTCTGTGCAACAGAAACGTGGTGTTGAAAAGCCTTTACGATTAATTAACCGTAATGAATTAAACCGCGGTTAATGGTGAAATCGGCTAATCGTTGCATCCCTATTAACGATATCAATGCATTGTACAAAAGGCCTTTTAAACAAACATCTCCAAATGTTTTCAGCTGCTCGCACCACTCGCTTAATGTTACTTAACTCACTCTCTCAGCAGCCTTCAACTATAGCTTGTACTGTATTGAACAGACGCACGTCACTTCATAACTATAGCGGCCGTTTTTCGACTGAACTAAATTTAATTTTGATGTCTTGGTTGCAATATTTGGAGAGCCAGAACAAATTGCCTCGGGTGCCGGGTTCGGCCGCCAATTGAATAACCTTGGTTTGGGCACAAGCCAACTGTTTGGTGATGCTGTCTGAGCCTTACGTCATCATTTTTTATTTAGTATTGTAATACCGTATACCGAGGTAAAATAAGGAGGAGCTTTGATGATATCAAAATTTGCATACCGCTCAAGCCTAGTAGCCTAGTAACAGATCAGTGTATTTATATCAGAATACAGTGTATTTTTATTCTGACTTTAATCTGAATCAACCAACATTTTATTTATCACATTTTATTTATCACATTTTATTTATCACATTTCTCAGCCCCACCAAATCCACTGCACAGTTCTGATCAAGCACATAATGCAGTGTGGCAATGCTATTAACTGCATGTGTTGTTCATATTTGAGCTCGTCGAGGGCAGACAGATTCACAAGTCTCTAAATACTGGCCATCTGGCTGCGGTGTGGCCCAGATGAGTGTGATTTCTTTTCCTCCTGTGTTTCAAGGTATTTGTTTGTCGGATGGCCGGATGACGGGGAAGGCAGCATCTGGCAATAATAGCACCTTGGCAATGAGAAATAGAGCAGCCATTCCACTGGATATTACGAGTGAATCATCTGAGGGGAATATTCTGCCTCTCTCCTTGATGACTAATCAGTATACTGACCTGCAGGGATTTCTATTCAGGCCTTCAACAAGCAACTGGGGACAATTTTATTTTATTCACTGAGAACATGGTGTGCAGCTTTAGTTAGGGTCCTTTTATTTCAGTGGTGCAGAAACAACATAGAACAAAGGAGAATAGAAAAAAATTGTTTACACAAAAATTGTTATAATGACAACCTGGAAAAGGTTTAATTTGAGGAAATAATATAATATAATATAATATAATATAATATAATATAATATAATATAATATAATATAATATAATATAATATAATATAATATAATATAATATAATATAATATAATATAATATAATATAATCACGGGTGTCACGGTGGCGCAGTGGGTAGACCGATTCCCAAAGACATGTGGTATAGGTGAATTGGGTAAGCTAAATTGGCTGTAGAGTATGTGTGTGAATTAATGTGTATGGATGTTTCCAGGTGTTGGGTTGCAGGTGGAAGGGCATCCGCTGTGTAAAACATATGCTGGATAAGTTGGCGGTCCATTCCACTGTGGCGACCCCTGATGAATAAAGGGACTAAGCCAAAAAGAAAATGAATGAATGAATGAATGATATAGTCACGATCACCAGTGATCCAGGCTTGCATATCGCTAGTAAACATGCAACCTGACCACAGTTCTGTCACTTTATGTACTATCTTGTCATGCACCTCACACACCTGTTCCAGTTCACCGATGATTTCACACACACAGCAGGAAGCTGATCAAAGACTGACTACACAGACTATATACGCTGCTCGCATTCACACACACTTTGCGGAGTCTTGTTTTTCCAGTGAACATTACAAAGCAGTTTCCTGTTTGTTTGTTTGTTTGCCATGTTTTGATCCTTGTCTGCTTTCCGTTTAGATTCTTTGCCCCTGATTTTGACCATTGCCTGCGCAACTTCTCTTTAAATATACTGAACGTGGATCCTCATTTTCATTGTCAGCATCCATACGTTACAGATATGTTATAATTTTAAAGCTGCAAGCAGCAATGAAAGGGACCTTACACCTGGGCTTACCACCATCCAGTGGCCTTAGGATGACAGAGAACAGTGGACAATAATAATTCAAGCTGAAATACAGTTGAAATCAGAATTATTAGCCTTCCCTGTTTATTTTTTCCGCAGTTCTGTTTATAGGAGAGAATATTTTTTTCCAAGACATTTCTAAACATAATAGTTTTAATAACTCATTTCTAATAACAGATTCATTTTATCTTTACCGTGATGACAGTAAATAATACTTGACTAGATATTTTTCAAGACACTTCTATACAGCTTAAAGTGACATTTAAAGGCTTAACTAGGCAAGTTATTGTATAATGATGGTTTGTTCTATAGACTATCGAGAAATATATAGCTTAAAGGGGGCTAATAATTTTGACCTTAAAATGATTTTTTCTTTTTTTTATTAAAAACAGCTTTTATTCTAGCCTAAATAAATCAAATACGACTTTCTCCAGAAAAAAAAAAAATATTATCAGACATACAGTGAAAATGTTCCCAGAGATGAGTTGCAGCTGGAAGGGCATCCGCTGCGTAAAACAAATGCTGGATGACTTGCCGGTTCATTCCGCTGTGGCGACCCCGGATTAATAAAGGGACTAAGCTGAAAAGAAAATGAATTAATACTGTGAAAATGTCCTTGCTCTGTTAAACATAGAAAAAGGGGGGCTAATAATTCTGACTTCTTCAACTGTGTATATATATATATATATATATATATATATATATATATATATATATATATATATATATATATATATATATATATATATATATATATGTATGTATTTTAAGACAAAATTAAATGTTTTAAAAACTCATATTGACTGACAGACGAATAAACAATAATACTATAACTTAAAATAGTGCATAAGCCAAAATTTACTTTTAAATATAAACTGAAGATATATAAAAACAGCAAATATTTTACAGTAAAAACCACTAAAATAATGCTGCTTTACTTGCATCTGCACATAATCAACTTTTTTTTATTATTATTATTATTATTATTATTATTATTATTATTTGGGAGATTACAAACAGATTTAGTAGGGCCCTACTAAAGTAGACCACTGTCATCCAGTTTTACAGGACAATCTGCTCATTCATAAAACATAAAAAAACATAACATTTGGATTTAAATACATGATCAAATGCACAAACGTTTGATATAGAGGAAAACTGTTGGACAGAGGCAAGGTGATAACATGAAGCTGGTTATCTGCTGCCTTCAGTGTCACGGATTTGTCACGTTGTTGTTGCGACATTGCAGAAAGACGATTATTACAAGCAAGAGATAGAGGGAAAAGTTGGGGAAGTAGGTGCTGGAAGCGCTGAAGGGTATTAGATGACAACAGGAGGTGGCTCAGGGGATTCTTCCTCTGATCTCGCCTCGCAGCAAGAATGTAATTAAACACATTTTAATAAAAGTGCTCTAAGAAGCAAAACGGGAGAGGAGCACGTACAAAACTCTGCTCTAATTTGTTTAAGCTCAAGTGCTTCATATGTTTTTTTGAACATATATTTATCGAAAAGAGGCAACATGCAGCGTTTTCATTCTTTGAACAGTATGAGCGCTCCGATGTCTGCGTATTATCGGCAATGACAGGGTGTGTTTCTGCCCTGAATCCTTGCAGGGCGAGCGTTTCAGCACCATGGCACAATGGACAGCTCCCTTTCTCTAGCACCGCCTGCCTGCAGTGGATCTGCTATTGTTTCCCCTTCCCACAGTTTATTTCACGCTATCTCTTAATTGCTTATCTGTAATCACGTAAACGACTTATTTAAAGTTGTTGTGTTGTTGGTTGTTGACACAAAGCTTCAAAAATTGCATGTATAGCAAAGCATGTAATTGGAACTCCAGTTTCAGGTGTTACTTTAGACCACCCTAGCACTCGATTTTTGCTTGATGTTAAAGAGATAGTTCCCCCACAGAAGAAAGTTCTGTCTTTCCTGGCTCTACGACTTAAAAAAAAAAAAACACACACACACACATTGAATTGTTTAACTGAAATTAAATTAAGCTAGACTAGGGGTTCCCAAACATTTCAGCCAGCGACACCTAAAATAACAATGCCAAATTCCAAATTCCTCTTAGGTGGGTTTAAATATGCAAACGTTGCTCATACAACAATAGGCCTATATAAACACGAGCATATTGACAACAGTGCAACAGTCTAACAACCATATCATTTTTATAGTCATTTATTAATTTGTTTAATTTAATATTAACCTCAGCTAAAGAGACTGGTGGGCACAATGTTTTCAGCACAAGTCTATCTATCTATCTGCTGCAGCTGACATTATTGCTGTGTTGTTAATCTAACGTAAACACCCATCCTATAAAAAAAATATCTAAAGGCTGATGGCTTTTCATTTGCATGTTGTTGTTTTTTACTATTAAAAACTATTTTTTATATTCTGTGGGTTATAGTTAAAATATTGTAATTCTAATAGTTTAATAACATTTATTTGACTTTTTTTAAAATCACCAAGCGACCCTCTGTCATTGTCATTGTCCCGACCCCCACTTTGGGAACCACTGAACTAGACAGTTAAATTTTCAATTGAAATGCTGTTTTACTGTCAATGTGCAAATTAAAATCTCATTTATATATCGACCAACTCAATATATCAATATAATGAGGTGCAAATTACAATAGTGGTAAATAAACAGAACTAATGCTTTGTGGCACAGATGTCAAATCCAGTTCCTGGAGGGCCGCAGATTTGCATAGTTTAGTTCTAACCCTGCTTCAACACACTTACCTTTAGGTTTCAAACAAAACAGAAGGACTCAATTAGTTTGATCATGCATGTTTAATTATGGTTGGAACTAAATTGTGAAGAGCTGCGGCCCTCCAGGAACTGGATTTGACACCTGTGCTCTGCGGCATTGCACAGGATTAATTTAATCTTTAAATTATTAATAAGTAGGGATGCACCGATGTATCGGCCGCTGATATCGGCTGATTTTGGATTATAGTAAAGCTATCGGCATACTGTATCAACAATAAACACTGATGATTCAGTAATTACATGGAGAATGAGCTGCATGTATTTTGAAAAAAAATCCTATAAATTTCACAGAGCAAAATCATTACATACTTGCATAAATCTAAATATAGTATGTACATAATATGATTGAATCTAATATGCAAAATGTCAGATGTTCATCAGGAAAGCAACAGCTGTGCACCATGATCAAGCGCTGGCACAAAACAATTGGTTAGTTTGGGGGAAAAAACTTCCTGGACAATAAAATAAACTGACTGTACTTTTGTGAGTCAATATTTTACTCTCACATGGTCGCCCACTGAAGCTAAGCAGGGCTGTGCCAGGTTAGTAGGCTAGGTTGCTGCCGGAAGTGATGTTAGTGAGGCCAACAGGGGGCGCTCAACCTGTGGTCTTTGTGGGTCTTAACGCCCCAGTATATTGATGGGGACTCTATACTGCTCAGTGAGCGCCGTCTTTCGGATGAGATGTTAAAACGAGGTCCCAGGATATCCTTCGAAAAACAGTAGGAGTTTAACCCTGGCAGCCTGGCCAAAGTTGCCCACTGGACTCTGTCCATCATGGTGTCCTAACCATCCCCCTATCATAATTGGCTTCATCACTCTGTCTCCTCTCTACCAATCAGCTGGTGTGCGGTTTGCGGTCTGCACAGAAAAGCACTGTATAAATGTAAGGACTTATTATTATTATTATTATTATTATTTATTAATTTTTTTTTTATTATTATTATTAAAGTTTAAATAAATTGAATTGAATTGAATTGAATTTTTATTTGGCAGATTTTAGACAAACTGTACAAACTGTATACAAGTGTCCCATACATTTTGAAATAAAACTGTCGATGATAAAATCACAATAATGCCCTGGGCTTGTTTGCATTGTGGTGCTCGCTGTTAAAAAAACAAAGTATGGCTGCAAATTACAGTTAATGCATAAAACAAACAATACCTCCACATTTTAAAACAGGAACAAAATTATTCACAATATAAAAAAAACTGTTACTGTTGTTTAAAGAAATATCAAGTACCAAAATACACCTTTGAAGACCAAGATTGACTTTGTTATCAGCCAAAAATTCATAGTACATTAATAATTATAATATAAATTTTAATCTTATATATATATATATATATATATATTTTTTTTTTTTTCTTGACTAGACAAATATGTAGGGTGGTTCTAGGACCTAATCAATATTCATGATGTAATAATATACTTGTTTGTATTCCAAATGAGCAATAATGTACATTTGCCTTCATTCACAAAATAAGAACAAAAACAAAACAAAACAAAACAGATTTTTCTCATTTTAGAAATCACAGCGTCATATTTTCAGAGCATGTTTTATTTGTCGGATGTATTTGTGTAGAACAGGGTAATCCTTGTCCAAGCATGGCTGCGAATGTATACAGTGTTTCCAGATGTCTGCCTTTTAACTTTGAGGCCCTTTACTTCAAAAAGTAATTAAGCTCAGAAAATAATTTGAAAAACAGACTCATAAAAAAGTACAAACGAAGCAGCTCATTAACTTCATTCTTTAGGGGCACCAGCTGTGATCAGCTTGTTCGTTACTTTAAGGCAAATACAGTTAGATGAATGATTCTTTGTTCTGTGTGGAGGCAGGGAAATGTACATTATTGTTCATTTTGAAGGCTGGGTTACGAAATTAACCTGTTACAATAAATGAATTGACTTTTCTAGCCCATCGATTTGTTAGTGGCAATCCAGCCTGCAGAAGGTATTACCAAGTTTGGATGAATGGATGGACGGATGATTAGATAGATTGTATGTAAAGACAGTTAGATAGACAGACAGACAGACAGACAGACAGACAGACAGACAGACAGACAGACAGACAGATAGATAGATAGATAGATAGATAGATAGATAGATAGATAGATAGATAGATAGATAGATAGATAGATAGATAGATAGATAGATAGATAGATGGAAAGATAAAGGACGGACAAACGGACGGACAGACAGACAGATAGACAGATAGAGGGATGGATGGATGGATGGATGGATGGATAGACAAATGGATGGATAGAATGATAAATGGACGGACGGACAGACAGACAGACAGACAGAGGGATGGATGGATGGATAGACGGATGGACAAATGGATGGATAGAACAATAAATGGACGGACGGACGGACGGACGGACGGACGGACGGACGGACGGACGGACGGACGGACGGACGGACGGACGGACGGACGGACGGACGGACGGACGGACGGACGGACGGACGGACGGACGGACGGACAGACGGACAGACAGACAGATAGACAGATAGATAGATAGATAGATAGATAGATAGATAGATAGATAGATAGATAGAACGATAAATGGACAGACAGACAGACAGACAGACAGACAGACAGACAGACAGACAGACAGATAGATAGATAGATAGATAGATAGATAGATAGATAGATAGATAGATAGATAGATAGATAGATAGATAGATAGATAGATAGAACGATAAATGGACAGACAGACAGACAGACAGACAGACAGACAGACAGACAGACAGACAGATAGATAGATAGATAGATAGATAGATAGATAGATAGATAGATAGATAGATAGATCGATAAATGGACAGACAGACAGATAGATAGATAGATAGATAGATAGATAGATAGATAGATAGATAGATAGATAGATAGATAGATAGATAGATAGATAGATAGATAGATAGATAGATAGAACGATAAATGGACAGACAGACAAACAGACAGACAGACAGACAGACAGACAGACAGACAGACAGATAGACGGATAGATGGACGGACGGACAGACAGACAGACAGACAGACAGACAGACAGACAGACAGACAGACAGACAGACAGATAGATAGATAGATAGATAGATAGATAGATAGATAGATAGATAGATAGATAGATAGATGGATGGAAAGATAAACGGACAGACAGACGGACGGACGGACAGACAGACAGACAGATAGACAGATAGAGGGATGGATGGATGGATGGATGGATGGATGGATGGATAGACGGATAGACAAATGGATGATAGAATGATAAATGGATGGACGGACGGACAGACAGACAGACAGACAGACAGACAGACAGACAGAGGGATGGATGGATGGATGGATGGATGGATGGATGGATGGATGGATGGATGGATGGATAGACGGATGGACAAATGGATGGATAGAATGATAAATGGAAGGACGGACGGACGGACGGACGGACGGACGGACAGACAGACGAACAGACAGACAGACAGACAGACAGACAGATAGACAGATAGATAGATAGATAGATAGATAGATAGATAGATAGATAGATAGATAGATAGATAGATAGATAGATAGAACGATAAATGGACAGACAGACAGACAGACAGACAGACAGACAGACAGACAGACAGACAGACAGACAGACAGACAGACAGACAGACAGACAGACAGACAGACAGACAGACAGACAGACAGATAGATAGATAGATAGATAGATAGATAGATAGATAGATAGATAGATAGATAGATAGATAGAACGATAAATGGACAGACAGACAGACAGACAGACAGACAGACAGACAGATAGATAGATAGATAGATAGATAGATAGATAGATAGATAGATAGATAGATAGATAGATAGATAGATAGATAGATAGATAGATCGATAAATGGACAGACAGACAGACAGACAGACAGACAGACAGACAGACAGACAGACAGACAGACAGACAGATAGATAGATAGATAGATAGATAGATAGATAGATAGATAGATAGATAGATAGATAGATAGATAGATAGATAGATAGATAGAACGATAAATGGACAGACAGACAAACAGACAGACAGACAGACAGACAGATAGACGGATAGATGGACGGACGGACAGACAGACAGACAGACAGACAGACAGACAGACAGACAGACAGACAGACAGACAGACAGACAGACAGACAGACAGATAGATAGATAGATAGATAGATAGATAGATAGATAGATAGATAGATAGATAGATAGATAGATAGATAGATGGATGGAAAGATAAACGGACAGACAGACGGACGGACGGACAGACAGACAGACAGATAGACAGATAGAGGGATGGATGGATGGATGGATGGATGGATGGATAGACGGATAGACAAATGGATGATAGAATGATAAATGGATGGACGGACGGACAGACAGACAGACAGACAGACAGACAGACAGACAGAGGGATGGATGGATGGATGGATGGATGGATGGATGGATGGATGGATGGATGGATGGATGGATGGATAGACGGATGGACAAATGGATGGATAGAACGATAAATGGAAGGACGGACGGACGGACGGACGGACGGACGGACAGACAGACGAACAGACAGACAGACAGACAGACAGACAGACAGACAGACAGATAGATAGATAGATAGATAGATAGATAGATAGATAGATAGATAGATAGATAGATAGATAGATAGATAGATAGATAGATAGATAGATAGATAGATAGAACGATAAATGGACAGACAGACAGACAGACAGACAGACAGACAGACAGACAGACAGACAGACAGACAGACAGACAGACAGACAGACAGACAGATAGATAGATAGATAGATAGATAGATAGATAGATAGATAGATAGATAGATAGATAGATAGATAGATAGATAGATAGATAGATTGAAAAAGAAAGAAAAATCAAGAACTCCAAACAAATGACAGCAATTAGCTGGAATAAATTACAACAGTCTCACAACAACAAATTAAATTGTGGTAAATGATTGAATTAAGGAAAAGGTTTAAAGTTCCTTTAATCGATAATGAGGAAACACATCTGGGAAAGCAGGGCATTTTAGACAGACGATCATTTAACAAATTAAAAATGCATGTTTGGCGTTATTAATAAATGATTTGGTCATAATTGCAACAGAAATGGGAGAGTAAGGTTAAACTACATAATTATCAGGGGGAAAATGCCCTTCAAGAGCCATTACAGGGGAGAAAATCCAAAATAGAGGATAGAGGAAAAGGACTTTCAGTATTAGGTGTCCCTGTTATGCTTTTTTTAGATGTTATCTTTCAAGTGGTGTGCAATATAGTCATCTCCCAATGTAAAAGGTCTACAAAGTTTCTAAGATAAACGTTTACTGGGTAAATGGAAGGATAAATAGAGTTACTGTTTTCTAAATGAAAACTGCCTGAGACAAGTCATCAGTAATTCCTATTCCGCAAACCCAAATATACTCTAGCATGAGTTTTGGGAGGTCATGTAAGTTAAGCTTGCATTAGCTGATAAGGAGCTGAATATAACATACTGAATAAAATATACTTATATAACATCATGTTCAAGTTAGATTTTATGGTTTATCCTCAAGCTGCCGTTCATTGTGCTGGTCAGGAGCTTATTACCCTCCCTCATCCTCATCTCCTCTGTACAGTTAAGATTTGGCCTCTGACATTCCATAACGTCATTGTAATTGATTTCAGATATCATTAATATTGCTTCAGTTTGCTCATGGCATGGTTTTACAGCATACCAGACATGGACAACTACATCATTTAAAAAAAAAAAAAAAAGCATAAGGAGTGAAAATCCACTATGAGGCCCAAAGCAACTTATAATTACCATAAATCCGCTACAAAATTCACTACAAAACATCTAGAGTTCACAAAGGACTAATTCATATATACATATACAATTGTATATATATATGTGATCACAACTATACCACTACACCATTATGAATATATATAATATATGCATTTTTTGCATACCATATCCCTATGATTAAATGTGACTTAAAAACTTTTTTAAATTTGCCAATAAAATCCTTATTTATTGCCAGTCATTATCTTAGTTATATTTCTGGGAAATGTTTCATACACCTTCACTTGAGGTGTGGTAATAACAAAAGAAAAATCTTCTAAAGGTTGATTTATACTTCTGCATCAGTGCATGCTTTTGCTCCGGCATAGCCTGCGCGTGTTTGCATAGCCCTCGCTGTGGCTGAAGTTGATGTTGACGCGCAACTCTCAAAAAAAAAAGTAACTACACGTCGCAACAATCTGTGATTGGTCGGCTTGGGTAGCTGTGATGAGTGTGGGCGGTACTGAGAGCAGCGAGCCCGATGGAGCGACTGTTTACAAATGTTGAGTCCGGTAAAGGAGCTCCAGATGGAAACTGTTGTTTTGTGTTTACCTTATGATTAAAGTTGCTGCACGTATGCTGGATCTTGCCTCTGAATTAGCTAGTTTTAACTACTTGTACATTAAGGTAGCGTTCAGAAAACACAAAACACCTGCAAAGAAACACAGAGAAGCATTTAAACCTAGTTCCAGCTAGCATTTCGGAGGTGCTTTTGCACAGCAACACACACAGCATGCAGACATATAAATGCATGGTTACATGCAAGGCAATAACCGTGAGTCATGCCAATTACTCGCCGCAGAAGTATAAACCAGCCTTAACATTAAAAGAATCGAAAACCCTTTACAGTATTTCTTGGTTTTGTACGTTCACATGAAGAGGATGTGTCTTTTTTTTTAATTAGAGGTAGAAATGGGATTGGGCCCAAGTAGTATCCAAATAACCAACTCCTCTACAGCTTAAAACAAGTCACATTTGTTGAGATGACCCTAACCAGAGAAATAACCCAAAATCACCAAAGACAGATAGTTTCAGAGATGGCACCTCCTGTATTCAGCAGGAAAATAGCATGTTATTACAAACACAAAACTTCCCTTCAAATGAAACGTTCCCTCCGGTGACCCCTCTGACCTTGCAAGACAGACCTCTTTGAACTGTGCAGACACAGAAATGGTTAACATATTCTGTAAGAATAGTCATGGCACAAACACAGAGCCCCAATAGAAAAATGCTAAGGGTGTAAAAAAAGTAAAGGGAGCTCAAGTTCCCTCTTTGCTCTGCATCTTCTGCGCTGCCTGTCTGCTTGTTGCCCTCTTCTGGCCTGCTGCTAATCTACCATCACAAAGACATAAGCCTAGTCTTAGCCTCGTCACTCTCTTCATTGCTTTTCTTTCTTTTCTTTTCCATTAAATGTCTTGTTTTCTAAGTTTTGTCACAAAGCCGTATCTCAAACTTTGACTTTACCAGCCACAAACTTCAAACAGAATATAAGACTCCAAATCTCTCATTCAGCCAATGACCACTGGCTGCCCCAGACATCACTCCAGACACAAACAGACTCTCCATGAATCAACGAACCTGGGAAACCCCATTTCAGCAAACAACACACAGAGGGGATTGCCCAACACAAGAGAAACACAAGCAATCCCTTCAGATTCTAACTTCCTTCTCTTGTCTTGTCAATCTTTGACAATATCATAGTGTGAACATCAAATATGGAAATGGGTGCTTTGTTTCTGACATGCTGTGACTGGTAGACCAATCACAACAGACTGAGCCATCAAACCAGAGTAGGCTTTCAGACAAGATGGTTTTACACTGTACTTACACTAGGTATGGTAACCTTGGACCAAACCTTGCATGATTGCCCCTTACACTTATTCCACTTTAGCATTCCAGGGCCACATTTATGTTTAATAGGAAGAAAAGCACTTTGGCTAATAGACTGCCAGATAAATGTATCATATATGCCATATAGCAGTTTTCATGCACTTATCAGAAGATTATGATGTAGCCAGGTGATATTGATAGAGGAATTTGTAGCTTTACTTGCAAACCAAGAGTCATTTTTACAGCAGATCATGCTAGTCAATCAAACCAGACTTCTGGAGTGCTTAGGCATAGTTCAGAATGTCTATACATGCTTAAAGAGACTGGATTCTTAAACAAATAGTTTCAGACAATATGAGATAAGAGGTAATGCTGCAATGTGTTTTATGAGAAACCCTATTTAATCCAGTTGTTGGAGTGAAGTTTCGTAACGGTGACTGTCACTAAATAAAGATATCACTCAAGAGGATTACATGAATATAATACAGTTGCCATCACCTAAGCAGATACCCCACATCTTCATCCACCAAATATAACACGTTGGACGTGTGAGATCCCATTCCTGGAGAAGCAAGTGATAAATATCCAAGGCCATAAATACTAAATGATAGGCAATTAGAGACACCTGAGGAAAATTACATCTCATTCACACACCTGGAGATTGAAGCAGCTATCCATCCATTAGAGCCAAGCAGAGCGGGACACAGGAAGATGTGGAGACAGAGATATAGTAGGAGAGAATGGATGGGCCTTAGCTGAGCGCTGAAGGAAAGAGACAGGTGGGACGTAATCTGGGCCATGCTGTGTCTCCTTTTGGAAACTACGAGACACTCGATCATGTCCAACTGGACCGCTTCTTTTATCCTCGAGGTAACAGGGTGTCAAACATTTCATTACAGGGTAGCAAAGGTCCCGTTGGCTACTGTGTTATTCCCAATGAAGAATTTACATTCATTCCGCTTAGTCACTTATTTATCAGGGGCTGCCACAGCGGAATAAACCGCCAACTATTCCAGCATATTTTTTTACGCAGCTGATGCCCTTCCAGCCACTGGGAAACACCCATACACTCTCACATTCACACATGCAGTCATACACTAAGGCCAGTTTTAGTTTATTCAATTCACTTATAGCGCATGTCTTTGGACTGTGGGGGAAACCGGAGCACCCAGAGGAAGCCCACACCAACACGGGGAAAACATGCAAACTATACACACAGAAATGCCAACTATTTAAAAAACATGCCACTCAACAAAATACATTCACATTCGAATCTAATGAGATTGGGTTTGTAACTTTTATTATTATTAATAATAATAATAATCCTACAGCTGCATTCCATTTAGTCCATCAAGCCCTCAAAAGATGGCTGCATGGCATTTATCCCACATGTATCTCATTATAGAGTAATGGGCCTTTAATTGTCTTGTCTTCAACAGTCATGTCTAAAGAATAACCTTTAATTACGTTCTCACCAATTAACCCCCTCCCCCATTTAACACAAGCTATTAGTGTCACCTTGAGAAAAGAAATACTTATTTTGTTTACCCAGATTTTACATGCTACTGAGAACATAAAGACAACTTTTTAAGTTCCGCTTACAAATTGTAATTTTGAGGGAGAAGAAGCTGGTTCAATTGAAATAGGTACTGATCCTTACTTAAAAACCAACTGGCCTGCCAATCCCATGTTGTACAGCAGGTTGCTGTAGTCATCATTAGTAAAATGATAAAAACAGCAAAGGCTACACTGCTGTGGAATTGTTGTGCAAATTAACCTTTGCCACTGATTCCTCAGAGCTTTGTGTTTTAGCAGTATAAAACACATTTAAACCTTACAACGAAGAGCATACTAGGTGCGTCCCAAATTGCATACTTATGACCTATTCTATGCCATTTTCTAGTATAAATAGTGTAAGCTGTACTTTAACACTGATATAAGTGAAAAAAGAATAAGTGCACTTTAATTACCCAGATGACGCACTTCTTCAACCGTTAAAAAGAAGTGTGAAATGATGGACACTTGACACACTCAACAGCTGCTGCTTTGCTCATGTAGCGGAAGGGGTGGAGCTTTCAGGTACTGTTGTTGGATTACTTTATTTATGTTAGATTATGAAAGCAAATTTCTCTTACGAGAGTGATTATATTGCTTCCCGATGGTGAATGCGGTTATACTGGCAGGCGTTATTTGGTACTTTGGTCATTTATTTCACTAATATGAATTTCACAATTCACAAATTCTGTGCTGAAAGGTCATGTTTTCATCTTCGATTGGTCTCACATAGTCACGTGATGCGATTTTGCAAGTCAGAGTTTACCAAGCTAGAACTTTGCAATGCAGCTAACTGCAAAACTTGTCGCTCAAGTTTGCGTTTCCGGTCTGACACATTCACGTGCGTATGAATGGAAGTCTATGGGCCGAAATGTTTAGTGTGCCGCAGCTTTACTTGGCTTTCTAAAAACATCCTTGCAGGTGTATTGAGGAAAGTTGAAGCTAAAATCTGTATGACACCAGAACTCCAGGACCAAGTTTGAGGAACCCTGCTCCAGAATATGACATAGTGTAAGTGGGCAGGCTATGTCTAACTCAGACATCACCACGAAACAGCTTGGGATCTGTTTGGAAAAGGTCTTATTTTAATGACTCAATGAGTCAACTCTTTGTTTTTTGAGACAATAACTTTAGATAAAGTCTAGATCGGATACACGGCTGGCTGGAAGTGCATCTTTTTATGACACGGTAAAACAATAATTCATATTTTTTACAGTACTGGGACAGTTAGGTTTAGGGTTGGGGTGGGGGTAGATGTTAATAAAATACAATAAATGGCAAATTTAATAAATAATATAACTAATTCTTATGAATCTAACAACAACAACCATAACTTTATGCATGGTGCATTTTAAAAGCATGTAATAAAAGATTTAAAACTCAGCAGGATGTTTTCATTCAGTTATAGCTCAGTTACCACATGAAAGGTCTTTTTCACTTTTATTTCTCTGTATTGACCTTATTCTAAAATGCGGAAGTGGGCTCGTTTTTGCGATTGTTTTAGAACTTCCGATTCAGTTGCCTATGGGAGAAATGACTAGGAATAATAAACCACAGAAAACGGTCAAACTACTTGCTCTACAAACAAGTGTTTGCATGACAATAGAGACAAGGTAGATTAATATAATAGGGAAATATCAGTTTGCAACCATCAAACAGCATAACGAGCTGTTTTTAACGTCTAAAAATGAATGGAAGTGAATGAGACTGGAAGTGTCAAGCCAAAGAGATTCAAATGTCTGTGCCCACTCATACGTGAAGAATAAGGTGAATAGGCTTAAGCAAAATCATATAGATTTTTACTCAAATGTTTAACACTATCCAAGCAAACAAATTGTGCTCATTTACCATGATTGGATGGCACAGCCATAAATCTGGTGACTGGACAGTGAGGCCTTTATTTTTCCCAGCAGAGGGATACAGCAGAAACTCAAACCTACCCATTGTACATCACTGAAAAGGCAGCATAATCTCACCCGGCGTAAGCCAGGTCCCACTGAGTCCTATTCATGCCCTGACATCCAGCTTACTTACATCTGTCTGTTGCCTTGAAGCTCTGCACAGGAGGTTGATTCCCTCCGAATTTTAAATAAGGAAATAATGTGATTGAAGTCGGCGTATTAAGTGAAATCTTCTGTCTGACTGCTGGATTGCTGAGCTCTGTTATCTCTCCCACAGAGTGAACAGCTCCGACCGCAAGCTCTTTCTACTGCAGGGAAGGCATAATTTGCCTCTCTATACATGCTGCCCTGCACAATAAGAGAAAAAAAGAGAGAGAAGAAGAGACGTAGGGAGCTAAACATGAAAAAAGGGAACTTGTGCTTTAAGCCTGGAATTGACATTCAGGCCGTGCGATCGAACAACAGTTGGCCGTTCTCCTATAAAATTGGCAATGCATATTTGTGTTGTGTTATTCCCTCTCTCTCTCTCTGTCTTTTATTTCATTCGCTCTCGTTTCTCCCCTCCGCCGCCCGCCATGCCTGTGATGAATCTCAATTATGGCAAGGTCACCTTTCATTCAGTTGATCTCTCTGTTGTTTTATTCGAACTGGCAGTACTTCCACACTATTATGGTATACTTATTGACAGGCTGAATCCTCTCCAAACAAGAGCGACAAAAATGTGGGAGCGTTACTGGCTCTCCTCTAATTTTGGGTGACAGAATTGGCACTGTCTCTTCATAGCCTAGGTAATGGTCTTATCATTACCACTGCATGCTCTGGTGATTCGGGGCCAGTTTTTATGCTATTCCACAAACTCGTTCGCACTGGATGTCCCGTGACATTTATATTCGTCAGTTTAAACTTTCAAATGCACTCGTTCGGATTCACAGAAGTGGAAATATGGAAAATATGATCCATAAGCATGTAAAGTCAAGTGTTTAACCCTCTGGAACGAGAGGTGGTGGGAGTAAGATTAGTACGCAGTGAAATGGGCTTAACTGTGCCTCTCATGTTCACGTTTGCTCGTACTTCTCATTTAAACATCAAATACATCAGAGCTGTGGTTTAATAATTGGGGAAGGTGCCCGGACATGTTGAACTGTAATGCAAGCTCAAGTCAAGCTCATGTCAATTCCACAATACTATTCTACCTATTTTTGATGCACAATGTAGCTGACATGATGAGCTGTGATTCTCATGAGGGTGAAACAAGTTTAAGTCTGGCTAACATGATTCTGAACAAACTATGCTTAACTAATAGTACGTGCAAACATTATTGAAGCAGAGTTTCAGTTTGAACTATCCAAATCGTCAATGCTCATGCAATGCAGGATTGGAGCAGATGCATTTATTCCAGGTAAATAATAACAACAAGAGTGCTGTAACATCCTTCTATTAGACTGCGCTCAATGATATTTTAAAATTTGATAAAATCATCTTGGCTTTTACCTGAAAAATGAAACAAGAGCAATTCTGTGCCATGAGCCATGTTTTAAATGCCTAAACCAATATCCTCCTTAATGGGGCATTAGAAGTATATATTGTGCATTATTTGCACTCATCAAGGAAAAAGTATTAATATGTACAGTTTTGTGATCATACAAATGTTGTGTTTTTGCGGTGGTGCATTGGGTAGCAATGTCACCTCACAGCAAGAAGGTTGCTGGTTTGAGCCCTGGCTGGGTTAGTTGGCATTTCTGTGTGGAGTTTGCATGTTCTCCCCGCGTTCACGCGGGTATCCTCCAGGTGCTCCGGTTTCCCCCACAAGTCCAAAGACATGTGGTATCGGTGAACTGGTAAGTGGTATGTGTGTGAATGAGAGTGTATGGGTGTTTTCCAGTACTGGTTGGAAGGGCTTCCGCTGTGTAAAACATATGCTGGATAAGTAAGTGGTTCATTCTGCTGTGGCGACCCCTGATTAATAAAGGGACTAAGCTGAAAAGAAAATGAATAAATGAATGAAGATCAGAAATGGCCAAGCTACTGTAAGTCCTGCAGGATAAAGTTGGCCCTTAATCTTCGAAGGTAGGGGGCACTTCCATTACGAGACACTTATAGATTGCGTTATTTCTAATTTAAAGGGATAATTCATCCAAAAATGAAAATTTAGTCACTATTTACTCTTCCTCAAGTGTTTCCAAACCTTTATGAATTTCCTTCCTCTTTTGAACATAAAATAAGATATTAAAGAAAGCTAAAAACCTGTAATCATTTGCTTCCATAGTAAAATTAACAAATACTGTGGAAGTCAATGGTTACACCTTTTTGGCATTCTTCAAAATCTCTTATATTGTGTTTAACAGCAGAAAGAAACTCATAAAGAAACTCATTTGAAACAAGTAAAGCATTAGTATTTTTATTTTTAGGTGAACCGTCTCTTTAACAGCCTTTTGTTTGTTTAATTGTTGAGCTAAAAGTTATTGAGTTTTTAATAATGTGAATACTGTCACTTGACAGAGGACAATGCACAAGACATTGGTGAGTAAATTAAGGTAAAGGCAGGTGCACACTGTAAAAAATGTCCGTAAATTAGCAGTTTTCCATATTTGGTGATCCATGTTTTTTTTTTCCTTGTTCATTTATGTTTTTGAATTGTTTTATGGAACCTTGATCTTTATTCCAACATCTTTTAAACTTGAAAAGTAGGAAAAAGTCATTTAAATCAACATTTTTAATAGTTTAAAGTGATATATTCTCTGGGTTGGTGTTGTATATAACAGAACAAAAACCTTGAAATAAACTGATATCTTTTATTTACAGACTTATTTTGCTCTATATAATTTCTTATAAATGAACATACTAAAATGTCAATAAGTCTCAAAGTTAACTTTGTTAAACCATAGAGTTGAATTTTCAAGATCAAAAGTCGACAGAGCAGAGATCAAGGTCACATAATGCACAAAATTAATAAATGGAAAACACTTGTGAATCACAAAACTGTTCATTAACAGATATATTTTTACTGTGCAGCTTGACTAGTTTAAGGCATTTAACTCATCGTGTTATAAATTGTATTATTGAATTGTAAAAAATTGTATTGTAAGAAGTTCATGACTTCAGCAGAGTGCTCTTCAAGTCATTGACCAAAAATTTTCAGTTACTGCGATTTCTGAGCTGGAGTTCACCTATCACCTACTGTATATCACGCAAACACGGGGAGAACATGCAAACTCCACACAGAAATGCCAACTGACCCAGCCGGGGCTCGAACCAGTGACCTTCTTGCTGTAAGGTGATTGTGCTACCCATTGCACCACTGTGATGCCCGGGGGAAGTTTAGTTTAGTTTAAATGTATTTAGTTTGCTATGCAAAACTGTCATCCATAGTAATGAACTTGTACTTCCAAAAGACAGGTGGGTAGAAAATAACCTATTACTTATTGTTTTTGAATGTAAAAACCACATCAACATCACAAATGTACGTTGGTCAACAGTTGTGAAGTAGCCGGGCTTCTTCCCTGAGTCTCTGACGACCGCACTGGTTCACACACACTCATACGCTCACACACACGCACATACATATGTCTACTCACCCCTCCTTTTCCTCTCCATACGCTGCTAGTGACAAAGGGCCCTGTCATCTCGCACGCATCCGGTTATTCATTCCATATTTTCATCTTCCCTCAGGTTAACATTAAGCATACATTTACACACACCTTTGTTTTTGTGTTTGTCTTTCGTCATTTGTCCGGGAAAGTTGGTCTTCAGTGCTGTGCCGGCCAAACCGAGCGAGAAAATGGCGCCGGCTTATGACGTCACGGGCCGCGCCATGGCGGCACTAAGCACTGAAGCGCCAACCGTACCAATTGTTGTGTTTTTTTTAGGGTGCAACCAGCGTTGTAGAGGTGATTTTTGGCATTAAACCTCTGTTGTTTGTCTATGTATGAATGCCAGAACTTTTATAAATAGCTGTGTGCTCTATATATTTAGAAAAGCCACATTTAAATGGTTAATGTGGTAATGTAGACATTTAACTGTTATTACCCGTTCATGGTATGCTCCAAAAAAGGGGGCGGAGTCTAGCATTTAAGAGGAGATGGCAGACTCAGAAACGGGGTCAGTTTACCTGGCTAGCGAGCGTGTTGTGGCAGAACCGTAAGCAATCCCCCCTGTTATCTAGTGTCTGTGTGACGTAGATAAGTTTCTCTCAAATATATTGTAGATATATTGTTTTGTGTTGTATATACCGTATTTTGTTTTATTTATTTGAGTTGTTACTTTGTTTGTTTTTTTTTTTGTTGTACATACCTTTTTGGGAAATAGGGTCACTGTACATTTATCTTCACTGGACTGTTACGTTATCCTTGTAATAAAACCATCCTTTTTTACACTTCCGGGACGAGGCCATCAATTTTTAAGAACTTGTGGGCCCGAGGCCATCGCAGTTGGTGTCAGAAGTGAGATGGCCACCCGGAAGAGGACAACGAGAGGTCGAAGGGCGGGGCTACGATCCGCGGTGAAGGACGCAGCTTGGCGTAGGCTGTCATCTGAGGATGAGGAGGAAGCGACAGAGCGTCACAGCAGCCTTGACCCTTCGACGGAGTCCAGTGGAGGCATGGAGAGCCTGATGAGGGATTTCCTCAAGGCACAGAAGACAAGAGAAGAGATATTTCTTCGTGAACTGCAGGGTTTGCGAGTGACAGTCCAGCAGGTGGTGCAATCGGCACCAGAAGGACCACCAGACAACCCTTCTCCAGAGCCTGAGAGAGAAAATACAGGAGAGTTTTTGCTACCACCACCTTCCCCACCACCACCCGCACTTCCATCACATCACCGGGCCCAGTTTGCACACCGTCCAGAAACGCCGTTGCCACCGTTTAAGATGGGTGACGACATGGAGAACTATCTACGGCGATTTGAACGTCTGGCGCAGACATGGCAGTGGCCCAAGGAACAATGGAGCTGTCGGCTGGTACCACTATTGACCGGTCGAGCGCTGGAGGCTTACCTGGCAATGGATGAGGTCAGTGCAGATGATTACTTGCAATTAAAAGACTCTCTGTTGCAGAAATTCAATGTGTCGGCAGAAAGCTATCGGCAGCGCTTTCGAGCAGCATCAACGCCGGAAGGAGAGTCTCCGACAGAAACGTATTATCGCCTGAAACATCTATATCAGCGCTGGATTCGACCAGACATTCATTCGGTGGAGGAAATCGGCGAGCAGATCATTCTGGAGCAACTACTAAGGGTCATGAAACCAGAAGCCAGAATCTGGGTGAAACAACATGAGCCAAATACAGGATTGGCAGCAGCACGGTTAGCCCAGCAGTACGCTAATGCTCATCGCTCCGGTCTGCGCACGCAACCTGAAAGAGGTAGTACACGACACATTCGTCACAATACTGATAACCGACATACACAGGAACTTGAGACTGAACTGACACCTACATTGATCTGTTATGCATGTCGTCAATACGGACACAAAGCCTCAGTTTGCCCAGCAAGAAAACCTAAGCTGACGGGTATGTGTTATGTACCACGTGAGGGTGATGCTAACAGTGACTATTTAATGTCTCAAAGTGTTGATATGTTGAATGTTGTGGTGAACGGTCGTGAACTTAAAGCATTGCTAGACACAGGAAGTTCAATTTCTCTGATTAAATCATGCCATGTAAACAATATTGACTACGCAAATACCACCGATGTACGCTGCATTCATGGGGATGTTAAAAACTATCCAAAGGCTGAAGTGCTTGTGGATATTCAAAATGAAATGTATCTTTTGAATGTGGCCGTTGTCACTAATTTGGCAGTTGACATGATTTTGGGTCGAGATCTACCGATTTTGAATGAACTGTGTAGCAAGACTATCAAAATGAACTGTGCGGGACTAAATGAAGCTGAAAGTGTGCTTACTGTTGTGACACGTGCTCAAGCTAAGACAGGTTTGCTACCATTGCCAGACTTAGATGATAGTCTGCTGCAAGGTGCAACTAAGGGTGAAAGAAAGACCAGAAAACAGAAAAGACTGTTAAAAAAACTGGGTGCACCAGTTATCAAAGCACAATTTGAAGGTTTAAAAGCTAAAAGCTGGCAAATACCAGAAAACATTTCTGAGCTGCAAAAGAATGATGAGTCTTTGAAAAAACTGTTTAAAAGAGCTGAGAACCCGAACAATGCTACTGTGAATGATGAACATTTTGTTATCATTGATGATGTGTTATATGTGCAGGTCAAAGAGGTTAAACGTTTGGTTGTACCCATGTCTGTCCGTCCTATTGTGTTACACCTAGCACACACACTACCATGGGCAGGACATCTAGCATTTCAGAAAACATATGCACGCATCAGTACACGTTTTTTCTGGCCAACCATGTACGCTGACGTCCAGACATATTGCAACACATGCAGCACATGTCAGACTACCAGTGCAGTACGCCACAGAGACAAAGCACCATTACAGCCACTTCCCATTGTTTCAACCCCTTTCCGCCGTATAGCTATGGATATAGTAGGGCCACTTGAAAGAAGTAGTGCCGGACATCGCTACATCCTAGTCGTTTGCGACTACGCCACTCGTTACCCTGAAGCTTTCCCACTTCGCACAGTGACCACATCAAAAGTTGTTCAAGCTCTTACTGAACTGTTTTCTAGGGTTGGAATCCCAGATGAAATCATAACAGACCAGGGAACAAACTTTATGTCACGGATAATGAAAGAGTTTCACCAGCAGCTAGGCATCAAAGCTCTGAAAACAACACCTTACCACCCGCAGACTGATGGATTGGTCGAACGTTTCAACGGGACATTAAAGAGTATGCTGAGGAAGTTTGTTTCAGACACAGGTAAAGACTGGAACAAGTGGTTGCCATTCTTACTGTTTGCTTACAGAGAAGTGCCACAGGCATCCACCGGATTCGCACCATTTGAACTGCTGTATGGCTGGCCGGTCCAGGGACCTCTGGACATCCTTAAAAAGGCATGGACGAAATCTCCGACAGCGGCAGAAGACAGCAGCATTGTGAAGTTCATCTTGGAGATGAGAGACAAGCTGGATACCTACAGGGAGCAGGCAATGGAGAATCTGAAAGAGGCACAAACGAAACAGAAGAGATGGTATGATTCGAAAAGCAGACTACGCCAGTTCCAACCTGGACAGAAGGTACTGTTATTACTACCTACATCAACAAACAAACTGTTAGCAAAATGGCAGGGGCCATACGAAATCACCAGGAAGATGGGCCCAGTCACATATGAAATACTCCAACCTGAAAGAAAGAAGACTCTACAAATTTACCACGTGAACCTGTTAAAGGAGTGGAAAGAGAGGAAGGAACCAGAGAAAACAATGATGGTGAGAGAAGTCAAGGAGGAGGATGAAGAACCTGCTGAAGAAATGGTTACTCCGAGAGAAACTGCAGAACTGAAGCTGAATCATCTGGAAGAAAGCAAGAAAAAGGAGTTACAAGAGCTACTAAGCAAGTACCCTTTGCTGTTCCAGGAGAGACCAGGCAGGACAGAGGTAACTCAACATACTATCCATTTAACAGACCCGACACCATCAAGGCAAAGACCGTACCGAATACCAGAGAAACTGTTAAAGCCACTGAAGGAAGAAATCGAGATTATGAAACAACTTGGGGTGATAGAGCCATCATCATCGGAGTGGAGCAGTCCTATTGTGATCGTGCCGAAGAAAGACGGATCATTGAGGATCTGTGTGGACTTCAGAAAATTAAATTCTCAATCGAAGTTTGATGCTTACCCGATGCCTAGAATAGATGACCTACTGGAGAGAATAGGGCAGGCCCGCTTCATAACCACACTGGATTTGTGTAAAGGTTATTGGCAGGTGCCCCTCCATCACTCGTCTAAATCCCTGACTGCCTTCAGAACACCTCTTGGGCTATACCAGTTCACGGTACTTCCCTTTGGGTTACATGGGGCACCTGCTACCTTTCAACGCCTGATGGACCAAGTTCTCCAGGGTTGTGAGGAATATGCAGCTGCTTACCTAGACGACGTAGTGATCTACAGTCACACGTGGGAGGATCATTTAAAGCACTTAAGACAGACCCTGGAGAAGATACAAGCAGCGGGCCTGTCCTTAAATGTGGTGAAATGTGAATGGGGACGAGGTGAGACTAACTATCTGGGCTATATACTGGGCAATGGTGGACTCAGGCCACAGGTAGATAAAGTTGAAGCAATTAAGAAAAGCCAACGACCAAGGACCAAGAAAGATGTGCGATCCTTTCTAGGACTACTGGGCTGGTATCGTCGCTTCATCCCTGATTTCGCAGCAATAGCAGCACCTTTGACGGATTTACTTCAGAAAGGTATGAAGAACCCAGTCCTTTGGACTGAAGCCTGTGAGCAGGCCTGGACATTATTGAGAGAGAGACTGTGTGCACAACCTGTGCTGAGGAGTCCGGATTTCTCTCAAAGATTTCTAGTACAAGTAGACGCATCGGAGAGAGGGATAGGCGCGGTACTGGCCCAAGGACCAGCTGGACGAGAACGGCCTGTGGTATTCCTGAGCAGGAAGCTGTTGCCCAGGGAAACACGTTACTCTACAGTGGAGAAAGAGTGTCTGGCGATAAAGTGGTCCCTTGAATCCCTGAAATACTACCTCCTGGGGCGGGAGTTCGACTTGCAGACAGACCATAGGGCACTTACATGGATCAACTCAATGAAGGACCACAATGCTCGGGTGACCCGGTGGTACCTATCTCTGCAACCCTTTCAATTTAATATCAGTCATTGCCCTGGGAGAAGCAATCTTGTAGCCGACTACCTGTCAAGGTTCCCAGACAGTGCGCGGCATGGAGAGGGGGAGGATACTGTGAAGTAGCCGGGCTTCTTCCCTGAGTCTCTGACGACCGCACTGGTTCACACACACTCATACGCTCACACACACGCACATACATATGTCAACTCACCCCTCCTTTTCCTCTCCATACGCTGCTAGTGACAAAGGGCCCTGTCATCTCGCACGCATCCGGTTATTCATTCCATATTTTCATCTTCCCTCAGGTTAACATTAAGCATACATTTACACACACCTTTGTTTTTGTGTTTGTCTTTCGTCATTTGTCCGGGAAAGTTGGTCTTCAGTGCTGTGCCGGCCAAACCGAGCGAGAAAATGGCGCCGGCTTATGACGTCACGGGCCGCGCCATGGCGGCACTAAGCACTGAAGCGCCAACCGTACCAATTGTTGTGTTTTTTTAGGGTGCAACCAGCGTTGTAGAGGTGATTTTTGGCATTAAACCTCTGTTGTTTGTCTATGTATGAATGCCAGAACTTTTATAAATAGCTGTGTGCTCTATATATTTAGAAAAGCCACATTTAAATGGTTAATGTGGTAATGTAGACATTTAACTGTTATTACCCGTTCATGGTATGCTCCAAAAAAGGGGGCGGAGTCTAGCATTTAAGAGGAGATGGCAGACTCAGAAACGGGGTCAGTTTACCTGGCTAGCGAGCGTGTTGTGGCAGAACCGTAAGCAATCCCCCCTGTTATCTAGTGTCTGTGTGACGTAGATAAGTTTCTCTCAAATATATTGTAGATATATTGTTTTGTGTTGTATATACCGTATTTTGTTTTATTTATTTGAGTTGTTACTTTGTTTGTTTTTTTTTTGTTGTACATACCTTTTTGGGAAATAGGGTCACTGTACATTTATCTTCACTGGACTGTTACGTTATCCTTGTAATAAAACCATCCTTTTTTACACTTCCGGGACGAGGCCATCAATTTTTAAGAACTTGTGGGCCCGAGGCCATCGCAAGTATAAAATAATAAAAAGGCCAGATCATGAATCCCTTAGAATTAAAAACAAATAATAAAAGTTTTCAATGATACATGATGCTCCAGGCCACATAGCCTTTACGTGGGGAAATATTGGATCCAGCTGCAGTGATTATGTGAAAGAAGTCAGAATGAGTAAGGCGTGATGCGACTACCATTGTGATCTCAGCAGAATGTTGTCATTGCCTCATTCACATTTCATGGGGATGCTGATGTGTTTAATCGTCTCTATGGTGCAACATCTGCCACCAGGAGAACAGGGAGAGAGAGGCCGAATAGACTGCCTGCTTCTCAATCGACAGTGGCGTGTGGTTAAGCGTGAGCATCTTAGGAAAACAGGCATTATGATGTCGTTCTAATGTGGCTGGTTTACCCTGCCCTGAGTCATTAGCCTTGTTGAAGATTTGTGGCGCTTTATTTTCCCGTTGGCTGCCATTCATTGGAACTGGAGAGGCTGGCTTGCTGAATATGTCTGGCAGTGCTGGGCCTGTTAGGTCTCTCTTTGGGGTATTGATCGACACTGGGATTGTTTGACCCTGTTTACAGTCTAAGGTACACCCGCCACATCTTGGAGACCCGCAGACAGCTGAAAATGTCAGACGACGATACCAGCCCCAGCTCCTGGAGCGAGGGCATATTATTGAGTTAATCCTGCAGAGAGGAAAATTGTAGCCAGCAAAGAGCACCTGGGTCTCTGAAAGCCATTGAAATATAAGAATACACAGAAGGATGCAGGACGTATAGCTTTAAATATATCCAATCGAACTGAGCCTAAGGGATTGAGGCTGATCTTCTGAAACAGATTGGCCAGACTTTTCTTCCAACCAGAATAAACAGGTTCTGAAGGCAAAATAGAAAGCGTGATTCATTTCAAAGGTATATGAGCGGTGCTTTGGATGCTTGGCCACTCGCGTGCACAGATATGAGAACATATACCTCACAGGCTAAGAATTTAAATCTGTTTTTTATTTGTGGACGGAGTCAATATGCTGTGCCTATCCACATATAGCTGTAAGACTTCTTATAACGTGCACCTGCCCTCGTTGAAAATGAAATTGAATTGGCTTTTACCAAGCGGCTCTCTACGCTACACTAGTTAATCACAGTGTCAAAAATCACAATAAATGCAATCAAATAGGCCCCAGTCATTGAAAATGTAAGTGGATTTGAACAGGGGCAATGATTGCATTGCATAAGATATCTTCCTTAAGTGGTGAACATTTAGCATTAGAGGTTTAATGTTTCTTGTTCAGTTTAATTGTACTGCCTTTGCAATTAAAAGAAAAAGCTGTTTCGAAAATATGTAAACACAATGAAAATAATTTCCTAAGTGTACTCACTCAAGCAAAAAAACTTCATATGAACTATATCATTCAGTGATTAACACTGATATGGGCTATATTTGAGAAATAGTTCTCTATTTTACAGTATAACAGATACTGCTGGGCTCTACAGTGCGATCATTTAAGTAGTATTTGCAATCAAAACCTACTTCGTGCGACGAAAAAACGTTGAAGCTGCCTTTCCACTGCACACAACAACCGACAAGCAATAGACAGGAAGTCATTCATTTCCAATGGAGAGTAGTCCTGGAGTTGCGTGGAGTTCCAATCATTTCTGTATGCAAAAAATTGGGATCCGATTTGAGCTGCAGATACGTTGAAACTGCTTTGACTAAACCGTATGCGACCGGCAGACCAGATGTGATTACAGTCAAATTCCAGTGTTGTCCAAGCAGGTCCGTGCACACAAGATAAAAAAATGGTAGATTTTTTTTAGTAATTTTTTTGAATCAGAAAAAAAATCTATAATAAAAAAAAAAAAAACATTTCTATTCATAAATGAGTAATAATATTTTATATGTTGTCTCCACATTCCTTCCAAATATTTTTACGGTCTATGAGTTTCTAGTATTGCATTTATTCAATGATGAATGCGCAGAGAATAAAGGCTCTTGCTTTTGCACTTCTTTAGTTCGGACACTGCGAGAACAGCTTCTCTCCCATGATGCACGACAAAACTGAACATTCTGTGTGACAGCCACAAGGGGGCGTATTCCAACAGTCGTGTCCAAATCTCATGTGCAGTGGAAAGGCAGTTTAAAGGCTGATTTATACATCTGCGTCAATCGCACACGTATGCTCTGGCGCAGGCTTCGAGTGGTCACATAGCCCTCGCCATGGTCGTCACTGGGGCGCACCTTTCAAAAAATTTAACTACATATCGCAACACCGCATATTGCAAGCTCTGTGATTGGTCGGCTTGCTATCAATGATGAGTGTGGGTGGGAGCGAACCTGTTGGAGCTCCAGATGGAAAATTTTGTTTTGCGTTTACCTTATGATTAAAGTTGTTGCACGTGTGCCAGATCCTGCCTCAAAATGAGCGGGCTTGAGCCACTTGTACATTAAGGTAGCGTTTAGAAAAAACAAAACACCAGCGAAGAAACTCGACGCAGAGGAACATAACAATTTACTGCCAGCTAGCGTTTCGGAAGTGTTATTGCAGAGCAACACAAACAGCGCGCAGGAGTATAAATGCACAGCAACACGCAAGGCATGCGCCATGGGTCACGCAGGTCATTCAACACAGAAGTATAAACCAGGCTTAAGGCGCACGTGTGCGACTGACCTGATCACACATTTTAAAACTACAACTCCCAAATTCCCTTACATATGCGTTACACATCAACAGTGATGTTTGCATCCAACAAAATCTTCATCATAACTGTCAGATGACCTCCACCTAAAACACAATTCAGACTCAGAGTAACTTTTGAACAAGCCTCGTCTGTCACACATGGAGCTTTTGACACTGCGCAGGCGCACATAATGGAATTCTGACGGGATGACATTTATGATTATCAATGACCAAACGATTGACGTGATCAATTAAATGATTTCAAATCTAATTTAAGTCATATTAAATGTTTTTCTATCAAGCTATTTTTTAACATGTTTGCAATGGAAAATATTCTGCTGGACATCAGTCATAATTGTGTTCAATTTAGAGAGAGAAAACATCGGTCACATCAAAGTTGTCAGCAAATGCTTTACCAGGACAAGATAAAACAAATAAAAAAATGAGTATATCTAAAACAAGAATACAAAGCTATACAAATATTGTTATTTTATTTAATAATTTTAAGCAAATGCTTATCTTTGGATTTTTGTGAAATGAGAAAAAGATAAAGTAATAGACAGTGCAAAATTATAAGATTCACTATTATTTTGTTAAAAATATGTGTTAAGTGAAAAAAATAGTTATGTTGTTATTGCAGTTTGTGGGACACAGATGTTGATTATGATTATTATTATTACTAATTTATTATAATTATAGTTCTTATAATGAAATCTGAAAAAAAATGGATATGGACAAGAAAATTGTAATCGTTGCATATTCTAGACCTTTGTGAACTTTTTCCATTTCTCATTCCATTCTATTACTTTTGCTTTTTAAGAAAAACAGATAACAACCTACTGTAGCTACTGTATGACAATGATGTTAGATGCGTAGAAATGAGCTTTATGGTTGTTTAGAGTCAAACTTTAGGGTGGTGAAATGATGACAGAAGTTTTATTCATTAATGGTCCTTTACATATTTTTCAGCACTACATTACGACATCTGTACATTGTGTATTTGGGCAAATAAAATTAGTGCGTCCTTTTTTCAGTACAGCCTGTTTATAACAGTTTTTCTGAAACGTTTTAAGAGGAAAAAAATTGTATGCGCTCCTAAATTTTTGACTGTGCTCCTAAATCTTTGCTGCAGCTGATTAGGAGTGTGCTCCTAATAAAAAAATCTGTTACCATAAAGCCCTGTACTGTAATAAAGAAGTCAATGTTGTTAAAGATTTGAATAAAGCTGCAGTTTGTGGAGGTTCTCCAAATTGTAACAACAAACATACTTCTCGAACATGACAATGAGTTCACTATGCTCAGATTGTCTACAGAGGCATCAAATCTCAATACTAATAGAGTACCTTTTTTAGGTGTGGAGGAAAAGGGGATTTGCCCACAAGCCTGCTGCAACTGTTTCATGGGATTATGTTAATATACTGTAAAAAAAAATCCAAGTAATGTCTCCAACATCTTGCTGAATACAATGTAGAATCAAGGCATTTCTGAAGGCACAACCAGTACTAGTAAGATGTATCTAATAAAATAAAATAAAAAATAAAATAAAAAATAAACACTAAACACTTCAAGACACTTGAGACTACAGAAACTTATGAAAATATGATATAAAGAACCAAGGTTATACATATGTCATCAGTGAATATTATTAAAGAACTTAATGCATGAATTCAGCAAGGACACATTAAATTCTAAAGTGACAGTAAAGGCATTTATAATGTTAATAATGAATAGCATTCACTTCATTATGAAAATACTAGAATAAATTGCATATCAACATACATTATGATAGAAAACAGTTCTTTTGAAACTATTTTTTCACAATATTAGTGTTTTACTTCATTTTCATGAAACAAATAAAACCTTGGTTAGTATAAGGGATTTTCAATCATTCAGCAACTTATCTTTTTATGTCAGTACCTGTAATAGGAAAAAATGTGTAGTATTCTAGCATTGAATCTTGGGTCTGCCTTTTCTTCAGGTCAAAAAAAATATATATTTTCATACCTATCAAAGTCAAACACTCAACAGACTTCTTGCTCTCAAATTTTTAACTGACCTGAGAAAGGTTAAGGATTATAATTGCTGCAAAATAGCAACTTTAAATACACATGCTACAATTATCTGAGGCAAGAGGACAACGTGAGATTTTTTAAAAACTATTACCTATTTTCTCTCCTCTTCCTTGACTTTATCTCCCTACCATTCTTTCATCAGATCCCCGAGTTCTGAATTTGCATCCCTCTGCGACGGGGAGCTGATGGAGAGGAACTTACAGCTTAGATACATTTCCTCCTGTGACCCAGGAGCTGCATCAATGTTTAATACCTCTCTGGCTCAGTGCCACTTTACTCAGCATTGTTCAATGTTTTATTTAGAGGAGCGGCAGGTTAAAGTTTCACCGGGCTGTCGCCCCTTTAATCCCCCCGGCGGAAATATCAGGGTGGCGATCCAACGGCTGCCCACGGAGAATCAGAGGCAGCGCCACTCGGGTGGAAATGATGTCTCACTTCCAAAGCTTCTTACTTCCTGCTCTGCGGTTGTTTGCATGTGTTTGCCGCTTCCCCACTTCCTTGCTGTGGCTTACTGTCAGATGTGTCTGTTTATAAATGCCCATTCAAAATGAACAAGAGCTGGCAAACCAACTTATTTTCCTTTGTGTTGGGCCCATGTCTGTAGGCATCAATATTTTTATCTAGCTTGAGCCAAATGACAGTTCACTTCATTTCATTTTTCCTTGGCCTCTAAAGTTCTGAATTAATGAATGTGATTTTTGTCACTGGTGGCTTCAGAGAGAGAGAAAGAGAGAGAGAGCGAGAGTTAAAGGCAAACAGAGGAGGACTCGATGCTTCAGTATAAGCAGTCAGCGGGTGCTGAGGGCAGTGTGCAGATCTGCCATGATGCACTCAGACAAGTGAATAAATCAGCCTACAATTAGGACCTCTGATTTCATTTATGCAACCTAGGAGCGCTCCTGAGGCTGATCCTGGCAGATGTCATTTCTAGGCAATTGATTTTGTGACTGTCCAGGGCCGCCAGCGCCAGGCAGCTTCTATGCCAGATTAAAGATGGAATTTAAGCACGAGCCAAATGACCGTCCAGGCAATTTAAATATGAGAGGGGAGCTCTCGCTCGCAGACTGACACGTTCGCCTTCTCATTTACATCGCATGTATCGATAAAAGCACAGAAAACCACACACAAACACATATGTGCACACACACAGACAAAAAGTTTCTTTCACTATTTTTTAAAACCATTTATTTATTTATTTTATATTTAATTTGATTATTTAAAAATATTTTAATGTTATTTTATTTTAATATATTTTGACAATTTCATATTTTAGTCATTTAATTTATTCACTCATTAGACTGCATAATTTAGTCCAAAATGAATATAAATGGTAATTCTGTTTAATGAAATGCAAAGTTAATGTGTAAAACAGCAGTATTTCTCCAAATATCACACTTCTGGACTAAAAGCACTACTTGATTATTTAGTAAAGTCCAGTGATTCTGGAAAACAAAAAGTGTCGCCGTGTTGATTTTGCACTCCTGATTTAGTCAAAAATGAATTGCATCATGTCATCTGTCACTGATTATGTCATTCTGCAGCCCCCCTTGAAGTTTGCTTAGTCCCCCTATTGCGTCCTGGGCCCCTGCCTGATAACTAGTGGCCTAACTGAAATCTGTAAATGTAATGTAATGTAAACTGTTGTCAGAAAAAACAGCAGGATCTCCACGAATACATGAGAGATATACATGGGAGACATACCTGCTTAAAGCTTGGAAGGTGCACTTTCCAACTCATTTGTTTGTTATATGTGTTATTTCTTTTATTTTTCATTTATTTTATAGCTGATCCAGTTTAGAAAGAGTTAATTATTAATTGGGCAAAATATATAAGCCTAAAAATATATGGGCCTAAAAATATTATTTTATTTTTAAAAATGCGGTTCATTCCACTGTGGCGAGCCCAGAATAATAAAGGGACTAAGCCGAAAAGAAAATGAATGAATGAATGAATGATTTAAAGTAATTGTTTTTTGTGTTTAAAATATTACTTATTCTTGTGTTTAAAGCTTTTGTCATTACGCTACTTCACTGTCTCAGAGTTAAGCTGCGGTCACACTGGGCTTTTCTTCCCATAGACTTCCATTCATACGCACGAGAATGCGTCAGACTGGAAACGCAAGGTCATGCGTCAAGTTTCACAGGTTGCTGCGGTACAAAGTTCAAGCTTGGTGAACTCTGACCTGCAAAATCGCATCACTTGACTGCGTGAGACCAATCGAGGATCAAAACAGGACCTCTCTGGACAGAAATTTAAAGCATGAAGCAATCGCTGGCTTTTTTAATGTCTAATCATCTTGTTTAATCCCGCCCCTTTTCGCAGTGCCGCACGACAGAATTTCGCACACACAAAGCCCGGTGTGACCGTAGCTTCATCCAGAAATTGATGGATAATCAGTCAATTAGCTTGATGGGAAATTAGCCAGTGGGGGAGTGTCTTTTGTCTCTACAGGTGTGAATTATTCATGATCATAGTCACTCATGCATAGAGCTGAGATGACCCAAAATAGACTTTACAAAATGTAAATCCTTGTAATGTTTTCTTTGAATGGAGAACAACATACTCTTTGGTCACACTTTATTTTGATGGTCTGTTTGTTGAATTTAATCTACATGCCAACTAATTCTCATTAGATTAAAAGTTAGGTTGGGGTTAGGGTTAGGTAAACTGACATGCACTAGCAAAGTTTCTAGCAAAGTTTCAAAGAGCAGTCAGTCTACTAATACTCAAGTGGACCATTAAAATAAAGTGTTACCTAATTTACCTAAAGTAAATATTCTAGCCTATAAGACTGGTTACTCAAAAGTCTTGTTCAGGCCCATTCTTTTTCCAGCTTAGTCTCTTTTTTTAATCAGGGGTCACCACAGCGGAATGAACCGCCAACTTATCCAGCATATGTTTTACACAGCGGATGGCCTTCCAGCTGCAACCCATCACTGGGAAACACCCATACACTCTGATTCACACACATACACTACAGACAATTTTAGCTTACTCAATTCACTTGTGAATTGTGGACTTGTGGGGGAAACCAGAGCACCTGGAGGAAACCCTCGCCAACATGGGGAGAACATGCAAACTCCACACAGAAATGCAATTGTGCTACCCACTGCGCCACCATGACGCACAAAACCTACTAACCATGCATAATATTTTTTTCTAAAAACTGCAAGCATGTACATCAATACTTTTCACGTATTATTGTAGCACAGTTTGTGTTGAATACAAAAAATACATGTTGGCCAATACTATGTAATAAGTAGCTGAAATGGGCACAAATGTCAGGGCATGTCAAAACATCTTAGGGGCCCCAAAATCACCTTAGACCCCTGAGGGTTAAAATACGGCTACCTTTTTCACTACGCCCCTGACATATGTGAACTATATGTACCATATGTATATTTACGAATGAATGAAAAGTGGTATCAAACTACACAACTAGTGTTGCAGATGACTGCTTCAAAAACAGTAGGAAAGAAAGGAAACAGTGAGGAAAGCTTTGATGCTCTCAGTTCTGTCAGACGAAAAAAAAATCTCATATTGTTTTGCTATAAAAATGTTAAAGTGCTTTTGCTTCTCGAGTCATTATTAATGAATAGGCTAGAAAAATCTAACTACAGCATAGACATACTCACCCTGGGGTTTTAGCTGCTAGAGCAATGCCACTCTCACTAAACTACACACAATTACATAGACAGTGTCTCACAGTCTGGAGGAAAACAAGGCTTGTGGCTACATAGCCGAAGATCTTTTTTTGATGTAGAACATTTCTCAGGTCATGATAAATCAATATGCATTCATAAAACAAAGCATAAATCAAACACAATATATGTTTCACAGGATAAAACAACATACCTTTACATTCCCATGCTTAACTTCATATACTGCGGCTTTGATCTTATACAACAGAGAGAATGAAATGTGCGATATGCTGTAAGGGGATAACAATAAATATTGAGATGTCCACCATGAGAACAGGTGATCTTTATTATCAAAATGGCCACTTTCTCTTTATTCAACAGGTTCTAATTAGAGACAATTCTAAAACATTAATATTTGAAAGCCGTGCATGACAGGTCTTCCTCGCCCTCTCATATGCAGAATTATTAAAGTGTTCTCCAGAGTCGGTTCGCTTTGTTATTCTCCTTCTGTCTATGTGTTCCTGCTCTCCCCCACTGTTGTTTGTTTGTTAATCATTATTTCATTTCATAATCACAGGGATTCTTATCATTAATTCCCATTTGCGAAAACGGAGAGAATCAAAGTCATAACAACAAAGGCTTCTTTTTTTTTCAGCGTGGGTCATGTTTTGTTTACAAATGCTAGTTTGATTAATTACATTTTGATTTGATCTCACTTTTATTTTTGGATCAAGTTTTGTTTTGTTCTAATAACGCTTTATATTTACAGCTTTATATATATATCAGCCTTGACAAAATGTTATGAACAAACAAAATAAAGTTATCTCACTTTTCAAGGGCTTTAACTGCGGCTCTTTAAATATCAATCAAAAAATCTAACAGACTAAATGAGTTGATGAATAATTCAAAAGTATAGGCCTACATATGTGCACATAAAAGTAAAGATAAAGAAAGCACAAATAAACTGTTTATCGGTCCTCAGGGAGAGACCAGGTTTCCTATTTCCATCTGAGCTGTTACTGTATCTTCTGACTGGTAACTTAAAATTAATATAACAGGTTTACTATTTGGTATTCAAGCAAATCTTTGTATGGAACTTCTGCTTGAACAAACCTAAATGTTCGTGGACATTCTCAGCGTGGGCAGTCATTGTTAGGAGTAAAATTGCTCTCAATTTGTCTTCGACCTGCCAAACAGAATTGCCTTGAGGGCTGAGGTGAAGAATTTATTTCAGTACAGTAGGTGTAGTAACATAATTTGGCTTATTTGTGTGTTTTATGCTCAATGCATGTACATGTCTGGCATCCTCAGATTCATAGTGTTTCTGGGGCCTAAACCGCTCTTTCTCATAGCCCATTATAGGTTCGAACAGGGCAGAAGTGTGAATATCCTCTGTGACACAGGCATTAAAAATGAAGTGTCTGGCAACAGAGACTTCTGTGGACTCAGAAGTGGATTTATTCATGGGGTATTATGAAAAATATTCCACATTCACTGTACATTCAAAACTGGCAGAGGTTTTCTTGGATAAGGAAAATAAAGCTCAAATGGAAATCGAGGCGTGTTGCATACTTAAAATAAATGACTTTACTTTACTTGAAGTGTTCATAAGGCTTGAATCATACCTTTATAGTCATAATAGACATGTAATGTATGTGCAGGATTTTTTTATGCCAGTTTATTAGCTCAGTTATGTCATATTAAATGCTACAGTGACAATGATTGAGATGTCTTTATGGTAACTTGGAATAAACAAATGCATCACAACCTGTCTTTGTCATGACAACTTGATATTACCAAGACAACATAACTTGTCATAAATACACTCACCGGCCACATTATTAGGTACACCTTACTAGTACTGGGGTTGGACCCCCTTTTGCCTTCAGAACTGCCGTAATCCTTCGTTGCATAGATTTAACAAGGTACTGGAAATATTCCTGAGATTTTGGTCCATTTTGACATGACAGCATCACGCAGTTACAGCAGATTTGTCGGCTGCACATCCATGATATGAATCTCACCTTCCACCACACCCCAAAGGTGCTTTATTGGATTGAGACCCCGTTTGAGACCAGTGAACTCATTGTCATGTTCAAGAAACCAGTTTGGGATGATACGCGCTTTATGAGATGGCAGATTATCTTGCTGGAGGTAGCGATCAGAAGATGGGTACACTGTGGTCATAAAGGTATCAACATGGTCAGCAACAATACTCAGATAGGCTGTGGCATTGACACAATGCTCAATTGGTACTAATAGGCCTAAAGTGTGCCAAGAAAATATCCCCCACACTATTAAACCACCACCTCATGGGCCGGATTAACCAACGGGCATTATGGGCACTGGCCCAGGGGCCCATGCGCACTTGGGGCCCCTGCGAGGGGGAAAAATGCAGACTTTAGAGTGTCTATTTATGCTAAGTGCAAACAGCGCACCTCGCTGGTATAAGATTAAGCGATTCACACCCATCACTGTTTGATCGACAGAGACAACAGAACTAAAGAGTGCAGCAGACAGCAGCATGAGTGGTGTAGCTCGTAAAGTGCATGGCAATATGTTTTGTCGCGATCGATCATGAACCCGGTCCGAATCCAGCGTCTGACGAACACGTTATTCTTTGGCCCCCCACCCACTATCAGCTTTTGCCTTCTCTTCATCACGAGTAAGACAAGTAGGAATCATTAATAAGTGTGTGTATTATGAAGGACTCAGATTCATAGAACTGGATTGGAGAGGTGTTATATCCAAATCTTATGCATTATAAGTTTGTAGAAGTTATACATTTTAAAAAAACCTTAATTATACATTTTTAGTACTGCTTCAGTAAACTTGAACAAGTATATTAAAATCCATTAATTTTCACTAGTTGTATTAGTATTATTTTTTCAAAGTATGCTTTAAAAGCTTTAAAAACAAGTTAAATCTTTGTAGACTAGAAATATATGTAGGCTACTGTATATAATTTATTTTTAAAAAATGCGGGCAATACATTACAGATTAATTTTATTAAAAATGTATCTTATTTTTTTAATTCAACTATAGGTATAGAGTTGCTGCCATGTGATTGGCTGGTAGGAAATTTGCGTTAACGAACAGTTGGACAGGTGTACCTAATGAAGTGTGTGTATGTTAAAAAACATGATTCTCATGAGGCAATATAATATAATATAATATAATATAATATAATATAATATAATATAATATAATATAATATAATATAATATAAAATAATATAATATAAAATAATATAATATAATATAATATAATATAATATAATATAATATAATATAAAATAATATAATATAATATAATATAATATAATATAATATAATATAAAATAATATAATATAATATAATATAATATAAAATAATATAATATAATATAATATAATATAATATAATATAAAATAATATAATATAATATAATGTAATATAATATAAAATAATATAATATAATATAATATAATAAATTATAATATAATATAATATAATATAATATAATATAATATAATATAAAATAATATAATATAATATAATATAATATAATATAATATAATATAAAATAATATAATATAATAAATTATAATATAATATAATATAATATAATATAATATAATATAATATAATATAATATAAAATAATATAATATAATAAATTATAATATAATATAATATAATATAATATAATATAATATAATATAATATAATATAAAATAATATAATATAATAAATTATAATATAATATAATATAATATAATATAATGTAATATAATATAAAATGGCTAAATTGTCCGTAGTGTATGTGTGTGAATGCAAGAGTGTATGGATGTTTCCAAGAGATGGGTTGCAGCTGGAAGGGCATCTGCTGCGTAAAACGTTCTGGATAAGTTGGCGGTCCATTCTGCTGTGGCGACACAGGGTTAATAAAGGGACTAAGCCGAAAATAAAATAAACTAATGAATAAAATATTATATATAATTATAGTTTGTTTTTCTATACTTATAGAAAATTAAATAAATATTTAATTCATGTTATATATATATATATATATATATATATATATATATATATATATATATATATATATATATATATATACACACATACATAACTTAATAAATACATATACACATACATACCTTAACTACATTATACATTTTATATCCAAATATAAATAAGCATCTCTTAAACATATGCACGCATGAGTGTATTTATATACACGCATAATAAATATACACGGTACACACACTGTTATAGGTTTCTGTAAATTGTAAATCCAGTTTTATTATGAACAAGATAAATTGCCATTAATAATTGCCCAGCACTAAATATGAAATAATGTGATATAATTAGGGCTGTCAAGCTATGAAAATGTGCAATCTAATTAATAACACGATGTGTCAAGTAATTAATCTAATTAATCAAAATTTAATCACACAGGAAATTCTAATTAATCATTGTTACTGTAAATGTAAAAAGCATTAAAAAACATACATTTCTGACATCTTCGCTGTTTTTCTTAAATCGTTAAATAAATAAAATGTCATATTACAGTACATATCACAACACATCAACAATTACTGACATCCATAACATCTATAATGCCACCAATGTACAGATGTAATCTAAAAATATACTGCATCATAGTACACAGGCAATGTTGCCCTTTCAGCATAAGTTCAAAAGACATATCTGACAAGGGCCAAAACAACTGATGTGTTCTCCTGTCATCCAAGCTAAATACAGCCCTCTGTTACAGGAACATTGATGAGGTTTAATCTCCATCTGAGGAGTTAAATTTAGCTCATGTACGGCAGAAGTGAAAACTTCTTTAGCTCCTCTCATGTGCCTGCATGCTGCATGTTTGTTTGAAAAAGTGGGTTTTATTGTGTTCGCCTGTCTGCGCAAGGGAATTAAAGCCAATGTGAGAGAAGAATACATAATATATTGGACCTCAGGATGGTTCCAGATTTGCTCTGTTCATTTTAAAGGGAGTTTTGCACAGATCCGGTGCCCTGAAAGGGTTTTAGCAAATACGCTGTTTGCTCACCATCAGTATTGTGTTTAATAACACAGTTGCATATTAAGTAATCTTTTGATCTTACTTTCATTAAGACTCCCCATGTGTGTGTGTGTGTGTGTGTTTTCCGATGTTCACATTTTCAATTCACTATTTGCTGAACACATGGGAAAATGAAAGAAGACATGGCGAGGATTTGAAGATTAGGAATAATAACAGGCTATTACAGTCTCTTTAACTGGTCGCGTTACTGATGAGAAACACAACTTTGTTCACTAAACTTGTCGTGCTCTCTCTGGGTGTGTTACGGGAGCTTGTTCGGAGATTTATATGAGCTGTATTTCAGCAGATGTCATGTCGGGTACTGTTGGCTCTGCCACAGGGAGTCGTAACTCATTGAGAGACTGCAGGTACCCTGTTATCAGTCCGCTACATGACCTCACACCAAACACGGCGGTACTCGAGTGTATGAAAGCACACGTTCTGTCAACATGAGCAATGGAAGCAACAAAAGCAAATTACACAGCAATGGTCGGCCATACCAATTTTATGTGTCTGTCTGACTGAATTCGGTGACATGGTCTCAAATTACATGTTTCAATAGCAACACTGTAAAGACCACAGCAGGGGATGCAATCACCTTAATTCACATTATCAAGAGACTTTTTGATATAAGAAAAGTTCAGTCAGGTAGTTTTGAAGAGTTTGACGAGAACTACTCTGAGTGTTAAAATGTATTTCTAAAGCTTTTTCAGATAGAGTATGCAACATCTTGTTTATAAATAAAAACAAGTAGGTCAAATATTATCCGTAATAACCAATCCGCCCATATTCCTGACAGACATCTTGTTTTCGCAGGCTAAAGTGTACCAATCTAAAATTATGCTAAACAAAATTCAAACTGACTCGTCATGAATATTCACAGTGTAGCTCTTTTTTATTATGCATGCCCGATGTTGTAACCCATGAATAGCAAAGCAGCACATTGCAACGTGCAACCCGGCAATAATAGGACAATATTTAGGTCATAAACAATTAACTTTGTTCTCCTTGGTTCACAAAGCACATTAGGATCCACCCCTCATTCCTCAACAAAAGGCTAAAAAAAAAATTTCACCTGCACATCCCATTCCCATTTATTCCATGCAACGTTCCTCTAATTATGTTTGCTCATTTATAGGGCTTAATTATAGTGGGAGCCTTTAATTACAGGGGCAGGGAAAAGGTGGGTGAGTTTGCTGAGAGGGATCCATGCTAGACTAATACCCACAGTATCATGTCCCGGTCTCAAAGCCAGGACACAGTGTGCAGTGGTGCTGGATAGACATAGCATGGAAGAGATTTTTCTCTCTATTACTACAGAGTAGTAATGTTCAACTGAATAGTTTACAAAAGTTGTCATCCCATTCTAGTAGCCCATTGCTCATGGGAAGTTAACCATAAACATTCATGAATTTTCATCCTTTATCTGCCCGCTTTAACAAATGGTTGATCATGTTTTGACTGTTTAAAATAATGGCTATTTTTTTTTTTTTTACTTATTTTATTTCATTTTATTTGTAGAAAAAAAAAACTAAAAATTTTACATGAAATTACACCTTTTTTTACATTTTAAACCCCCCCCTCTCCACACACTTCCACAAAGCATCCAAATTCAGTTGAACAAGTAAAATTATTGTTATACATGGGTTAAAACATAATAAAAGCATATACTGTACTGTATTCCACATACAAAAATACACATGTATACATATCAATCAATTAATCAGTAATGTGAGAGGTACTTGCTTGTGCCATTGTATTGTTTTGTTCCAAAAATTGTATAAACAGATCCAAATTTTATGGTACTCCTATAATTTGCCCTTTATACTGTAGGTGATTCTTTCCAGTGCAATGTAATGTATCAAATCTTTCAGCCAGTGGTCAATGGATGGACTTACTATGTTCTTCCAATAATGTGCTTTCAAACACCTTGCAATAACATGACATGTCAATCTAAATAATAACAATTAAAGTAATTAAAAAAATTACTGTTTTAAATAATGATGTACGCACACAGCATTGTTGGTTTACAAAAAATTAAATAAATAAATAAATCAAACAAACATAATCCTGTTGCACTACTACTTGATTTTGGTTTTATTGTAAAAAAAAAAACAAAAAAAAAAACAAAAACAAGAAAACCTTAAATGAGAATCTGAACTATTTTATGGCAACCTTATGGTAAAAATAAAGCTAAAAAAATAAAGATTTAGTTTTCAAATTTTTTTTATTTTGATTATGTTTTTAAGTAAATTGGTCTTACACTTCATATTTTCAGATTTGTCATGGTATATGTATTAATTCCTACACTTTTACCATAAACCAACAAATCAACCATTTGGTAAAGGCTGATATTTTAGAAATTATGGGATGTGCTGAAAAACAAGATGCATTGAGTGTGACATTAGGAGTTTAGAAATGCAATCCATTGTTTTTTCATTGTGGGGCAGTTAAAGGGTTAATGTGAGGTCACAAGTACAATTGCTTGATGACATTTTGTGGGCAACAGCCAGAAATTTCCAGAAGATTCTTTTTGTGAAAAGACTTTAAGAGATTTTCCTTGTGTTCAATTTGGTCTCACAAATTTGTCACATGGATGGATGGATGGATGGATGGATGGATGCATTTAGCACCTTACATCCACATTTGCCCAAAAGTGCTTTACAACATAAAAACAAATTAAAACATTACAAATAAATATTCCATAATCTATACAAAAATGTCAATAAAACATTAAAATTGAGAAAATTGTCATAGTACTACTGCAGTTTGTATGTTTTGCTTTAAACAGTGGCAGATCAGTGATTGTACGTTCTGTAACTCAAATGGAACAGCTTAAAAATATAGTAACTAGATTTCTGTGGTGTCCCTGTTTTAACTCTGCGTACCCGGTAACGGGTCCGTGACATCATTTACTTCCGCATTCTTTCAATTTAAAGGTCCGTCTTGGCCCAAAACCCCCTAAAGGGATTTAGTTCTCTCATCAGTTCGAATAGAATAACTTTTGCATAGATTATGATAGAGACATTTTTATTTTTTCTTCATGTGCAGGAACCACCAAAATTAATTACAGCAACCTAGATCACACAGAACCTAAACGGTACACTTTCAAATTTGAGTTTACAAAAAAAGCCTCTAAAAAAAGCGGTTTATTATAACAAAGACAACATATATAATTACTTTAATCACTTTCAACAATGTTTTATAAAAATACAAAGGGTTTTCTTTAAGGGTGCTTTCACACCAGCATTTTTTAGTTCAGTTGAATCCAACTAGACTTCGTTTTCCCTCTTGGTGCGGTTCGTTTGGGCAGGTGTGTATGTAGCAATCGCACTCAAGTGTGCACCCAAAGCGGACCAGAAAAGCGTACCGAGACCTACTTGAAGAGGTGGTCTCGGTATGCTTTCAAACGAACCCTGGAGCGGTTTGTTTGTGGCGAGAACATGATTCGCACTAAAACAGACCCAACCGCAAAAAGTCCTGCGCCTTTTGGACTAATCCAGCTGCCTCAGTCCGATGCGCTGTCAGTGTGGAGGAAAAATACTTGTTGACAGCGTTTTAAAGTTTTAAACCGAGAGAGAGAGAGAGGGGGGGGGGGGGGGGGACATTACCTGATGGATCTTTGGTAGTATTTGTGGAAGATGACCATGTCGCAGTTATGCTAAATTAATTCACACCTCCTCCTAATGCCTTCGCCAATTGCAATGCATTATAACATTGTTTTCCAGCTGCAGATGTGCTTCATTCTTAAAATGTGTAGTTTGTCTAAAGTGATCTTTACACACTATATAGTATACTATGACTTGGGATACAATCAGCCAGTGTAGCGACATTTTGTGTCTGCCGGTTTGTTTACTTGCGGGAGTTCCATTAGCATTTTCCCGTATGTTAATTCTGACCAAAAGAAAAGCCGTTTAAGAAATACATTCAATAACATCTGGCCAATGAGTGATGTGGATTTTGTCACATGACTGCATTTTGTTTCTTTTCAACTGGTTCAGACCAAAGCAGTGTGGTGTGAAAAGGACCCAAAACAGCAGAAAAATGCTACAATGCCTCATTTGTTGCCCTTGGTCCGGACCAGATGAACCAAACCACAGGTGTGAAAGCACTGGAGTTTCCCTGTGTAACTCTGTGTACCCGGTACCGGGTCCGTGAAATCATTTAATTAAATTTTAAAGGTCCGTACTGGCCCAATACCCCCATAAGTGGTTTTCATTCTCTCACCAGTTGGAATAGAATAACTTTTGCATAGATTATGATCGAGACATTTTTAATTTTTCCTAAGATTACTGACATGTGCAGGAACCACCAACATTAATTACAGCAACCTAGACCACACAGAACCTAAACGGTACACTTTCAAATTTAAGTTTACAAAAAAATAAGCACCTCTTTTTTGGACAACATATACAAATATTTTAATCACTTTCAACAGTGTTTTATGAAAACCCAAAGGGTTTTCTTTAAAATGATACCAAAGCTTTGCATTCACACCTCTGCATGTGGATTTGGGAAGCTTTTTAATTTGGGTAGGCAAAATTCAGGCAAAAAGCCCAAAATACTTCAAGAGGTTAATAAAAAATAAAAATGTACAAAATATGTTGTCCACATTTTTTACTTGGAGATAATCATAAGTGATATTTAAATGGTATTTTGACCATTGAAGTAGAAAATGTCCCATCTTAGATTTTAGAAATCTGATCACCATACATTGAACTGAAAAAAAAAAAAAAATCTTGGTATTTTTAAGTGCAGAGAAAAGGGGGGAAAGCTTACCGAGAGGCATCATTGCTAGTCTAATGCCCACAGTATCATGTCCCGGTCTCAAAGCCAGGATGTAGTCTGACTGAGAGTGGTCAAAGCCTGCTGAGAAGGAGGGAAAGGTATAGCACAGGAGAGATTTTTCTCCCTCAGTCCAGCAGAGAGGAGAGTGGCGTTTGCTCGAGCGTGATAACCACAGAAATGAGATTCTTTGACTGGAATTGCTTTTAAATCGTCACATAGCTGCCGTACGCTCTTCGGTGCATTGCAATTCTCCTTGTGGCTTGAGACTGCCAGCTTCGGCCGGATAATACTCCTCTGCCGGCTCCTCTGAGATCAGCCGCAACAAAGACAGTCATTCAACACTGAATGTTTTTGCTGGCGACTCCAACCCGGTCGAGTCCAATGCGATTCATTGGCATGCGTGCTTCCCCATTGTTGCGTGCGCGTGTGCGCGGTGATGAGCATGTGCCGCAGTGCAGGCCTTTATGCACAGAATAAGGGTAATGTGTACACAAAGAGCGATACCACGGGGACGCTCTGCTGGCACAGATGCACTGCAGTTCACCATAGAGAGAGGGATATTTGCTAGCAGTAGAGCTCGCCAGGAAACATAATAATGTGTACGCACAACACTCCCGGGGAAGACCATTGAGAAGCTTCAAAATGCAGAAGAGAATGCCTTCCGCTTTTTGATGGACTCTTTGGTTGAATATCAATTTCATAGAGGCTGGTGCAACGTCGTGAAAGGTACGAATGAAGGTCAATCAAGGATGCAGACCATTTTTAACCCTAATTTGACTAATTTCAGTCTCGAATTAGAGAATGCTTTCCCATAAAAAAAGTAATAATATTTAACTAAGAAAGTATATTTTCCTATCTGCTTGTTTACTCGAGACGTATCGGTGACATATGAGATACTGTTTCTGGGTCCAAGCCACTACTGATTTGAACTGAGAAAATATACGTTTGACATCTTTTTAGTCATATCACAAATTAAAGTGAATTTTATTTAAAATCGTAGTTTACACAACAATTTCTGGACTTGCTGCATCTCAGACACCAATATTTTAACAGTTTATAAAAATATAATCACTTTCTGGCCATTTGATTACAGGCATGGATATATATATATTGCAATCATGATTTTCAAAAGTATTACATCACTTTGTAAACTTTTATTATCACCAGTTGTTGAGTCTCTTTATGCAGTTTGATATGGCACTTGGACCCGGAAGCTGCTTCGCGTGACGTCACGTTTAAGTGTAAAGAATTTTGACCATGATATTTTTTTTCCAAAAGGTTTGGATCATTTTGAAGTGCCTAATCTAATAGTTGGTGGCTCTGCCTATTATCTTTTTTCCCCTTTTAAATGAATGACAATTAATTCCACAAATGTAAAAGTAATGCAACTTATTCTGAAGATTAAATCAAGATTTCTGAATGTTATTAATTACTTAGCTTAGATTTTTTTCTTTTTTTTTACAATGCATAATTAAATGAGCTGTTTTTTAAAGTTTTAACAGCAAGTTCCACACAAGAGATATATCTTTACCAGAGTTTGGTGTAAAGCGTTTCACAGTAGCGCATTACTGTATTCTAGTTACATTTTTGATGAACGCAGTAATGTAACGAATTACATTAATTAATTACAGGTACTAAAGTCATTTTAATTGCGTTACTTGGGCTATAAATATAGTTTTGGAAGGAAAAAAATGTTTCTTTTAAATGACGTTTTCTGCTGCAACATCGGTTAATAAGCTATTGCTGGAGAACTTGAGCTAAAATGGTTGCTGTCGAAAGTGTTTGCTTCTTCAAGCGGAATTACAGACATTACTTTGATTTCATTGAGCGTAAAAACAAAAATATTGCTATCAAATGCAGTCTAAAGAATTTTCAACTGATTTTAGCTTGACCAGCAACTTGTTCAAGCACTTGAACAGAAAACATTCTACGACCCTTCTTGTCTCCAAGGAGGACATCGGTGCCCAAAAACACAGTGGCCCAGCTAGGCTAAATTGAACTTTTTTGTGTAGGATCGGGAGTGAAGGTATCTTCTGAATGTGGAGAGAAGTGTAGCTGCTTATGGGGCTGTTCACATATCACGTCTTTTGCATGCGCACACATATTGGAAGCACTTATTGCGCGCGCTCGTATTTCTCAGGCGCCCCCAGTTGAAAACCGCGAGTCACATGACAAGAACTGACCGCTCAGCTTCATTCTTTGGAATCTACTATGCTTTTTCATACTATGGATATCAATGGTTACAGGTATCCAGTTTTCTTTTGAATGTCTTATTTTGTTTAAAAAAACAGGTTTGGAACAAGTGAATGATGAGAGAATTTTAAGGCAAACTCTAAGCATTTTAAATATGTCAAGCTGCTGTGATTAACCCATAGTAATGTTTTTTCAGTGAATATTAAATGACTGAGAGAGCTGCAGTTTATAGGTATATTTTTATTTGTTTTAAAAGTAACTTCAAAGTAATTAGTAATCTGATTACATTTTACATTAAGTAATTAATAATGTAATAAGATTACAATTTTAGTAATCAGTCGTTTGTAATCTATTACTTTTTTTTTAAGTAACTTAACCAAAACTGATCTTTACACACATCACAAAATGGATGCGGAAATCAGTTTCGTTCTGATTCCTCTTGAAATCTTTGAAATTTGGCCATCAAAATCTTAACAAAGCAATGGTGGATGTGGGTCATGTGGTTAACATCATCCAATTTTATAAATAGCACCAAAGAAAAGTCTAAGTTTGACTCCTAAGCTACTACTACTGTACACTGATATACCAATTCAGGGGTCCTCCTAGGACTCTTATAGCCTTTTATACGCAGCCATCAGTCCTTGTGCACCCGCTCACCCATGTGAAAGGCTTCTGTAGAGATGTCCCCAAACTGCATCTTTGTTGGCATGTAAACTTAAAGTCTGGGCGTCTTTGATCACAGGGATGGGATCTCAGAGGGGAGTGTGATTAAAAATGACATTTTCAATGCCCAAGGACCCAAGCAGCTGGGGGATTTTCCACACAGTGTGGAGTCGTAAGCTCATATGCGAAATACACCAGCGATTCCAGCAAAAAGCCCTAACTGGGGAATAGGATATAGCACGGCAGAAAGCGCTCAACCTCCCTCCAGCCCTTTTTTTGCTAATAGTTGTGAGCTTCACACTGGATGACTTTCAAAGCGACTTGTTCCACCCTTTCACATTAATGCTAGTTGGAATGCAAATGTTCAGGTTCTATTCAGAGCCTCTAGTTTTATGGGTGCCACGTCGGAGATGACAGGCCCGGAATATTGACAGCCGTGGTTAGCTCAATCCAGCCTAAAGTTTGGGATTAGACTTCATTGTGCCAGAAATAGGAAGGCCACAGTAGTGACTATAATCCATAGTGAATGACTTATCTCGGTGCGCTTGCTTTTTTTACCCTTCATGGATTACAGAATTTGTCCACTTCAAACCATTCCCCCCTTCAGAGGACATACTGCCAAGAAAGATTCAAGACATAGGAATCAAACATGATGTTCATATGTCTTTGATTAAAGGACTGTCAGTTATATTAAGACTGCCTTAGGAAGTATGTCATGGTGATTAGACCCAAATAAATATAAGCCTTTCTCATAATGGACGCACAATACTTAATATTCTGCTTAAAAAAATCGTAGGTTAGAGAAAGGTCATACTTTTCTTTTGTCCTGTGTTGAATGTAATGAAGTTCCTGCTGACCTTCTGACTTCTGAGAGAAAAGAGAGGGCATGAAGAGGATAGGTCAATGTGTAAATAAACATGCTTTTATTGATCATGCTTTGCTTTTCAAATCTCAAGAAGATATTTCATATTGATAGATATATGCTGTTTTTAGAAGATGGAGACAGTTTAAACTGTACCTACAGTTGAAGTCAGAATTATTAGCCCCTTTTTGATTTTTTTTCTTCTGTTTTTAAATATTTCCCAAATGATAATTAACATAGCAAGGAAATTTTCACAGTGTGTCTGATAATATTTTTCCTTCTGGAGAAAGTCTTATTTGTTTTATCTCAGCAAGAATCAAAGCAGTTTTTAATAATTCAGCTAATAATTCAGGCTTCAGCTTTACATCTGTCAAGCTACAAACTATTGATAATTTAAGAGATACTTATAAATCTCTATATTCACAGTATGCAAGCTGCATAGGGCCCCCAACCATAGATATGTACACTATAGCATGTGTCAATAGTGCCGCTACATTTGCACAGTGCCGCACTACTCAAGACTAAGGCCCCGTTTACACTAGTACGTTTTAGTTTTAAAACGCCGTTTTACAATGAAAATGATCCGCGTCCACACTAGCGTTTTACCCAGAGTTTCTGAACAAATCTCCGTCCACATTACACCATTGGAAACGCACATCACGTGACCACACACACACTCTCTAGCATGCACTGCAGTGTGCTTTGAGCACATACCCATATAAGAGCTGTGCACATCGGACTGTTCATCATGGATCTACCACTGGATCTAATCTCACTATATTTGTGAAACGTGAAATTTAATTCATCTTGTTGTCTCTATCTAATGACATATTCCCCGACTTTGGTCTTTTGAATCTATTACTTGTTCTCAGGTAACGTGTTCTGACTGAGCACAAAGATAAGTTAGGGTATATTCATTAATGTAACCGCATACACTGGATCTGACTGATTGCTTGCCTATATTTTCTCTATTGTATAAACTTACTGTATGTTACACTTTTATAATGGTCATTATTGGTTATTAAAACTGATAACTGGTATGTTTCGTATTTTCAATGAAAATGAAAGGAGGCAGTAATGTTATAGGCTCCGTTTTGTTATAAATATGCATGACGGTGACGGTCATATTATGCAGCTACACAACGCCTCAACATTTTGATGTCTGTTAAGTTGCTAATATCAAAATAAAAAATAGTCAGTTCCTCACATCATGTTTTCATTTTATTGTTAAGATAGGGTGATGTGAATGATTTTATTAAGTACACACTCGGGAGTTTGTTTTGCAAAGTCTGAACTTAGAAGAGGATATAAGACTGAACTGTGTGTAGGCTACTTAATATTGAGGAAAAAGCCCCAATCAAATTGGTAAATGTCTGCAGCCCTGCCTCCGTTTTCAGATGTCTCTGTTTTTCCCCATCCACACTGACACGGAGCAGCAGCGTTTTAGAATGAAAACGGCCTCTCTAGCATTTTCAAAATGCTTCGGGGCTCGAAAACTCCAGCGTAGTGTGGACGGATGGCGTAAACATAGCAAAACTTATGCGTTTTAAAACTAAAAACGCATTAATGTAAACGGGACCTAAAGCCAATGTGAAGATGCTGGACTTTAGCATTGAATACGAATGTAGAAACGAGCAAACAAAGCATAAAGGCGTAACACTTCATAGGTAACACTTTGTTTTTTGTTCTTGTATGTTAGGAACTTTTGTGCTAAACAAGTAACGTTATTGATGATAATACAGTCACTTACTGTACCGACCATGAGGCAAAGTAGCACCAACTCACACTAAATACTTGGTTTATGCTAGTTTGATGAATAAAATCAGAAAACAATGTAAATAAAATATGACAACAAGATGCTGCGGTTTTAGAAACTTGTATTATTGTCGGCTAAGCGAACGAGTCGTTCATAACGGAGATTCACTCACAAACGAATCGCTCCCTCTGTTAGAATAGTAAATTAAAAAAATATATATTTGCATACTGACCACCGGGAACGAATATAGATACAGTTAAAGTCAAAATTATTAGCCCCCCTGTTTTGTTTTTTTCCCCAATTTCTGTTTAACGGAGACATTTCTAAACAAATTAGTTTTAATAACTCATTTCTAATAACTGATTTATTTTATCTTTGCCATGATGACAGTAAATAATACTTGACTAGACATTTTTCAAGACACTTCTATACAGCTTAAAGTGACATTTAAAGGTTTAACTAGGTTAATTAGGTTAACTAGGCAGGTTAGGGGAACTAGGCAAGTTATTATATAATGATGGTTTGTTCTGTAGACCACCGGGGAAAAAATTGCTTAAAGGGGCTAATAATTTTGACCTTAAAATGTTTTTTTTTTTTTTTTAAACTGCTTTTATTCTAGCCGAAATAAAACAAATAAGACTTTCTCCAGAAGAAAAAATATTATCAGACATACTGTGAAAATCTCCTTGCTCTATTAATCATCATTTGGGAAATAAAAAAAAAATTCAATGGGGGCTAATAATTCTGACTTCAACTGTATATGTATAAATGTTTACATATCTATGACTCTAGATGACCAGTCCTCCACTGCACCTTGGTCCCACAATCATTTCAAAGGAGCGCTACCCTGCACTAAAATGGCAGCTCTGTTAACGCATTCCTTCCAATAGGCAACAATAGCATAGGCGACGTCAAAGGTAAATATCTATTCCCCCCAACTACCAGGGGCCCCGCCTGCTCTCAAACATGATACAATAATACAAGAGCTACACAAGACATTCAGCGATTATGAAAACACTATGAAATGATTATATAAATAGTTGCATATCACTGCTTTTTTCTAAAAACTTCCTGTTTGTTTAACCACTGTACCACTGTGTTTTTTTTTTCCAAAATCAACATTTAGTAAATTCAATAAATGTTAATTTAAAAATTATGACAGAAAAAATTGTGTTGTGGTTCAATTTACTCTACGCCTCCGTTAAAGTGGCTAAACAGAGAAGGCAGCCAGGTGCAACAGAAAAGGAAAGGGCATGTAAAAAGAAAGCACTTCAAGAAAAAGCAGCAGTAAAATGTTGCGAAAATCTGTGCAGGTCTGTTATTCATCTGTAAATACAGTTTTTTATCATCTAACAAATATTAGCACCCACTAACATGAAGGGATATGTCCCCACCAATATCCACAAAATATTAAAGTGTCCCCATCAATAATTTAATCGTCTCCAAAATAAAATAGTGCTTTGTTGAAATTTTCCAGTCTTGCTTACTGTGCAAGACCTCGACAAAAGCTGTTACATTTTAAAGAAAAGTGTCAGTAACTTGAAGTCAAGTTCGCTACAAGTCCACCATAATAGTAAACATGGATGTGCATTTTAAAAAAAATTTTGATTCTGGCCTCCACGACGATAATGAAAAAGCAACAATCGAGATAAAATGGTCATTGTGTCAAATGCCTTTCCCTTTCCAGTAGTCTGCATTAATTCCTTGTCAAAGTAAAATCATGTAAATTTACTTTTGCACCATAAGACATGCTTGATTTAATGGTGTTTAAGTGTGAAATGAACACACTGTTCTGTTTGCATGCTGAAAGAAGGAAAAGAACATGGACATGTAAAGTCATCTTTTAGCTTAAAGTGCAAAAATAGCAATATTATACTTGCAAAAAGTATTCAAGTGTTCAGATGCTGTGGTAAGTGATTAAGCACAAATAAGCCCTCATTAAATGGAAGTCTTTATTAAACTACCTTTTTGTCAGACTGTCCTCTAACTTACATTTTACGCCCTTGATCCATAAATTAACATTCTTCAATTGGAAGGCAACAGGGAGACAGATACTGTAGCTAGACCAGTAGTGTAAATATGATCAAACATGGCATTTAGTATAATATACAAGCCCAAAATAAACCCTTTCCTTAAATCTTCTTCTAGAATGAGAGAATAAATACAGAGGAAAATGGTAGGTTGACATACTGTGAAGAGTCACTCGTTATTCTGTACCATTTGTCTGGCATTCGCTATACCCTGAGCTAAGCCAGAATTTCCCATCCTAAATCTGTGTCCCTTGTCCATATTGATGTTCCTTGAACGGCTTTTGTAGGTGTGATTGGAAAAGGAGCGAAACATGTACACTTTGTGATCTGAGTATAATTTTAAATGGACCAATAGTTCTGTCTATCTTTAAGGCTCAGCTGAAAACATATATTTTCAATCTATATTATGCTAAATGTTACCTCAATGGCTCTGTGTGTTTGTTTTGTCCGCTATGTTAAGCAACCTTGAGCAATGGAATGCCGCTACTGTATTTAAATAAAAGTACTTCTTCTTCAATACACACTAAAATCTTTTACATTAAACACAGTTTGTCTGAAATCGGTATAAACAGCAGGCAAAAGTATTCAAATGTTACATTTAAATGTTGCAAATGTTAAATATGTGCATTCAATCTTTAAATAACATTCTTTCACTGAATGTTAATAAACAACAAATGAGAGAATATTTGATAATTATGAAGAAAATTTAATAATTATGTAAAGTTTTTCACGAACAACTATAGTCTTTTTAATTAGAATCTATGTATTTTATAAAAGTAATGAGATCAGATTAACTGATACAGTCTCAGTTTATTAGGCTCTTAATTTCAATAGGCTAAATTGTTTATTTAATCTGTTTATTGTATGACTAGCTGACTCAACTCACTATTTGTTTTTTTAAATTGTGAAATGGCACACTGTAAAACCCAACTGTCAACTTCATCAAGTGAAATGAGTGTAGTCAACTCAAAATTTACTGAAAGTTAATTCTACTCATTTGAAAAGAGTTTTGAACTCAGTGTTGAAGGTAATGACTTAAATACCTCTCATTACTTAAACGTAAATGAAGTTCACAGTACTTATATAGATTAGTTTTTTTTTTTTACTTAAATGGTTTGTTGCAATCGGTTTCCTCAAATGGTTTGAGTTGCCTTAACTTATTGGGTTTTAGTGTGTTCACAGTACTCATTAGGATTAGTTTTTGAACTTAAATGGTTTGAATTACCTTAACTATTCTGGTTTTACAGTGCACTAAAATAGTTCAGGGGATTATGGGACTTTTTAAGCCTCTGCTAGAAGGCTCATTCAAAAAGATTTGCTTAGAGCCCCTATAGCTTTAGCATATCACACTGCTACAAATGTGATATTGCATTTATACAACAGTTCGACGGCACAATCTTGTATATAAAAAAGAAAATCAAACACGTACAGTCTAAAACCCTTTTGTATTAGGAACTACTTTCTTCTGCCATTCACCACGTTCAATGAGGAAAATACTATTAACTCGACGCATTTCTTAATTAAATGAATCCCTAATCACTCAATGAGTTCTAACTTTTACAAATAATGATGAATATTTAGATAAATCACTTTAAATGACAAATTATCACTTACCTGAAGCAAATGACAGGCGGGAAGAATGTTAAGCTCGCAGGGTAGACTTGGCAACTGAAGTGTGGTGTGGCAGATGTCTGCTAACGTTACACCTGTGTTCAGTTTCGCGTGTTTTCCAAATGCAATTGCAAAGTCAGCCAGAATTCGATGTTTACCTATGTCAGCCATTGCTGAACCTTACTAGGATCTTATGTGTTTTTTGTTATCTGGCCCACATACCGCAAAAGGAGCTGTGAACCAGAAGAACATTCCCACCTTTTCTGAATGTATGGAAGAACATATATGCTAATAATATGGTCCATATCTGTTCACCCATGCCATACCTAAGCCACATGTGCCAGCTATCACCCACATTTGGCTCAAATGTTCTTGCTATTGGTTAATTCCAACATAACAACCCCTGATAAATCAGGGACTAAGCTGAAAGATAGTGAGTGAGTTTCTGCTGTAAGGTTGTTCAGTTTGTGAGGGCATATATATATAACTGGTGGTGTAATGGCATGTTGCACTTCAGTATGATATAAATTTTTGATTTTGTTTTTATACATGATGCAATGCAATGCATTAAATGTGCATTACATAATAATAACATAATAATACATTGAGTTTCCTAATCATAATAATTAAAAGCTTACCGATGATCAAAATAACCTTTATTTATAATAAAACAACATGAGCACCAACAGTTCCTTTTTATAATTAGCACTTCTTGTGTGCATTGCCTGTACTTGTTGAACACCTCCTCAATTCATTTAGGATAAAAGCATCTGCTTAATGACTAAATGTAAAGTTTATTCTAATTGTAATGTTTATACTGAATGTATTATTTATTGTCAAAGGAGACAAAAAATCCAATATGCTTGCATCTATTTATGGATGAAATAATTCATTACATTTATATAGTGTTTTTCTGAACACTCAAAGTGCTTTAGACATGTTTGGGGGTGATCTCCTCATCCACCACTAGCATGCAGCCTTCACTGGGATGATGCAGCCATATTGTGCGTGACCGCACACCACACACCAGCTGATTGGTGGAGAGGAGAGAGTGATGAAGCCAATTATGATATAAGGATAGTTAGGAGGCCGTGAGGAACGCCAGTGGGAAAATTTGGCCAGGATGCCAGAGTTAAACCCCTACACTTTTTGCGCAGACATCCTGCGATTTTTAATGACCACAGAGACTCAGGATCTCGGTTTAATGTCTCATTCGAAAGACAGCACTCACTGAGCAGTAACGAGTTCCCATCAATATACTGGGGCATTAGGACCCACATAGACTGCAGGTTGAGCGCCCTCTGCTGGCTTCACTAACACCACTTGCAGCAGCAACCCTTCCCACACGTAAATATATTAATTAATGAATTAAATAATGTTGTATTTGATATCACATTTGAATGCTTCAACATTTCAGCATCTCATTTACTGTAAACAGTATTAGCTAAGCACTTTTCTGTGTTGCTTTTGACATTTGACAGACTATTTTGACCACTGAACAGAAACTCAATAGTGTCTCATATAAAAAAAAGGACGTAAATTAAAATAAATGCGAAAAATAAGAATTTATTTTCCAGACCCTGACAACCATACTCATTAATAAATGGCATCAATAGCTGTGTCTCATTTAAGTCCACACAGGCCGAACCAAGCGTTTTGAAATGAGACGATCTAGCCTACAGAGGACAGATCTAGTCAACTAGCAACCATAACAGCTGCTGATAAGAAGCGGTAATAAAACTTGTAATGATTTTTTTTTCAAAGTGATTTTAAAACTTATTGTAAGCAATCTAAAGACAAGGTTTATAAAAGCTGGAAATATATTTCCTGTTACAAATAAAGATAACATTAACATGGAGTTTGTTATTTTTTTTATTTATTTATTTTTTATTATTCCCAGATGTAGAACTCACAACATTTGGTTGTTTTAATAAAGCATTTGTAGTTGTCGTAGTTATTTTTGATTTTGTGCATATGTGTGTGTGTGGTCAAACTGCAACATAGAAAAGAAACAAATAAAGTATTACTAATTAATCAAAGCTATTTCACTTAATAGCTAACACATCCCAGTGTAATCAACATTTCAGTGCAATAACTAAACATAACCATATTCAGAGCATATGAGCTTCTAGAATAGTTACCTAAACACAAAACACTCCCTAATACGACAGAAAATACCCACAGACAATCATCACTAAACATATAAAGCAAAAAAGAGTGTAGTTTTAGCATTAATCAGCTAATAATCACATTAGGCGCTTAGGCGCTAACTTTACTTAGCGATCTCAAACAGACTACTCAAACTTCACAAAGTGATACCAAAACAAAGATTAAACTTTCTTACCACACTGGGAACAGGAAAATATCAGTTTTTGAACAGGTTTACAGGTTATTTGTGCACAACAACATGAGTCACTGCCTGAGCATTGTGTACTTTTTTGCTTGTGTTGTTTTTTATCCCAGAGTCCAATGCGATCTCCCGCATGGCTTTCTCTTAAAGGGGACAGAACCCAACATTTCCTTTGATTCATACATGTACACACAAACATGTAAACGGTCTACAAAACACTCTTTAGTAAGCCATGTAATACTCTTTTTTTTTTTTTACATGTGTTTAGATATGCAAGTAAAATAAACCTAATTCATACATTTAAACCAGAGTTTTTTTAAAAGCGTCCTGCGGTTATCAGCGCGCAATGAATCTGGGGACATTTGAGGCCACGAAGGATCCAGCGGTTGTGTCCTTCATTACATGGGAAACGTAGGACACATTTGGAAGCTGCATTTGAAGGAGCCTTCGAATTTTTTGGAAATGAGACACCGCTTATATTAACATAATATGCTCCGAATTCAAGCGAAATAGCTTTTAAAATCTGAATGATGTTTTATAATTAATATTTCAAAACTTTTTATCCAACTAAGCTTGAAGGCAGGGGCGTCGCTAGACCCAATTCACTGGGGCACGTGCCCCAGTAAAAATCTCCAGTGCCCCAGTAAATGCATTGAGATATGATTTACTTCATATGCAAGTGTATTTATTAAGAGTGGTAATTCCGAAATAAAGACGTTATTCTCTAAATGCAACCGAACCAACGCTGGTGAAAGCAATGTGTTTAATCAAAAAGCAAACTGACGCATCTCCGCGTGTGCGCAAAGAACAGGCGTGCCTCTTGCATGCTGCTCTGAGAGTCCCGGTAGTAAACATGCGCGCCAAAAAAGACGGCTACCTGCTTGTTACGCGCCGCTCATGCGTCGTAAAACCAGCATAACAGCTTTTTTTGTGTTGCAAGTGGACAAAACTAAAGTTTAAACAATATGACGGTGATCTTACTAAGCAGGCCTCCTGATAGATTTTTTTTTTGCATGAAGCAAAAAGGAGGGATGAGGAGTCAGGAGGTAAGACTTAACAAACCTAATTATCTGCCATGTGTCAAGTCTACAACAGATAATCCTATAACATATCATAACATATCTTTTTTTTTTTTTTTGTATTTTATTGAATTGTCAATAGAATTTCATTAAAATGAAATTAATATTTATGCAAAAGTAATTTCTTAAATGATCTTAGCATCACTCCAGTTGTCTTAACATTGTTTTCCAGTTACAATTAAGATTATTTAGAATAATAATAAT